>NC_064258.1:20950161-21254436 GCF_003254725.2 Canis lupus dingo | reverse complement strand
CAGAGGGACACCTCCCTCTGCTGTCCCTCAGAGACAGTGCCCAAGTGTGCGGGGTGTGCTCTGTGTAGGGCAGGCACCCACCAAGCACTGGGGGATGAGTGTCCTCGGAGGCTCCACACGCAGGGGCACCAGGCCTCCCCGCCACTCCCCTCCCTCGTTATTACTCTGCTTACTGCCCCGCAACTGATCTGGAAGGATTAAGGATAAATTAAAAGGAAGCATGTGACAGATGTAGACGGACCTCCCAGCAGGTGGGTGGTGGGCGTGGCACGGGGGGCGCACACGGCGGGAGGGCAGAGGCGGTGGAGGGATTACTGCTGAGAGGTGCGTCCCCACCTTCCTGGGGTGGGGGTTTGGGAAATGTGCTGTAGGACACCCGAGAGCTGAGATGCACCCCTCGCAGAAGTGTCTGCTGGAGGAACCTGCCACAGGGGGACCACCCCCAGGTCCCCAGGGCCAGTGCCAGGGCTCCGGGACCTGATGCTCTGCTCCAGGTCGGCCGCCACCAGCCTGCCCACCATCAGCAAGCCTTTGCTCTCTTGCTTGTCAGGCTCAAGATGCATCAATAGGAAGATTTCACTGCACTGACTCCGACACCTGCTCCCGCCCCCTCCCCTGGACAAGTGGCTGTGGTGCCAAGTACCCATGCATCCCCATCTCTCCTCTTCCATCAACCCAGGCCAGGAGCTGGGATACTGCAGGAGGCATTACCCAGGTTGCTGGGACCTTTACTGCCAAAAAGTGAAAAATAGGAAATAAGAATTTGAACATCTTTCCAATTTATGTTTTTTTAATAAAAACCTTAATTCTCCAGCCGTGTGGAGCCTCGTGGCATGGGGACTAGCTTAGCTTTACTCACTCGTGGCATCTTTGCCAGAAACATATGCACCCTTGCTGCACATGAAGTGACTGGTTTCTAGAAAGCCCGAGTCATGTCCGGGGTCTCCAGTTGTGTGTCAGCCATTGGAGGGTTTAGCCTGAGACCCCGGTCGCTTTGGGGCTGATACCCGTGTGTGTGTTCACCCCTGGTGGAACCACGGACCTCGCTTTGTTCTTCAAATAGGGACATTTACTGAAAAACCCTCCAATGATCATCCAGCTGGATCTCAGTCATGTCCTAGGAGGTCAATGGGGTTTCACTCAGCGTCTCTGGCTACCCTCCACACCTGCCATCTTCTCAGCTAGCATGCTTCTTGGAGTGGCTTCCAGGTGGTCCTCGTGAGAAGGCCCAGTCCTCATGAGAAGGCCCAGTCCTCGTGTCTTGTCATGGTCAGGCTGGACATTGGCAACCTGTGTGCAGAAGAGGACGTCATCTGTGCCGCAGTGAGGCTGGTGATCAGGGACACGAGCAGCCTGGGCGCATGGCTGAGGGAGCCCCTGTGCTTGTCCCAGAGTGGCCCTGGGTCCCTGTGGAAGCACAGCCTCCTGCCCCATTGCAGCCTGATCCACGTGTTCCTGTGGAATATGGGGTGCGGGGCCTTCTCACAGGGACTGGAGTGCCCTGCCCCTCCTGCCGTGGCTGCCCCATCCGCGCCCAGGGTGCAAATAATGTAGAACTGGCTCCTGAATGTTCCCTCTGTAGTAGGAACCAGGACACGTGTCAGATGCTGCTGTTTTTACTGTCTGTGGAGGTGAGGCCTCTGAAGGGCGAGGGAGCAGGACTCTGACGGATGGAGCCTTGGAGAGGACCACCCCCTGCCCCCCCACCCTACCCCCTGCTACCCCCACCCCCTCATCCCCCTGCCCCCTCCTCCCGCGCCCCCACCCCACCCCACCCTGCCCCCTCCTCCAGCTCATTCAGTTCCCAGGCCCTCTTCCTCCCTTCCTGTGTGTTCTGCCTCCGGTCATCTTCCACTCAGCCAAAGGCTGCCATGCACATGGCATTGGCTCTTGGTTTGTAAAATCCTATAACTCAGATAAAGTTACTTTACATTTCCTGATCTTAAGCACCCCACAGGGTTGCTTTGAGGGTTAATTTCTTTTATAACTGTGGTGCCATGACATCCTATAAAAAGGTCAGGTCTACTCTGCTGACCTGTCATTGCCAGCAGTGCTGGGATCTGTTCCATCCTCCACCCACTGCACCACGTCTGCACCTAGTAGGTGTTCCACACACCTTCTGAGGGAGCGACAATGAATTAATAGTGCAGGTTTTACATAACAGTGAAATACCAACCCCATTGTGTGCATCCTGCCCCCCCGGGGAAATGTCCTCGTGGAGTCAATCCTGAGTGGCCTGCATTGTAGAAAGGCTTGCTCACTCGGCTGCCCTGGGATTTGGGACAGAATTCCATGAGCAGGTTTGTACCTGCCCCATTTCATTGCCAGTGATCCTAGCTGTGCTCTGGAGCCTGTGTCTATTGTAGACAGTGTGGGGGTGAGGTCAGACCCCTGTCCCCGTTGCCCAGATGCCACTCCTCCTGTGTGGAGTTTGCTGTGGGGGACACAGTCTTGTAGATGATTGATTGTTTTTGTGGAAAAGCTTAGCAACCTTCATGTCAGGCAGCAAGAGTGAAAGTCCTGCTCACATCCCCATGCTGCATAGCTGGACACCCTGGACACAATTAGGAAGGACCACAGTCTTGTCTGCAGAAGGTAGTAAAGCCTTGCATTTGTTCACGAAAATCAGAGGAGAGTTTTCCCCTTACAGGGTGGGTGATCCTAACTCTCTGGGGCCTTGATCTCAACCCGCTGGGGCCACGAAGAATGTAGCTTCCCTCGCAGTCTTCCACCTTTCTCACAGCTGTGGAATGGCCAGATGATTCACAGACCTTCCAGAAACTTCATGGGTATATATTTTTGTTTCTTTTGTACAGAAATATGGAATTTACCAATGTGGAAACTGCAAGCTTTCCTTTCAGTAATGATAACAGAGCATAGGGGACACTTGGGGGGCTCAGTGGTTGAGCATCTGCCTTCATGACCCTGGGGTTCTGGAATCGAGTCCTGTACTGGACTCCCTGCATGGAGACTGCTTCTCTTTCTGCTTGTGTCTCTGTCTCTTTCTGAGTCTCTGATGAATAAATAAATAAAATCTAAAAAAAAATAATAGAGCATAATATAAATCCATTCCTAGGTAGTCTGTTAGAATCTGTTTTCCAGTATTGTGTCAGCCACCAATCTGCACACAACCCTCCTCCTTGTCCAGTGCAGTGGCGGCAGGTGTCCATCACCGTCGCCCAAGGCGTCAGTCAGAGGTCCATTGGGATTCTCAACCAGCAGGTGTTTCCTAAGCACTTACTGTGTGCCCCAGCCAGCCAGGTGCACAGGGAGCAGCAGGCCAGCAGCATCCCTGTTCCCGGTGAGTTTTCCTTGAGGAGGTAGGAGCAACAGCAAGGAACCGTTGAGCAGCACGTGGTCCACAGTGAAGGGATGTGAGGAAAGTATTAAGAGCAGTTTGCGTAAACCCAAGTGTTGGTATCTGTTCGGTATTATTTACAGACCCGAATCTTACATTTCTTTTGGCCTTTGTCATCCCCGCAGTGGGAAGGGCCTAGCCTCTCCCGCCTGGCACCCACATGGTCGCAGGTGTCTTGGGCTCAGTCTACAGTGACTTCTTGCTAACTGGAACTTTAACGGACCAGAGCTGCTCCTACATCACCGTGTGCGGTATCGGCGGGTGTGCTGTTCCTCCCCGGCCTCTTCATGCCACAGGTTTGCAGATCCACTCACTTGTTTCTCTGGATGTGACGTCTCCGCGCAGTTTAGGTGCTTGGCGGGTGTGCTAGGCTGCATCCTGCCAGCAGAGAGGGATGTTGGCATGTGGTTCCAGGGACACTGTGTGAGAAGGAGTTGGAGATGGATCAGATGAAGATGAGATGGAGGAATCTGAACTCAAAGATGGGCACGAAGGTAAAGACAGTGGTGAAGCTGAGGATGCTGAGCTGTACGATGACCTTTACTGCCCAGCATGTGACAAATCTTTCAATACTGAAAAGGCTATGAGGAATCATGAAAAATCAAAGAAGCATCAGGAAATAGTTGCTTTGTTAAAACAACGGTTGGAGGAGGAGGAAGAAAATTTTTCAGGATCTCAACCTGATGAAAATCCATTGAATGCCAATTCTGAGGAAGAAATAGAAGATGTACCAAAACAAAAGCTTTCTAAAAAGCAGAAGAAAAAGAAACAGAGGGATCCCTGGGTGGTGCAGCGGTTTGGCGCCTGCCTTTGACCCAGGGCGCGATCCTGGAGACCCGGGATCGAATCCCACGTCGGGCTCCCGGTGCATGGAGCCTGCTTCTCCTCTGCCTATGTCTCTGCCTCTCTCTCTCTCTCTGTGTGACTATCATAAATAAATAAAAAAAGAAAGAAAGAAACAGAAACCAGCACAGAATTATGATGATAATTTTAATGAAAATGGAACTGAAGAAGGAGTAAAGGTTGAATCAGAAGATACCAATTTAAATCAAGACCGTGCCAAAGAACTGGAAGGTAGTCCCCAAGCAAATAGCAGTGTCACGGAGACTGTCCAACTCTGTGATGATCCAAAAAGTGAAGCTAAGAATGCTCCTAAACCCAAAGGAAAGAAAGCCAAAGATGCGAAAAAATCTGTCAAAGTACCTGCTGAACCACAGACACAGACAGTGAGTGATGTTCTTATCAGCTGTACAACCTGCCACAGTGAATTTCCATCCCGGAATAAACTTTTCGACCATCTGAAAGCCACAGGTCATGCAAGAGCACCTTCATCATGTTCTTTAGGCAGCGTAACAAGTAGTCGAAGCAAGAAAGAGATACGTAAAAACAGAAATTCTGCCAACACTTTTTCTTTTTGATTGTCTCTAGATTTTGAAACCAAAAACTGAACTGAAATCATCTAAAGAGTTAAAATTTCGGTGATCTGCAATTTATTGCATTGTGGAAGATTATTTTTTATCTTGTAAAAACATTTTTTTGTTTAATATATATTTCTTAAACATTTAATTAGTGATTGAATTCTACTTTGCCGTCTGAATTGACTTGAATGTCTCAAAACAGGTAAATGCTGTAAAAGTACGCATTCTTGATTTCTGTTGGCTCACGTGGACAGAAATGTACAGGGAGAATTAAATTATTTTAACATATACAAAAAAATGTCAGAATCTCGGGGTTTTAATTGCATCCCCTCCTAATACAGATGTCTTTGTTTCCACATTGATCTCTCGAAGGCTTAATACAGGTAATATCTAGATACAAAGAACTCGAACCATGAGATTAATAAGAGCGCTGCAAGACACAAGAATTAATAAAGGAGCGAGACGTGGGTTGAAAGAAGTCTGTCTCTTCAAACATGGACTTAATCATTTGTCAGAGGGGACGCGTTACAGGAGAGGATGCTGACCTTATAAGAACCAAACCCACCTAAACTCAGATCCTTTTTTCTGGGCCCAATTATATCCTCAGGTGTCTCTTTGGCCATGGGTTTCCCAAGAGGATAAATATTGACTATTTGCAGTTTTCTTTTTTTTTTAAAGATTTTATTTATTTATTCATGAGAGACAGAGAGAGAGAGAGAGGCAGAGGGAAAAGCAGGCTCCATGTGGGCAGCCTGATGTGAGACTCTATCCTGAGACTCCAGGATCACGCTCTGAGCTGAAGGCAGGTGCTTAATAGCTGAGCCACCCAGGGATCCCTATTTGCAGTTTTCAATTTTTTCTTTATGTCAGTGGTATTAAGAACTACTTGGGGGGGGATTTTTATACAGGTAATGTATTTTTATTCATACTTTTAACTTCCTCTAATAATGAATAGGTCTATTTGAACTACCCCGGCTTTTCTGCTGTTCCTGAAACATTCCGAGAAAGTGCCCCATGGCCTTTGCACTGCTCTTCCCAAAGCCTGGGATGCCTCCCCTTAGATATTTGCATAGCTCTGTACATAGATTGGATTTTCAGCTATACTGTTTTCCTTCCCTCTGAAGAGTTTCCTGTAACATTTCTTTCAAGGCAAACCCACTGTTGACAGAATCCCTTATTTCTTTGTTTATCTGTAAAAATATTTCTCCTTTACTTGTGGAGGATGATTTCACTGAATACAGATTTGCTAGGTTGGTGCGTGTCTTTTAACACCTTCAATATTTAATTTCATTCTCATCTTGCATGGTTTCTGAAACAAAGTCAGTGGAAGTCCACCTTTGCATTTTGGTAGGTTAGGTGTGTTCTCCTTTGGCTTATTCAAGACTTTCTCTTTGATCTTCTGCAGTTTGAATATAATATGTCAGGATAGACAGGGGGTGGGCGGTAGATTTATTCAGATGGGTGTTCTCTGAGCTTCCAGCATCTGTGGTTGAGTGTCTGTCATTAGTTTTGGGATTTCTCAGCCATCGTTATTCAAAGTGTTTCTCCTGCTCCTTCCTTCCTTGTCCTCCTGGTAGTCCCATCACACATGGGGCAGACTCCCGGTAACCTGCCCCACAGCTCACAGTAACATCCCCCTGTCCTCTTCATATCTCCCCTCCCTGAAAGGCACTTGTGGAAGTTTCTGCCAACGTCTCTCCGAGCTCCCTGGCTCTTCTATCAGCCATGCCCAAGCCCACCCATGAGCACATCAAGAGCAGTCATCGTTTCTGCTGCAGCATGTTTGATTTCCAGTATTTTAACAACTATTTATTGGATTTTCCATTTCTCTGCTTACATTACTCGTTGTTTCTACAGGTTGCACACTCTTTCCAATAGAGCTCTTTGCATAGTAGTCACCGTGATTGTGAGTTTCAGGTCTGATGATTCGAAGATCTCTGCCATGTCTGAGTCTGATTCTGACGCTTGCTTTGTCTCTTCAAAATGTTGTTTTGGCTTTGCCTTTTAGCACACCTTATGATTTTTGTTTAAAGCCAGACGTGGGGATCCCTGGGTGGCGCAGCGGTTTGGCGCCTGCCTTTGGCCCAGGGCGTGATCCTGGAGACCTGGGATCGAATCCCACATCAGGCTCCCAGTGCATGGAGCCTGCTTCTCTCTCTGCCCCTCTCTCTCTCTCTCTCTCTCTCTCTCTCTCTCTGTGACTATCATAAATAAATAAAAAAAATTAAAAAAAAATAAAGCCAGACGTGGTCTACCAGACAATGTAACGGGTACATACATGGGCCTTTGGCTTGAGGCGTGTGTGTATCTGGCTGTGTGTGCTGTGGCCACGGCGGCAGAGGCTGGGATTTCCTCTTGGGTCCTTATTTTGTTTCCCTCCTTTCCTGTGGGTTTCCCTAGGTCTGAGCTGGGGGTTCTTGTAGCTGTGATTCCCCATAACTGTACAGGAAGGTCACTGATGTGGGGGGGGGGCAGCCAGGGCTCATGGCTTTTGAGTGACCAGCACCCTGAGGCTGTGAGCTTCCCGTGTGCCTCTTGGGCCTCTCTACCTGAGAGGATACAGGTGGGCTGTAGGGGCTGGAATGAGCCACATGTGTGCAGTATCTGTAAGGTCATAAATGATAAGACCTTGTGTTTGTGTTTTTAAGGTGTGCTAAATGTTATACATTTACACACACTCTGTATATGTAAACACCTTGCATTACATATAGCATAAGATTTTTTCATATAAATATGTAGTATTATATTTGAACAATAATCCTTTGTTAGTAAATTATGTATATTACAAAAATAAAGATACAGCTCATGTTTTATCTTTTTATATGGTATCGTTTATTGCACAGAATTTGTTAGAAATTAATCTTATCAAAATTGATCAGTATTTTCTTTAGAGTTTGGGCTTTTTGGGTCTCCATTAAGGTAACTTTTTCTACAGTGATGTCAGTAAAATTGCCAGTATTCTCTTCTAGAATTTTAGTCTTTAATCCATCTGGAATTTTTTTGCTGTTAATGTGAAATAGAATTTTATCTCTTTCTACTTAGTCTACTTTCCTGGCACTTTTCCCTGAATGGTTTAAATATCCTCCCTTCCTTTGGCGGCATCACACCTGTTCTGTGACATCACATGTGATGTCATATCTGATGAGTACCCCAGTCCCACATGCAGGTTCTATCTTCCTAGCTTCTGAGTTTTACTCTGTTGGATGTATTTATCGATCTTCCCAATACCATGCTTATCAAGTTTGTAAGAAAGACTGATTAGATTTTTTAATCATTTATTTATTTATTGCATATCTTAGTTTGGACAGAATTGGCTTATATACAATATTAGGTCTTCCTATCCATATACATGGTGTCTTTAGGTTTATATTGCCATTTATTTAGTTATTCCTTTGTCATTCAACAAAGCTTTATTATTTTTCCTATAAATTTCTTAAAATATTTTGTTTAGTTTTTTGAAGTACTATAACATGAGAGTGTATTGTTTTTAAATTAATTTCTAGTCATTTAAAAATAATTTTAAATCATTTTAAATATTTGTTAAAAATAATCTAAAATTATTTTGGTACAGGAATTACGGAAAACAGTATGGATGCTCTTTAAATTTTAAAAATAGAGCTTCCATATGATCCTGCAGTCCCATGTCTAGGTATTTATCCAAAAAACCCAAAATGGCATTGTTGAAGAGATAACTCACCCCTGTGTTCATTATTTGTAAAACCATGACATGGAAACAGCATGTGTCTGTTGATGGATGAATGGATAAAGAAAATTTGTCCTACACACACAATGGAATATTACTCAGCCATTAAAATAGGGAAATCTGCCATTTGCAACAATATACGTGAAGTTTGAAGGTGCTATGCTAAGTGAAATAAGTTAGGCAGAGAAAGACAAATGCTATATGATCTCAGTTATATGTGTAATTTTTAAAAACCAAACTTATAAAACAGTAAAATGATGGTTGCCAGGGGCTGGGAGGGGCGGTTGGGAATGGGGAGATGTTGGCCAAAGAGTACAAACTTCCAGTTATAAAATGAATAAGTTTTGGGGATCTAATATACAGTGTGGGGACTGTAGTTAATAATACCATGTTGTGTGCTTGGAAGTTGCATAGACCGTCGATCTTAAATGTTCTCACCACATGAAAATGTGACCTGTGAGGTGATAGATGTGCTCACTTACCTTGTGGCCATCATATCACAGCTTGCAGTGCACCGAATCTTCACATTGTGTACCTTAAGCTTACAAAATATTATATTTCTTTTTTAAAAAATACTATATTTCAATTATATCTCCATAAAGCTGGGGAGATAATAAACAGTTTAACAGCTTAATTTTAAAAAAAGAAATGTACAATTATTATTTTATAATTAGTCATGGCTGATAGAGAGGCACATTGTTTTCTGCTTTGACCTTGTGTCTTGCACCTTTGAAGGAAATTCCTATTAGTTATAATTGCTTGATTATAGGTTCTATATGTAGGAAAGCATATCTCCAGCTTAGAGTTGTTTTTGTTCCTTCAAATCCTGTATATCCGTTGTTGTTTTTTTCTTAATTACATAGGATTCTGTAAATAGAAGGAGTGATGGCAGGTGTCAGTGTCTGTGTCAGACCCGAAGAAAAGCTCTTTCAGTATTCCATCCTGACAAAGGACGATCTTTGCTGAAAGACTTGAGTAGATAACCATTACTAGATTAAGGATGTTGTACTCCCAGTAACTTAAAATTTAAAAAAAGCTTTTTTGAATGGATGAAATGCTTATTCTTGAATCCTGAGATGTTATTTGGGTTTTCCTCTCTTTAATCTCTTAATAAAGTGAATAACATTGATAGACTTTATTTATTTATTTTTTATTTATTTGAGAGAGAGACAGAGCATGAGCAGAGGGAAGAGGCAGAGGGAGAGGGAGATGCAGACACTCCACCGAGCAGGGAGCCCCACATGGGGCTCCACCCCAGGACCCTGGCTCATGACCCAAGCCGAAGGCAGGTGCTTCACTGACTGAGCCATCTGAGCGCTCCACATTGACAGACGATCTGATGCAGATTTTTGCCTTTCTGGGGCAGACTGTTTTTGGTCATGAAGTTTTGTTTTCCTTCATTGGATTCAGTTTGATAATATTTTGGGGGGATTGAAATTCACTCATTTTTCTTGTCCCGTTTTAGTACAAGGTAACACTAACCCCATAGGGTACCTTGTGCCTTCAGCTGGGAGACCCCTGCCCAAAGCAGGGAGGGGCTGTCGCTCTGAGGCTGGCTGTCAGGGCTTGCGGCCCTCCACGGGTGCTACGGCGTGAATGCTGGTGTCCCTGGCTAGTGGCTTTGTACAGTCAGGTTCTGTTCTTTTTGATTCGATTTTGGTATTTTTGGTGTTTTCCTCCTAAAAATCATGCATTTCATTTCTGTTCCCTGATTGCGTTTGTGCTATTCATGGCATTCTTTCCGTCTGTAAGTCCCTGCCGTAGAAGCTGTTATGTCCTTCTTCATTCCTAAAGTACTTATTTCTACCTGTTTCCATTCATGATCATCTTGATAAGCTGTTTCCGTGTTTTACTTATCTTTTCAAATAACCACTTTTATGTGTTTGTCAGTGTTTTTATTGTTTTTCATTTTATTACTTTTTTGCTATTAGTGTCTCTTTCAGATTATTATATCATCTCGATTTCTTATGGTGTTCTCTTGTTTGCTTGTTCTTTTGAATTTTCCTGAAACTTCTTCATTGTGGGTTGTTCCTTATGATGTTTATGGGTTTTTTAAATTGTAATTTTATCTTTGATGCCTTTTCTTATGAGAATCCTGTGGAAGTCCCGAGAACCCTCATTATTGAAAATGTTCCTTTAAAGTGATTTTAATTGGAGTGATTCTGACTAGACTATTACGTTAAGTATAGAATGATTTTATCATACTAGGGTGTGACACTCCTGTGTGGTACAGACTCTAGGTTTCTCTTTCTCATGGGCGATATTTTTATTTTGATCCAGAGGCTAAAGAAAAGATGGGAGGGGAAGGGCAGGTTGGAGGCCGTGGTTGGGAGTCGGCCTGGCTCGCTGCCATGGAGCCTGCTGCCCACGAGCGGGTGTCAGCCCCGCGCACATAGACTCTCCACTGGGGCAGACACCACCTGCTCCCTAGCCTGTCTCCGTGCATGCTCATCAGTCCAGCCTTGGTTTGCTCTGCGTTGGGCATCTGGGGGATTCCCTCCCTTCCTTGCAAGTTCACTTGTGTATCAGAGTCTTTGTTGTGTTGTATTTGGATTTGGCATATTGATGCATTTGACACTCATGTTGTTTTTGCTGTTTGCTTCCATCTGGAGTCCCTCTTGACTCTATGGTTTCAGAGTTAGGATGCCTGTTGATGACAAAATTAGAGCATTTCAAGGTACACACTTTCACCACATGGATTCTTAAAAAGACCCCTGTGCATCTGAGATTTTTCCAGTCTGATCTCAGCCTTCTGGTTCTCCTGAGCTTACTGTGTCATCCGGGCCATGTGTTCTTAGTCCAAAAGAAATGGTGACTAGTTTAACAAGAGTCACTAAATAGATCCCAGCTTTCAGTGATGCCATTTTGTTTGACGGAGACAGCAGAGAAGAGCTCTGTGTCGATTCCAGGTGTAGGTATATAAGCCCCCTCCCTGGAAATGGCCTCTATGTGCCAAATGTTGACCATCCCACGGTCGATATCCTGCCTCCACTGCCATCGGTGTGAGAGCCCCCAGGAGACCCCGCCTCTGCGGTGACCCCAGACTCAACTCAGGCCCATCAGGGTTTGGGAGGGCGAAGGAGCTGGGATCAGGAATCCAGCCACCTACCCTGACTCCTGGTCCCTGGGTCCCAGCCCCTCGGGGATGGGGGACATCACAGATCAGAGACTGCAGAGGCTGCAGGGCAATTCTGGCTCCAACTACTCAGAATTAGCCAAACTTCAGGGGTGACGACACCAACCCCACAAGGCTACCCCCACTCAGACACCAGCTGCAGCTGGTGGGGTTCCCATGTCCCCCTCAGGCTTGAGAATTCCCTAGGCTGACTTGCAGAACTCAGGAAAGCTCCATCTATGATCACAGCTTTGTTTCCTGTTACAAACCAGGAAAGAAGAGACACATAGGATGACGTCTGGGTGGGTCTCGGCATGATGCTGCCTTGTGCTCTCCCTGTGGAGCCCGACATCCTGTTTGCCTAGCATGTAGACTCACAGAGGTTTGCAGGGTCCTGCCCACCAGGGAAGCTCACTTGAACCCGTGTCCAGACTCCTGCCCATGAACCAGCAGCCGAGGGATGAGTGTGGTCTCCAGGCCCCTACCTGGGGGCCAGGCTGCCACCATGTGGCTCAGAGCCCCAGCCTCCATCTCATGGTCCGTATCTCTGGTGTGGCTTCCCCACCTCGAGCCACAGAAGGAGACACGTGACTCCGTGTTCCCTATCCGACAAGGCTGTGCCGGGTTCCACTGGCAGGCCAGCCCCCACCCTGTGAGTTTACATCCATGCACACTCAGGGTTCTGTACACTTGCAGGTGTATAGACTTGCTGCCTGCTGTCTTAAGTGTCCAATATGACCCCCACCAGGTCCGAACTAATTCTAACACACACAAAAAATGCTAAGTATGCCCTTGGGTGCTCTGTACATACAACTCAAAGCTGTGTAAGCTGCGTCTGACACTTCTGCATTCATGTTTTCAGACAGAAGAACTGTTATTGTAGACTTTCTTCCATTATTCTGATGTGCCCTGCCATCCTCAGACTTTATTTTAACCCGAGGTGTGCATACCTGTGTATGCACAAATGTACCTGGCAGCCGAGGCACAGAAACCGAAGCCGGTTTGGTTCCCCAGCATCCCCTTGATGATGGAACTAGAAACGCTCACTGTTTTTTTCTGGAAATAGTTATGGGTTCCCAAATTAACTTGAAGGTGACCTCAGCACCTGGAAGCCCCTAACTGTTGACTTGTAAGTCGTCCTGGGATTTTTGCTTCTCATCGGTGCTGCAGGGAGATTCAGAGTGCCAAGATCCCTACCTGCCCGATGACATGACAGGCCCTGCTGCTCTGTGGTCCTTGTATCTTGTCCAGTGTCTACATGACAGTTTTGGAAGAACTGGTCCAATAAATATTTTCAACCGTAGGCACTTACAGGGCCTTGTTTAAAAGATACTAATATATGCTTTCAGTTAATTGATTCATAGAGCTACGTTTTATACACATAAATAAGTGGATTATGAGTTTATTCAACAGCCCGGTGTTACCTCCTTGGGAGCTGAGAGAAGTCACCTGTTATGTGGCCCCATCACATCATGTCTACGTGAGACGGGATTTCCTGCCTGATCTTGGGGTGCATCCAGTGGGGGCTGTGTCCCCATGAACCATGGTGTAGCTGTGTGCTATGACCAGGGTGGTGAGCAGGAGGAGCCCGGGACACGGTCTGCTATGAGCTGGGCTGCCCTGGGCTCCCTCTGGGTCTCCTCTGAACTAGCAGAGGCTGTGCTTCCTCGAGGTGACATCCCACACTATTCTGTTGTGAGCTACCAGGGCCCACCTGGGTGCGGCATCTCCCCCACGAGGGAGGGTGCCAGGGGGCAGTACCCATCCTTTATCAGGGCCCACCTGAGTGCAGCGTCTCCCCCAGGAGGGAAGGTACTGGGGGGGGTACCGCCCTTCATCAGGACCCACCTGAGTGCAGCGTCTCCCCCAGGAGGGAGGGTACTGGGGGGAGTACCCACGCTTCATCAGGGCCCACCTGGGTGTAGTGTCTCCCCAACGAGTGAGGGTCCCAGGGGCGTACCCACCCTTCATCAGAGTGCACACACCCCCTCCCTGGCCTTTACTCATGGGAGCATGTGATTACGATGGGTACGAGTGCCCCTTGCTCCACTGGAGCTGGGTCCCGGAGCCTGGCGGGAGCAGGAAGGCCCCGTCGGCGTCGGCCCCGGGTCTGGGGATGGGCCCCAAGGCTCCATATGGCCCGTTTCTCCAGAAACATATCTTTGTGCACATCCTGCCTCAGAAAACATCCAAAGGTCCCTTGAAATTGAAAGCTCAGCTGCTCAGAGCATCCTCCTGAATCAAGAGTAGGAAACAAAGGACATGGAGAGACTTCAAAGGTTTCTGGGGCCTTCGGAGCTTCCAGCTTCAAAGCAGACTCTCTCTTTTGTAGTTTTACTCCAACGATAATTAATACATTTTAAATACCGTCCCATAAACAGCTCACCTTCTGATTTCGGTCCCCCTATCCTCCTGAATGATTTAAACTGTTTTCCGGCTTTGTCACTTTTTAGTGGCTCCTGACCTTTTTCCTTTTCTTTCTTTGTTTTTTTTTTTTTTTTTTTTTTTAACAAATGAATAGTAACATCCACTGAAGATTAAAATGCCTTTTGAAAAGTTTATGTGAGAATGCTATTCCTAGAAAAAATCCTTTGCTGCTTGCCCTTTTTATTTCTTTTTTCTGAAATCAGGAAAAGCATTAATTTCCCAATTCCTAAAATGCATCATCATTATATTTCTCCATTTCAAAGATAAACAGAAGGCAGCAGAGAGCTTCACAGCACGTGGACACAGTTCCTGCCCAGAGAGGCAGGGCTGCTGCAGACACTCTGGCGGTAAACACCTGTCTTACAAAAATGAAGGGCATTCCTGAGGGGGTTACTGTTTGCGGCTCTACCCTGTGGTGAGACCTGTCCTTCCTTGAAAACAACACAGACCCCGCACATCACATGTGAGACCTAGTAAGCGCAGAGCACCAGGAAGAATGAGACAGGTGTCAGGACAGGTGTCGGGACAGCTTCTCCTCTCCAGGACCATGGTGGTCTGTCATCAGAGAGTCTTCTAGAATGGACACTTGCTTCTGTTAGTAAATTTGGGAAAACTGGGAGCATGTTGAAGACAGCAGTGGCCCCTGTGGCTGAACAGTGGTGTTTCTGCATCCCCTGCTGTGGCCTTTGGGATTTAACGTCATCTTTGGGGGGTCAGCATGTGGTGCAGACGACCTGAAGGTGTGATGTAACACGCATCCTTCTCTTCCATCTCCACTTCAGTGCACACAGAGCAGTAAAGAAAGACTTGCAGCCCAAGAGCACCCGAGGGTCATAGGGATGGCCCGGGGTGCCCCTAGCCGGCCCCTAGCACTGCTGACTCTAGATGGCTGAGGTGCTGGGCTGAGATGCTCGGGGCCTGAGAGCCACAGGGGTGCCCTGTGTCACAGTTCCCAAGCCTGTGGGTCTGCCATTAGGGTGTCAGTAGGGCCCTTGGGGAGGAGATTTTCGTTGCTGGCAGGGCTTGGATTCTTTCTTGTAGATGTACCTGTCTTTACCTGGCCATCTTCCCCATGTGTCCCTGACCCCATGCTCAGGCGGACACCAGTCATCTTGGATCAGACCCACCCAATGACCTCACTTTACCCTGTCACCTGTGTAAAGATCCAATTTTCTTGCAGCCTCAGTGACAGGAACAGCATGTTCGGGTCCAGCATGCCTCTTGAGGGGGGCAGCATTCAGCCCAAAGCAGAGCTTCAGCTCTGTAGTCACAGAGGGCACAGGACTGTGCTCTGTCCTGTTCATGCCACTTGGCCTCTGGGAGGATTCCTTTCTGTACTGTTCTGCCTTAGATAGTACCTGGCCTCAATTAGAAGGTAAGAAGGAACAGAATATTCCCATTTTCATCAGATACTTTCTGCTTTGGGGGGAGTGCCGAGGAGAACCACGTGGTCTGGTTATTGCTCACTGCTGGGTGGACCCAGGGAACTGAGCTCCAACCCTGGGATTTATGCTCACTCCCTGGGGGCGTCTGCTGGGGGCCAGTGGGCACAAGCTCTCAGCCCTTCCCAATGTCCATGCCATGTTGTCCAGTGCCGCTTGTCCACCTCTGCTTGGACCTGAGCTGACAGTAGGTCCCAGTGATTTGCCCTCTTGAGCAGGAGCGGAGGCTGCTGTGATAGGGCCGTCAGTGTGCAGTCTGGTTTCTCCATCCTCTACTGGAGCATTTTTGACTCTTCTTAAGGGATGAGGACGGGCCAACTGCTTTGAATTCATAGCCCGATGCTCTGGTTTGGATATTACGATAGCTGTTTTCACTAGGTTGATTTTCAACAGGTGACCTTTGCAATGTTGGCAGGGCTATAGCCTCGTCCCTCTCAGAGGTCCTGGTCGCTTAAGGCAGAGGGAAAGACGTGGCTTTCTTCTTATGGTTTGTGCTCACTCCCCTTTGTGGGTTTTGGATGCTTCCCCTACACGGGTGCTCACTCCATGCTGGTGCTACTGGCTGCCGCTGCCCCTCGCTCCATGCAGGGTTGGCCCCTCCCTCCACCCAGGTGACGCCCCTCCCTCCTACCCAGGTAATGCCCCTCCCTCCACGCAGGTGACACCCCTCCCTCCACGCAGGTGATGACCTGGGGCAGGACACAGGGCTCTGGGGAAAGAGCAGCCCTTCAGTCAGTGTTTCACCAGTTCAGGGCCTGCCTCCTAAGGCTGCAAATGTTCAAAACTACTTGTTCCTTCCAAAACTCCAGTCTTTTCTTCCCCAAATAGCATCAGTTAATCTAATTCACTTCTCTTTTTCTTGTTTTTAATTTCCATCCTATGCCTCACAATCCTTTCTGTTTCTAGGCTGTGTTGGTATCCTGCCTGTTGTTTTTTTGCCTGTTTTCTTCTCTCTCATCTGGTGGCTCTCTTCAAGGATTTGGGGTGGAAAGTGGATCAGCAGGTCCTGCTGCCGCTTCATGTTTCAGCTCCCTCTCTTCACTTCGCTTCTTAGTTTTCATGTTTTTAACTTATTCCATTCTCCTCCTCCTTTGTCCTTCAAACACATTCTTCACCTGTTTTTGTTCATGTAGGTTTTCAAGAGCCTCTCCTTCAAAATAGTGTACCACATAACCTGATCCCTGGAGACTTTAGGGGAAAAAATCCAGTAATGACAGATGTTTTCGTGGGGTTTCTAGTCATAGAAATGTTAAGAGAATTTTAATATGATCAGGAAAGAAGACGTCTGAGTGGGGAGACCAGCTGGTACCCTGGGACCCTAACACTGGGAGGAGACAGCAGGGTGGGCAGACCAGCTGGTATCTTGGGGACTCTACCACTGGGGGAAGATGGCAGGATGGGCAGACCACCTGGTATCCTGGGACCCTAACATTGGGAGGAGATGGCAGGATGGGCAGACCACCTTGTATCCTGGGACCCTAACACTTGGAGGAGACAGCAGAGGGGGCAGACCACCTGGGACCCTGGAACCCTAACAGGGAGGAATTAGCACAGGTCACATTGGCTAGTACAGTGGATCTCTAACACTGGAAGTAAGGAGGGGCTACAGGGACTCCTTCATTCAGCCATGTTTTTGTGATATGCTAGTTATTTCTAAAAATGTTCTCTGCCAGAAGCTCAAATTGGATGTGTTCTCTGTTTAGTTTAAATTTTTAAAATAAAATTGAAGCTTCCAATCTTAGGACTACTGGAAAGTTGAGATTTTTAATGCTTCTTTGAATGTAACCAGCTCAGAAATGCTGCAAATTTCTTGGGTCTGAATAAAAAGACAACACCATGGGGTGGGGGTGGGGGGGGCGGTGGTGGTGGTGGTGGTTCCATCCTGATCATGTCTACATCCTCCTCCTCCTGACTTTATGGGTGCTGTCACATCTGACTCTCTCGATGAGTTACAAATGTGCCAGACATCCCTAGGAGTTAAAACATCCCTAGGATGTTAGGACAACCCTATGGTTAGGACATCTTCAGTGATTAGGACATCTGTGTGCCTTAGATATCCTTGGGTAATTAGGAATACTTGAGTGGTTAGGAAATCCCTAGGTGATTAGGACATCTCTGGTAGTTAGGACATCCCTAGGTGGTTAGGGCATCCCCAGGTAGTTAGGACATCCATAGGTAGTTAGAACATTCCAGGTAGTTAGGACATCCCTAGTGGTTAGGGCATCCCCAGGTAGTTAGGACATCCCCAGATAGTTAGAACATTCCAGGTAGTTAGGACATCCCTGGTGGTTAGGACATCCCTAGGCAGTTAGGACATCCCTGGTAGTTAGGATATCATTGGTGATTAGGATATCCCTGGTGGTAAAGACATGCTAGGTGGTTAGGATGCCCCTGGTGGTTAGGATATCCTTAGGTAGTTAGGACATCCCTGGTGGTTAGGATGTCCTGGGTAATTAGGACATCCTAGTTGGTTATATTGGTGTAAGATTTGTTTACTCTCTAATAATAAAATTATGGCTTTGTATTGTGGGCTGTAATCACTCGTGATATATTTCACAGGAATAGCATTGTTTGTTTTATTGGAGAAATGCACTTCACAGCCTTGGTTTCAAAATGGTATTTTTAAAAAGTGTGTCTGGTTGACTTACACACCTAAGAACCTTTAGAGAATAACACAACAACTGTGAAAATATGGAGCTAAGCAAAAGGGAGGTGATGTGAGAGATCGCAAGCTGTATAGGGGGTCACCAAGTGGCGGTGAGGGGCCTGTGTGTTTGGATCATAGTTGCCTCCAAATTTGTTGCTCAAGTTTCTGACCCTGTTTCCTTAGCTCTGAAACTCAGGGTTTGACCAAGAGCGATGACTCTTATATGATGTCCCTGGAGCCCCAGGGGTCATTGCTGGGGCCACAGAAAGTCCTGAGACTTCCCACAGCTGCTTCTCCTTCCTCCTATCAAGGTCTAACAAATACCTGGCCTTTTATGTCTTATCTGTTGAAAATCCTGTCCCATGAGTTCATTCTACCTGAGTTCCTGTTACTCTTGGTGGAACCAGTGGATGAACTGGCTTCTCGGGGTCCTTCTCCTTCTGCATCGCTCATTTGTCTCCTGCATGTTGCTGTGGGTTCCAGGCTTGCCCATGAGCAGTTCAGATGGCCTGTGGGGAGCCCAGATCAGGGCTGTGGTACTGTGGGAGCTGCTGGGCAGCTGCCGACCTCCTATAATTAGCTGCCCAGGCTGCCGCCTGAGGGTTTTATACCCCCGGCCTGGTTCTGTTGCCCTGTTGGGGCTGTTCAAGGACCTTGGGCCTGGGCATGTCTGCTTGAGGGGGCAGTGGGGTGGGGGGCAGCGCCAAGTGCCCACAGATGGCAGCCCGCTGTCACCCACGTTGCCCCTCCTGAAGGCATAGGCCCCCAATGTGGGTACTTCAAGCCAAGTGCTGAAGATGCACCTGACTGCGGCAGATGTTACATGGTGGAAGCCAGACACAGAAGCTCACAAGATTAACGGGGTGGTCGAGGAGAATGACAAGCAGGCATGTAACACAGCTGCAGTGGGGTCCTGGGGACAACATGACTGCCTTTCTGGGGGGTGGCGTAGAGGGTGCTCGGGAAGGTCTCACAGCGAGATGGTGCCGGGCTGGAAGGGCCCAGTGTGCTCCAGGCATCAGAGAGCTGGGGCAGCTGTGGGGATGCCCTCAGCAGGAAGCACACGGGTGGGGAAGAGTCTGGTCATGGCAGCTTTGGCCCCACGTCCCGGAGGTTTGGGCCTGACCCTGGCAGCAAGCAGAGTGACCAGTGGGTCCTGTGTAGGGAAGGTCCATGGTGTCCCATTGTCAAACCCCTGCTGTGGTGGCTTTAATCCGAGATCATGCATGACTCCGTCCTGCAGGCACCGTGCCCTGTGGTCCCCATCACCCGTGTCTGAGGACCAGGCCAGCCCCACCCTGTCTTCCAACAGCTCACCCTCTCCGTGTGCCCCGTGTTACGTGCCATCTTCAAAAGGGCCACTCATCAGACCAGGCCCCTTCCCCTTGAATATGTGGATGTGCAGATTCCATCATCCCTGGCATTTTACCTAAAATTAACATTTTTGGGAAATACATCAATAGGAGGGATATGGACTCTCATTTTCCCTAAAAAAGACACTGCTCCAGATAGAACCACGAAGCCTAAATAATGTATCATCTTGGGAGAGCCAGTGGAGTTTCTCCCACCGCCCTGGCCCCCGTTCCCACCTCAATCACTATGAGTGGCCTCGACAGTGCGCAGTGTGTGTGTGTGTGTGGTACAGAGAGACAGCTGTGCTCCCGCGGCCGTGGACAGGGACTCAGGAAGCTGCCCCTCACAAAGTGACCACCTTTGAAGACTCATACTCACTGTCAGTAACAGCTGCTGCCGTTGTTATGAAAGTGATAGAAGGTAAAAATAAGACCCAGACAACAGGACTAAGCCAGGGCGCAAATCCTGCCCTGGACGTGCCTCATGTGCAGCCCATGCATTTGTGTGGCCTGGAATTGCAGACCCAGCCTGACCCTTCCTGAGGGTTCACCTTCTGAGAAGGGGATGCAGATGTGCAAACCATCATCCTCCCAGAGCGTGTCTGCATGTGTGCACATGCTTCAGTTTCTGTGAGGTTATGAGAAGGCTGTGCTTGTTCCATGTCCCAAGGCCTCGTGTACAAGTTGCACTCTTGCAGTGACCAGACAAGCCCACAGGCTGCACAATCCAGGATCTGAATATCCAAACCATTGTCCGGGGTGTGGTGGCCACAGGGTGGGCGAGAAGCCCTCAGACTTGCGGGTGAGTTTGTGACCAGCGCACTATCCCAAGGGGTAGTTGGAAGCAAAAGCCAGTCCAAGTGTATTGTCCCTTTGAGATTTTTGTCTGCATTTCTTAATATGTTAAAAATATTTTTTAGACCTTCAGTAGCAGGGCAGGTGAGGGTGTGGCTGGCTGCTGTTCTGCATGTCAGTCTGACCAGTACCCACCAGCCTGACGTCTCTCGGTGGGTTGTGGGCAGGCACATCTCTGCCTCTGGAATCATGCCTCCTCCGGGTTCTGCTGGGCTGTGGCAGGCTGGGCATGTCTCTCCGCCTGCCAGTGGAACCAGAGCACTCACCCTCAACCCCTGGGGCACAGTCATGGCAGGCCCTGCTGCCCTGCGTGTCTGGGAAGAGAATATGTCGTTTCAAAGCCACGCAACTGCCACCAGTAAGGCAAGCAGGTGCCTTGTAGCACCCAGGCCCCACTAAAGCTTTGTGTTCTCGCTTTGTTCTTGTTCTGCTTTTAGGTAAAAGCTGTTTATTGAGAACCTAATGTGTGTAAGGGCAATGGCAGGAATGAAGGAAACAGTGGAAAGCCACTTGGGTCAAGTCTGAGAATGACTGAGTTTGCTGATATTCAGTCCTGGGGGCCTTCTCAGCCCTGGCTGCCAGCAAGGGGTTTCATCCCCTGCGTGGTGCTGAGGAGATCTGCAATCCGGTTTCCACTGGTCATGGTTGCCTTAGCCTCTGCCCCCCAGACAGGCACTCCTGGGGGCCATCAGCCGGGCCTGGGAAGGCACATCTGTCCCAGTTGTGCCCGTAGATGCTGGTGCATGTGCAGGGATGAAGGCTGCAGGGATGAAGGCTGTGGGCCATGTGGGGTGTGTTTGTGCCGCTCAAATGCTGAGTCCAGGTCACATCGTTATGCCCCTTTCAAGTGCCATTGGCAGTCTTTTGGCAATTAAAGAAGAAATCAAATGCATGTGTCTCCCTAGGAACCTTTGGACTCAGGAGCCAGCGAGCAGACATGTCAGTCGAGTGGACTCTTCCGTGTAGCCAACTCTTCCTCTAATTGATCTGCTTCTGGGAATGAGCTGACTAGGGGTGTGCCCAACCTAGCTGGTCGGTTATATCCAAGCCCAGAGCCCATCCAGACTCAAGGGCTCTGGGTGCAGGAGCACCCGGTGGCAGCAGGTATTCCTCCATCACCACCTGCTTTGCTGGCGCACTCTCGGGTGTTTTCACAGAAGATGAAAGGGGCCCTTATGCTTCAAGGGGAACTGCTAGGTGTGAGCATGTAGCCGTTCCATTAGAGGTGCGGGTTGCACCTGCCAAATACAAACCTCTAGTACCTTGCTGCATGCATACACGTGTAAGCGTGTGTGTGCACTTGCGCGGGGAGTGGCATTACTTGGGGAAGGCAGTCCTGGGATGGAAATGGAAGGCCTTCTTACTAACCGCAAGACTGGCTCGTGTTATGAGCACACATACCCACCAGGTTCAACTTCAGAGAAACTCAGCCCTCACTCCTGCAGCCTTGGAGATGCTCTCATCTATTGGTGCAAATCCCAGGGCAGTGGGCGGGGCGTGGAGAGGAATCACTCTGCGTGCCTCTGCGCCGTGGATGGAGGGGATAGGCCCGTGTGTTGGAGAGGTTCTACTTATTTGAAATTACAGAAGTTCTTAAAAAATTAAAAAGAAACATTAGTTACTACAAACAAACAGAACAGCAACAAACATCCCCAGAAGATGTCAGAGAGGTGTCCCCATGAGCCTGAGAGCGTGCTGGGCTGACAGTGTGGACGTGGGAGGCAGGATCATCCTCTCAGGAACCAGGGCTTGGCTGTCCAGTGATCAGTCTGTTCATCAGTAATGCATCACGGGGAAACAGCTGTTGCTTTGGCAGGTGGACCTCCATTTATCACCATGTGCTTTATGCTTTATGCCTTTTTACTTACTAGAGATAAACCTATGTGGAGAAGGAAGTCCCTGATAACTTCCCACCGATGCCTGGGAAGCAGGGTATGCCACTGTGAATGGGAGATGCTCAGGGTCGATGGGATCTGGGCTGTGCGGGCTCTCGCAGGGCGCTTCCTGGTCAGCTGTCCATGGTGGCAAAGACCTAGGGAGCAAACTCTGCTACTGAGGGCCAAGGTTCCGTGTCAGGCCTCTCGGCTGCTGTGACCAGACCGCACATGGGGGCTTGTCAACCATGGGCGTTCGCTCTCACGTTCTGGAGGCTGGGAGCTGGAGATCGGGGTGCAGTGTGGCCTGGCAAGGGTCATGGGTACAGCTTCTTGCTGGGCCCTCCCCTGGCAGGAGGGAGCATCCAGGGTCGTTTCCATAAGGGGGCCAGCCCCATTTAGGAAAGCCACTCCCCATGATCTGATCGCCCCAAGGCCTTGCCTCCTACTCCCTCAACCCTGTGGGTTAGGACCTGAACATGGCTTTGGGGGGACTCAAACCTTCCGATGGCCCCAGGGCCCAGGGGGCTCCATAAGCAGGTGGGATGTGGTCATCCTTGCTGCTGTGCTGTCAGTAAAGTCAGACGCTAGTGCTCGGCGATCTGCGCAGACGGGCTTGACCTATCTCTGTCGCTAAAGCCCCTGGGGGGCGATGGAGCTGAGTGGGGAGGTATTCTTGGGTTCATAGCACACCTGGCCATGGGCTGACCACAGAGGCCTTCCCACAGAGGGTGCCATGAGGATGGAGGGTTCAGAGCTCATGGGGAACGTGTCCTCACACTCTGGAGGATGCGCACAGTGAAAGGGTCACACCCCTTGGGTCGGTGCCAGAGCATGCTGGTCTCCCCGAGTCTGCCTGTAGCTCTCCTGCCAGCAAACCAGGACTGGTGCTCTGGGATTCCCATCACCTGTCCCCCTGCGGAGTGGGAGGCCCAGCAGGTGTTCATGCTAGGCCTGCAGACAGGGCAGGGGCATCGACCACCAGCCTGCTCTGCACGCCTGTCTCCCTCCCCCAAGGGGACCCCAAAACAGTGCCTCACTTGGGCTACAGATGGTCTCCAACCTGGAGGCTAGCAGACCCTGGCCCACAAGCCAGGCACCTGTTAGGGAAATAAAGCTCTATCGGAAATAGTGTTCCCAAGGCTGCCCGAGCAGGAGCCCACTCTGGGTGCTAGAACCAGAGAACACAACTTGTTTACAGTCCTGAAGGCTGAGAGTCCTGAACAGGGTGTGTCAGGGTGGACACAAGCTTCTCCTGAGGCTTCGCCCCCTGGGATGTGGGTGTCCATACTCTCTCTGTTCTCCTGGGGTCTTTTCTCTGCGTGCAAAGACCTCATATCCTTTTGTGTGTCCACATTTCCCCTACTTAGAAGGACCCCAGTCAGATTAGATTAGGGCCCACCCTCACTTGACCTGAACCCCCTTGTTGTTGGAGGCCCAGTATCCAAACATAGCCACGTCCTGGTGTATTGGGTCCTGGTTAGTGCTTCGGCATATGAATTTTGGGTTAGTGGGGGACACGATTCATCCCATAATGTCAGTTTAGCAAATTAAAATACGGGATGCCAATTAAGTTGAATTTCAGTTAAACAGCAAGTAATGCATAGAACAGAACATAAGTATCTTAAAAAATTGTTACTCATATGAAATTGTGGTTTGTCTGGAAATGTCACTTTATCTTGCCGCCCTGATGAGAACATAGTCACTTCTCTTGTGCATCTTTAGCCTCTATTTTCATGCATCAGTGGCCAAGCTGAGGCGCAGAGGCTGATCTCAAGTCCTTTGAGAGTCCATGTGAAAGCCACCACCCTGGGAAGCAAGAATATGGAGCTTGTAGTGACTCCCAAGGACCAGGGTTTGGGCTCAGAACAGAACCCACAACAGTCCATCCATGCAAACACTCAGTATTGAGTGTGTGTCCCCCTAAAGCATTCAGATTCGGTGGGGGGCGGAGGGGGAACCTCAGGGCCTCCACTCTACCATTGGGAATACGTCCTCCTGCTTTCTGTAGGCACCTCCTGACAGTCTCTCCCTTGAATGTACATACTTGGCTTTGACCAACATCCGTGATTGAGTTTCCCACTGTCTTGTCCCAAATTAGAAAGCGTTATGTCCACCAGTGATTATCACAATTTCTTTCTTTCTTTCCCCACTTACATACTGTTTTCATTGAAGGTATTTGTTTAAACTTGTTTTCTGTTATGCTTCCTGTGGCGTGGATCCCATCCAGCTCTGTCCTCACACCTGCTGCACTCTGACAAAGTAAATACAAGGCATTTAAAACCTGAGAAGCCAAAGGGTGTCAACAAATTGGAGGAAATTTAGAGAAAAGCACAGAAATAGTTAAGAAGCTGGAGGATTTTATCTGCCAGAAAAGCGTAAATGAGCCAAATGCATTAGCCTTGGCCAAGGGGTGACCACGACGGGGTAGAGACACTGCCAAGAATTTTAAGTGTGGCAATCCCAAGGACAGAGAATTATTTTAGAGTTGTAGAGTAAATTGAATCACCAGGAGAGAAAGGAGCTGATTGTGCAGATGTCCATGGAGGAAGAATCCCTCCACATAACTTTGGGTCTAGCCCGGGGTGGGGGGAGGGGGAGGAGAAGAGACGGGCAAGCCCCCACCCCTACCCCAAGATGCAGCAGGAAGTGAAGGCAAGGGAAAAGGGGGTAATTGCAGTGTTGAGAGGGAATGCACCTGCCGTCAGCAGGCAAGACTCGGGGTGGCTGCCTGCACCTGTCTCCGTCCCTGATCCCCGGCCAG
Organism: Canis lupus dingo; assembly: GCF_003254725.2. Classification (NCBI taxonomy): domain Eukaryota; kingdom Metazoa; phylum Chordata; class Mammalia; order Carnivora; family Canidae; genus Canis; species Canis lupus. The sequence goes on along the minus strand of NC_064258.1, from coordinate 21,229,481 downwards.
TATCCGTGTCTGCCTCAGTCCTCAGAACACACTGGCCGGGCCAGGCCTGGGAACCTCACCAGCTGCATCAGAAGGCCCGATGCCGTGCTGGTCTTGCCTCGAGTGGTTGTGGGGCCCACTGACCACTGACTGCATGCCTGGTGCAGGCCCCGACCGCGGGCAGCCACCTGCCCCTCAGCCAGGCCCCCTAACTCTAGAGGAAGAAGGGGCAGAGGATGGGTAGGGAAGTGTGAGGACACACAGCTCCACCTGGCTGGCACCTGCGGCTCGACCATCGGGGGGTCAAGCAGTGCCCTGAACCTCCACACAGAACCCGCCGGTATCTGCACTTTGGGCTCCCCCAAGGACGCCTGCCTGACTGGGGGACAGGCCATGCTTGTGTCCGGCCCTTTACCAGCTATGTCTTGTTGCTCAATTACTGTCCATGCATTTTAATGTGAACTCACACAGAATTGAGGCAGTTACTGCAGAAATGAGAAAAACATAAACTGCTCTGGGGCATTTTATTTATTTATTTATTTATTTATTTATTTATTTATTTATTTATTTATTTATTTATATTGGAGTTCAATTTGCCAACATATAGCATAACACCCAGTGCTCATCCTGTCAAGTGCCTCCCTCAGTACCCGTCACCCAGTCAGGCATTTTATTTTTCTATTTTTTATTTTTTTAATAAAATAATTTTTTATTGGTGTTCAATTTACCAACATACAGAATAACACCCAGTGCTCATCCCGTCAAGTGGCACTGAGGGGGACACTTGACCAGTCAGGCATTTTAAACCAAAGCTGAACCCGGACAGAGCCACAGCCCTTTGGGAATCGCTCTGGCCAGCTCAGATCACAACCCTTTTGTTCTCTGAGGAGCCGGTTCCTTCTGGGATACACTTGTCCGAAGGTGCCTGTGTTCTTTGGCAAATGCATTCTTCTGTGATTTCAAAGCAAGAAGTGCATTTCAAGAAGAACCATCCTGCTCTTTGCCATAGTGTTTGTTCACATTATTAATCTGATTTAAGTGAAAATGATCCTTTGTATTGCTTTGCATATATACACACTTTTTTCCCCCGTTTAAAATGGAAGGTTATGCCAAACGCTGTGTTTTCCTTTCCTGTAAAGACGTGTCGGGCTGTTTTAATACAGATTAGTGGAAGTGCGATAGAGGAGCTCCGTAGGTGGTAAGACTCAGTTATCATTTGTATGATTAGTTTCACCTTGTAGCTGTGTCTCCGAAAATGCAATTAACAGTTTCATATTCAGCATAGCTAGCTTTTATTTCTGCTGCATGCTGCGCAACATTTGCATCATAAAAAAAACTAATTGGTAAACACAGTCTTGCCAGCTTCTCTGGATCCACCCAAGTCTCTTCCTGTTAATTGGCTCAGCTCCAACACACGCGGGATAGGATTTCAAAGGATGCCGCAGATCGGGAAGCCTTGGAGCACTTGTGTTTCACAGAACCGACTCCAAGGAGGCCAGGGAAAATATTTTAAATTAATGCCGAATGCCGGCAACTTGCTCTGTCCAGGCGTTGCCACGGAAACCATTTTGCCTGCTAATCTGATGAGGGTGTGTGTGTTCCCTGGGACTTGTCCCTGGTGACCTTCAGGGAGGAAGTGGGCTGCAGAGACTCTTGCCCCTGGCGGAGGCCGAGCCACAGCACCCGGAGCTCCCTTCACAGTCCCTAGACTCGGTTCCGCGTCTCTGCCCTGCTGCCACTGCCCTCCTCGTGTGGCCTCAGGGGTAGTGCTGTGGTGCCACACAAGCCATGTGTGTGGCTGGGGAAGTGGCGGAGATTCAAGGGGCTCCGTGTGGAGGTGCGGAGACGTCACCGTGGAACTCCTCCCACGCCTGCCTACCCACCCGGCCTCCTCCACCTCTGCACCATCCCTTCCTGTCCCCTCCCCTCCCCTCCCCTCCCCTCCCCTCCCCTCCCCTCCCCTCCCTTCCCACTCCTGAGCCCTCGGTGTAGTCACATGGTGCCTGCAGAGGAGCCTTTCTCTTCGAGAGAAATCAACACTGTCTGATTTGTTGGTTGTTCGCTTGAATAAAAGCGTTCCTGGATGTGGTTGCTGTTCCGGGTGTCATCCCCACAGGGCTCCTGGGGAGGCTTGGGTCAGAGCTGGTGTCGTCGACACTGCTTCAGCTGCCGCCCCGGAACCCACAAGGACAGAGACCGAGCTTGTCCAGTGATGTGAACAAGGTTTCACTAGCCAAACACTTGTTTTTCCCTGTTTTTCCCCATCGCCTGTCCTCCTCCTGTCCTCCCCCTCCTTCCCCACCCTCCCCCTCCTCCCGTCCTGCCCCTCCTCCTGGACCCCAGGGTCCGTACTTTCTGTCTAGATGACCAGGCTCTACTGAACAGACATGTCTGCCTCAGTGTTGAACGTGTTGGGGACTATCAGACGCTCTGTGATAGATGGACACCTTTGGTTCCTCTTTTGAACTCCTACAAGTAGATAGTTGCTTAATTGCCAAAACCCCCTCATATGTTGTATGCTAGTGGCAAAAACAAAAACAAACAAAACAGCTCTTTTTAGTTAAAAAATAACAAAATGAACCACTGGTGAGTACAGAGAAGATGGCAATGGGGCCTCTGAAACTGGATTCCAAATACGTCCCTGGAGAGCAAGGAGGGAGTGGGGCAGGGGTGCTCACCTGTCCTCAGCAGGTAATATAGAGCAGTGTGAAACAGAGCCTGATTGTACTGGATGCAGAAGTGGGACAGACTTCCAAGGAAGACCTGCAGGTGCTTCCAGCTCCAACCACTCACCCTGGCCTCATCCTGGGACACGCACTCCTGGCTTCAATCCTGAGCCGCGCCCCATTTACCACAAATTATCTCAAATACCTTCGATTTTTTTTCTTTTATCACCAGACTAGAAATCTGTTTATTTAGGATTTGGGCTTACAAACCAAACCAGCAAACAAAACAATGAGCACCAATGGAAAAACGGTAGCTGAAGGTATTGTAGCTTAAAGAAGTAGACAGACCTGGGGTGGGGGGAAGGAGTGGTCAGAGCCACCAGCTGCCCGCAGGGAACCGCCTGCTGCCTGCTTGGGTCCTTGGGGCCAAGGACTGATTTCCTCTGCTCTGTATGAGCCTCCCTTTTCGACTTCCCTCAGTGTGACTTGCAAGATAGAAGGGAAGGAGAAGAGGAACAAATAAGAGAGGAAGAGGGGATCCCTGGGTGGCTCAGCAGTTTGGCGCCTGCCTTTGGCCCAGGGCGTAATCCTGGAGCCCCGGGATCGAGTCCTGCATCAGGCTCTCGGCATGGAGCCTGCTTTCCCTCTGCCTGTGTCTCTGTCTCTCTTTCTCTCTCTGTGTCTATCATGAATAAATAAATAAAATCTTTAAAAAAAAATGAGAGAGGAAGAAAGTTATTCTGGAGTTTGTGTCCTTTTAAAAATTAGGAAGTGAAAGTACATTTTTGAATTTTGCATGAACACGGCAGCCTCAAATCTGTGCTTGGAAGAAAGGAAACACTAGATGTTTGGCGGTGGGCAGTGGCCGTCATGGCTGCTTGCCCATCCTGCTTGGTGGTGACTGATGAGAGCCTGGATGAGCTGGGGAGACCCGGGCCCAGCATCAGTGCCAGCACTCGCCCTCCTTGGTTTCTGCCAGCCCCGTGGGGTCCTTCCCGGCTGGCGGGAGGCTCCCCAGGGCGGGTAGGACCCATACCCCCATAGTGGGCATCCTGCCTCTTGGTCATGGACTGAACAGTGAGCTCCCCTGATGGGCGTCACCTGCAGGTTCCTAGGGATGTGTGTGTCCCTTCTGGATCATGGCTGAGAGGACAGACGTGAGCGTGCCTGGCATGGCTTGCATGAGGGGTGCTGGGTGCGTGGACTGTCTGAAAGCTCTGATTGCCATGGACTGAGCCAAATGTTGAACTCCCGATACGATGATATTAGTGGGGGCCCTTAAGGAGATGATTAGGTCTCAAGAGTGGAGCCCTTGTGATGGGATCCGTGTCCTTAAAAAAGAGGAAGAGACACAAGACCCTGCGCTGTCCCATAGGGAAGAGCATGATGAGAGGGTGGCCGTCGGCAGGCGGGAATGGGGCCTGTGCTAACAACCAGCCTCCTATGTCGTGTGAGATGGACGAGACTGCCGCATGGGCCCAGTGGCTGTTACTGCGGCCTCTCCTGTGCTCGCAGCCAGAGCGAACACTCGCAGGGGCCGCGCCACACCTGCTCACAGAAGCCTGCCCACCGCACCTCGGCTTAAGTACATGATATACTTTAAAAAGTCTCCCTCTGCTTTTTGTGCATCTCGGTAATTCCTCCCTTACTTTAAAGTCTTCTGCCGTGGATTACTGAGCATTGTAGCCTTTCTGCCTTTGAAACAATGCCACCTAAATCACGGAGGCATCTTGCGTCAGCCTGGTGACTCCGGGGGCGTCTGCATGCCGCGTGCCGTCTCCCCCAGCCTCATCGTCACATGTCCATTCTTGGATCTTTCTCTTCTTCACTCACCCACTTAGCAGAATTCTCAAACATCTGTTTTATGGAAAGTGCATAGGAAACACTATGAGAACACACACAAATACCTGAGCCAAGGGCCCCAGGCTCCCGCATCTGCAATTGCTGGGGGAAGGTTCTAGAACAGTCACCCAATAATCATGTAACAAGTGAGCTTACGTGAAGCAGAAGCAGGAGTGACTTTCGTTATAGCCTCGAATTCATCCACAAGCAGTTAAAAGCTTTTGTTCTCTGCCGCAGGTTTGGTTGGAAATCCTTGGTAAATCATTTCTCTTGGCATCGTATCCTGCAAGGTCACCCACGTTAGTGCGCATGGCGGGATTTCCTTTCTTTTTTTTGGGGGGGGGGTTTCCTTTCTAAAGGCTGAGTCATACTCCATTTATACGAAGCCACATTTTCTTCATCCCTCCGTTCACTGACAGACATCCAGACCGTCTCCTTTTCTCACCTGCTGTGACCAATGCTGCGGTGAATGTAGGCACAGACACCCCTGTAGATGGCAATTTCGTTTCCTTAGGGCAAGTACCCGGCGGTGGCATTGCTGGGTAGTGCCACTCTTAGTTTTCTGAGGAAACTCCATCCTGCTTCCCGTGAAGGCTGCACCAGTTCACACTTCCACCAACGATGTACAAAGTTCACTTTTCTCCACCTCCTCGTTACAATAAAACTGGGGGTTGGGGGTGGAGATTATTCTTGCCCATATCTTCATTTTCTCTTGAGATTCAGTGGAACTTCTTGGGGAGAAGATCCAGGTTAGACAGAGGGCTGTGGTCTGTTCACACTGCGGGGCCTGACCTACCCTGTGTCACTGTCACCATTTTGTAAAGTGAGTTCCCGTAAGGAGCACAGCAGACAGGCTGCAAGGCATGGGTCCTACTTTTGTTTTTGCGTTGGGTCCTATTGTCTCATTTCTTTCCCTGCCTGTGTCTCCTGAAGAGCCCCAGCACCATTATGCTCCTTTCCCGGTCCGTGCGGTTTTCCATTGCTGAGGGCGCTTATTCAGGTTCCGATGATGATACAATTGTTCCGAGTTTCTTTTAAACACGTGCTCCCTCTTCTGGTTGGATGGATGCTTCAGACTGGAGTGGAACCAAACACGCGTGCCTCCCTAATTTAGGATGTCGGTGCCTTCAAATACTATTTGCAGTAGAGGGTTTCCAAACAAAGATGATGCAGCAAAGATGATGTCCCAGCAGAGACAATAGCTCCATCCTTTTGTGAGCCCCCCCTTCTCCGTGTGTCGTGGAGAAGCAGAGGCCCACCTTGAATGTTGTTTATGACATCGGAGGCACCCGTTTCCTTGAGCGATGACATGCAGTGGCATTTCGTTTGGTGGCGACACCATGGGGACCCCCACAGTGGTCACTCTTTGGTCATTTTTGAGAATACCACGGCCATCATCTTCCATGATCGCGTCTGTGTTCCCAAGTCGATGAGCCCCTAAAATTTTCTGCCTATAGAAGTGATTTTTACTCAGAGACGTTTTGAAAGTGGGGCTGGTCCTCCCCTTTTGGGGCTGGCGAGGGGGGACCATCTGGGGCTAGAGGTGCTGGCCCTCCTTGTCTGAACACACCCTGACCCTCAGCATGGCACCAGAGGGCCCCTTGCCAATGTTGGAAGTGAGGACTCTGAGTCCTTGAGAATGCTCAGCATCTGTTCTTTTCACCACAGTTAGGGCGGCACAGACATCAGTGATTCAGCAAATACTTTTTAAACACAGACTTCAGGTTAAAGCATATATGCCTCTCTGACAGGCACCTAGGTAGGGATGTCAAGTTACCCTGGAAACTCATGGATCTGGAATAACTTTTCCCTAATTGACGCTAAATAAATGAGGTGCCATTTCTCCAAAATGCAAGTTTTCAGTATTTGTGAAACTCGTTGTTGAGGCAATGGGCCAGGGTCACCATGGACCGTGGACCGGAGCAAGCTTGGACGTTGGTGGGCATCACCCTGAGGTTTGAGTGAATCCTCTGTGTGAGGCTCCGCCCTGCACCCCCACCCGAACTACTGGCCTTGGGATTCTTTCCAAGGATAGAAAGTCCATGTGTGCGTCGCCTGGGAGGCATCCAGAGCTGTTAGACTTCAGGAAGACGGGGTTCGCCTGTCTGGGGACCTGTCCTGGGCTCCGCGGAAGCACAGGGTACGAGCCAAGCTGGGGGGTGGGGAGCAGTGACAGAAGGAGACCCCCATCCTTTTCCAGCCATCCCGAGACTTCCCCGTGTGGGCCTCGGGCGATGCTGTGATGCAGAGGGCGGCCCTCCCTCACCTGCACCTCCCGACCACAGCTGGACTCAGAGATGGAGCCGCGAACAAGTAGAGTTGCCCTTGCAGAGGCTGGTGGTGCAGGAAGTGGAGAGGAAGGGGACAGCCCGGGCCCCACAGGCGGCAAGCCACCTTCAAGGTCAGGTGGGGGTCAGTGGCGTGCCACGGTAGAGGGAGGGCGCCCCCTCAGTAGGAGGATGCCAGGTCAGAGAAGGCCGTGGCGCCCCTTAAGTAAAGAATGTGAGAAGTCAAGGTCGTGTCAGGTGTACCACGAGGGGTCGTCAGCTGCATTCCTAATCCCAATCTGGAAAGTGGGATCCAACACCTGGTGCTGGGCTGTGGTCTCCCCTGGAGGTTTGACGAGAGATCTCTGGGTGGTGCCTCGTCAGCGTGGTGGGCTGCACCTGGGCAGGCGCTGCAGGGACGACGGGGAGGACTCCCGGGCACATGGGAGGTGCTCGGGGAGTGCTGGGCCCTGAGCGGGTGTGCCCTCTGGCCAGACGTTAATCGTCCCCCGACTTTTAGTAAGATGTGAAGAGTGGACTCACCTCAGACGTTTGGTGAAGATTGCCCAGTCAATAATCATTCACAACCACTGAAAACCCATTTATCTTTTATATGGTTAGTGCGGCGTTACCTAGTGGGCTCCACTCCCTAATGCCGAGCTGACTTCGTCTACGTTTGAAGTAAACGTAACAGCAAGCAGCTATGGACGGAGAAATCCCTGAGCAGCGCTGGACTCAGAGGCGCGGTGGCCGCTCACAGGACAGACTGCATGTGCCTCCAAAATGCTAGACTCTGGTTAGGTTGGGACACGCTCCGTGGTTAAGGACGGTGCCCGCAGTCTGGCCACGCGATGTGTGAGGCCCGTAGTCGGCTGACCACAGACTGGGGACATGTCGTGGGAGGCCTGGAATCCAAGGGGCACCCGTGGACCACACGGGCGGGTCTGCAGGCCTCAGCCTCCCGACGGCTCCAGCTCTGATGGAGGAGCTCACAAACCACGGTGAAGGGAGAAAATCTGTGTCTTCACCTTCAGAAGAAGGTTGGGAATGTCAGTGTTCTTGACAAACTCACCGAGCACCGTAGGAGAAGAGGTGCTCATGGCAGGGAGGGGGTGCGTGAGGGGCATGGTCTGACCACAGACATCGGGAGTGCCTGCCATGGGCCAGGCCTTGCAGACGGATGAGGAGCCTCCCGCGGCCGTGAGGGATACAGCAGCACTGCATGGAGGGCAGCACGGTGTTTTTCTTCCCTTAAAATGATTTCCTTTGTTGTTAGGGTGCAATTTGCAAAATAAATAAAAATCAGTGGAAGACGAAAAGATTCTAAACCTTCCTTGGACAAGATGGCACCTGAGGCATCTGGACCTGGTGCTCCTGGCGAAGTCGGGCAAACGTGCCGTGGGTGAGGGAGTGAAGGCGCGCGTGATGGGCCGGGGCATCCCACATCTGCTCCGGGGTAGTCACCTGGCATGAGGCCAGCACACAATTCGGTCATTGTTGCCCTGGACTCATGGATTCATTTGTCACCTAGAGGTGCTTGAGCATCACGAACGTGCGAAGTTGTGCACACACGCCCACACACATCACGTTTGAACAGTCTCCTGCCCAGTGTCCCTCTTCCTCTTGTGCTCCTATTTGATCCCTTCACCACACTGGGAACAGTGTTCGATGACAACAAGTGTTGGCGCCCGTGAATCCTGGAAGCACCACACACAGCATTGGAGTCACCATTCCCTGTGTACCCATCTGTGAGGCTGTGGGCCCAGGTGCAGCTGGAGAGAGGAGAAGGAGACTTGGACATGGGACACCGCCTGCCTCCCCGTGCCCCGTGCTCCCCCCCACCCCCATGTCCTATGCCCCGTCCCCCACTGGGAGGGTCCCTGCCTCCCGCCCCACACCCGCATCCAGGGTCGCCACAGGTCACTCGGCTCCCTGTGAGTTCCCCCTGTGATGGGCTGACTGGTGTGTCCCCGAATTCCTGTGTCGAAGCTCTGACTTCCAAGGTGCAGGAGCGGGTATACGTGGAGATGGAAACTTTGAACAGGGAGGTACGTTAGGGCCATGTGGATGGACTGCAGGCCGATCTGACCCATGTCCTCCTCCTGAGAAGAGGAATGTGGCCATGCAGACAGAAGAGACCATGTGAGGACACGGGGACAGAGAGACAGCCTGGCCCTCCCATTGGTCTTGGATGTCCTGCCGAGAACAGAGGCGAGCCTGCTGGGTGAGCCACCCTGTCCGGGCCCTCTGTTACTGTGGTCCAAGCTGGTAATATTCCCCTAATGGTCATATTCCCCTAAGATACCGTGATTGCATGATAGTCCTTGAATTTTCACTGCTGTGTCCTGAACAACTTGCAACCTTGGTGTTCCCTCTTGGACAGCAGTGACTGCCGGGTGGCACACGGGCAGGTTACATGTCTGTCTATGCCCGAGGAAATGACTCCAGCCTCCTTCTCTTGGTGAGACCAGACCAGAGCCTGCTGACCTGGGAGTAGCCCCCGGCCACACCCTCACCTCCGCTCCCATTCAGGGAGCCACCGGGAGAGACAGTGGACACAGAAGAAGTGTCCAGAGAGGGAACAGGAGGGTCAGTGGTGTGGCAGAGACAGCGTTTCCTTTTGCTGTATTTGCCGGGAGCAGCCCCTGCAGGCACCTGGTGTCTGGGAAACAGGCTGGGATGGCGGTTTCACGTCGTGGTGCCTCTGTCTGACCACAGGCCGGTTTGGCGCTCCAGCCACACCACGCCCAGGAGGGCAGGGGCTCAGGCTGTTCTTGGAGAAGTTTGTAAAAAGCTATACATTCCTGGTCACTTCCATTCATGGTGCCCAGGTCACCTCCATCTCGCTTCAAAAAGGAGAACGGTGTTGATACAATAACCTCACGTGGACCATAGGTCGCTCATCCTGTCACAACTGTCTCCCAGCAGCTGAGAAGACCAGCCGGCCACTTGGTGCGGGGCCCAGGGGTGAGGACGATGCATAGGGAAGTGCCTCAGCAGGGAGGGTTTGTGGGGGCAGCGAGTGCTGATGTCGGAAACAGCAGAGGAACCTGAGAACGAACGTGGAAAGCGCTTACCTGGCCATCCTCGTCCAGCCTTGTGCTGAGCGCTCAGAGAAAACTCCAGTTCAGGTCCCGCACAAGGCCGTCTCAGCCCCCAGGGTCCGTGCATGTGTACGTAGAGTGATATGAGTGTCCGACTCAGGCGGCCCACTGCTGCATGTGTTCCCGTCACCCACACTTGTACCCAGGAGTGTTCCGGAGTGCGGGCACCACCCGCCGCTGCCATCTGGCCCAGCATGTGTGGCACAGGCATGAGGACGGCCCCAGTGCCTGTGGCTGCTCCCCAGCTGCTCCCCACAATGGTGCGTGTTCCCGGCCTTGTTCCGCAGGGGCTGCACTTGGAGCCTCCTTCCTCTCCTGACACCTGCCCCACCTCTGACCTCTCCGGGGATGGCCTGGAAACCAGAACGCCTCTTCTCGTCTTATTTTCTGCATCTGAAGTGGATTCCATTAGCCCTGCTCTTTTGTTTTCACTCAGTGCATTCCAAACTGGCAGAGGCCCCTGCTTAGTGACCATCCCCCCGCTGTGTGTCCTAGGGGGAGGCTACTCAGGATGATGACAACTTGCTGTGCTCGTTATCATAAGGCTGCACTAACCTTCAGGACCTGTGGGTCCCCAGGTACCGCGCTCAATGGCAGCTGGACGCTGGACCCGTTTGCTCTGGTTGGACGTTCACTGGCTCATGGGGGTGAACAGGAAGCCACATGTCCCCGCATCTCTGCTCTGCTGCTTGTGCACCATGGGCAGCTGGCATGTCCGTGGCATGTCTTCTACCTGAGAGCTGTAAACCCGCCTTCACATAATCAGCATCATTGCAGGAAGAATGGAAGGAGGTGTTTCAGAGGGAAACCTTGGTAGCTGGGGTGATGATGCTTCTAGAACCATTCCTTGAAAATGAGCTCAGGGTCACCAGTGTGCGATTTACATTAGTTGGCTGGAAGGACACAGCTTACTGAACCTCTGCGGATCAAAGATCGTCATGAATTTTTTAAAAATGAGAACACGTTTAGGGAGAGCGGAATATAAGCAGCATTCCCCGTACAAGCACAGCGTGTTATGTGGTCTTGAAAATTAAACTGTCAGCGAAACGGTAAGATCTGCCTATTTCTGTTGTTTCGGAGAAATATAAAGGAGTGGCAAAACTACGTGGAAAACCATGGTCGGTGTTTCTAGTTGCTTTTTTCCTGTGTTAAGTGAGATGTCATTCACAGCAAAGAGGTACCTGCTCACAACCCTTTACGGACGTACACCTGTCGGCTCTGTACCTGCTGCTGAGAGAAGTGGCCCTCTCCGTGGACGTGGACAGTGGCGGCACACAAGTGCAGACGGGCGTCCCGTTACGGGCCATTCTGAGTGTGGCTTACACGGTGCCAGGGCTCTGTCCCGGGCCAACGGCATCAGCGGACATATCCCCCACTACGACCCCTGAGGACGTACACATGGGCCTGCAGCCCCACCAGAGCCCTGCATGCTCTTCTCAGGCACAAATGTCACTAACACGCTCTTTTTTTTTGGTGACAAAATCCACTCCCCCACCCCCCGATTGGACACCGGAACCGTTAACAAAATAATCTGTAATTTTTCCAAGGATCCAAGCCACCAGGCATCTTAAATAGGAAGCTAAAACCCAGTTTCCCTTCAGACTTGATTTGTTCCGACTCCATATGGATTTTCTGGGACTCGGTAAAATGAGAAACATGGACCAGGTTTTATAAGGTGCTGACAACTTTCCTCTAATGATATGAAGGCAGCAAATGATTTCTGAAGTTTATAGAATTGTAAATGGAGTTGGCTGATTAAGTCGGCGAGGGTGATGAAATTAATAGATCCTCTCAAAGTAATTAGACAAGCAAGCTATTCTTAAAGAGTGCGAGCGAGCCTGGAGAAATTTTATTCCACTTTATCAATGACCTTAGAAGTGCTGGGTGGGGTGAGGCTGATAAGCACAAATTAAACGCTACGGTGGCCGAGGAAAGAGGCCTTCGCAGTGGAGCATGGACAGACCTAGTTAAGGCTTTCTCCCCCAGCCTTGGACTTTCTGGGCAGGCGTGACGGGGTCCCACGGACAAGGCTACTTAACCACAGACATCTATGCCCTACGTTCTCAGGCTGGGAGGTCTGGGCACCGGCAAGGCCAGTTCCCCCTGGGGCTGCACTCCCTGGCATGTGGTCAGCCAGTGGTCCCCGTCCCTCTGTGTCTGTGCTCATGAGGACACCTGTCCCACAACCCTGATGACCTCATTCAACCTTCATGACCTCTCTCAAGACCCCATCTCCAAACACCATCACATTGGGAGTTAGAGCTTCAGCGTATGGACCTGGGGAGGGGACACCGCTGAGCCCGCAGCACAGCCTAGATGTGGCCCACCGTCTGTCCTCCATCCTGCCTGTGCCGGTGACTCCCATGGATAGGAACCCACAGGTGCCAGCAGGCACCCAGGCGGGGTGGACCAGGGCATGCCACCTGTGTGCCAGGAGGGCTGGCACCAGCGGCTTGCAGTGGAGCATCTCCATAGGGATGGTGGCCAAGGCCCGGGTCCATGAACTTGCAGAGGCCCCTGAGGGGCCCTGTCCAGCTCCCCGTTGACCCTCAGGTCTCCCTGCAGCCCAGCCCTCATGATCCAAAGGCCCCTCCCTGAGCTGGCACTGGGCTCCCAAACCTGCCAGCGTGTGTCACTGCCCTTCATGACCTGTGTTCACTCCTGGGATCGGCCACGAGCTCCTAGGAGGTGAGATGGGCAAGCAGATTCTGTGTTTGCTCCACTCCCAGATTCCTGTGCATTTGGTCAGAGCCCTCATACACCACGTGGTCTTTTGGGTTCTTTATTCATCTGCTGACACATATGCTGGGCTGGCATTACTAAGCTCACTAGATGCCAGCGACAGTGCTAGGGACCTAGGACACAAGGTGATCAGCACCAAGGGGTTTCATGTCCACCGTTTCTCCTCAATGCTGTCAAGCGGCCACTGCATGACCCCCTACACCATCCACCCTGGGCACTGTCTGGGCCGTCTGGCTTTCCCCAGGCTGCCATTATGAGAGCTGCCCTGTGAGCAAGTGAGCACATGCACCATCATGTACCATGCACAGGGCTGCGTGCTGCCTCTGGTTGTGGGAGGTCATTCCCGGGGGTCTTGCCCAGGTGGGTGTTGTTTGAGGGAAGCTGACCTCGGACAGTACCCTCCCCCCAACGTCCCCTGTGCTGCGGGGCATCCCCTCTTTGCCAGCCCAGCCAATATTCTGGCCCTGGGTTGCCTCTTCCACAACTGGTTCAGTCCAGAGGCAGGCGGCCGCCCTATGGCCGCTGTCCTCACCCAGTGGTGGCTAGGAGAGGAGCACGGGTCCGTTGCCCACAGAGACCACAGACAGGATTCTTACAGCAAATGAGTAGTTTCCTGGAGGTGGCCGTGAAAAGTGGCCTCAGGATAAGAGGAAGCCGTGATGGTTTCTAGACGGTTCTCAGTCTCAGCTTTAGACACATCATTGTATCAACCTGAGCCACAGACCCGAGGTGCTAGACCTGCCGCGGCCTGGATGGCAGCACCAGCCACGTGAACCACTTAAAGTAGAAAGTCAGGCCGTCCACCGGGCCAGTCACAGTCCAAGTGCTTCGTAGCCACTTGTGGCAGGAGACGCCCGTTCTGGACAGGATGGTGTGGATGACACTCCACCACCGCAGGAGGCCCGGTGTACAGCGCTCTCGGACGCCACGGGCAGAAGCGTGTGGCCCACTGCCTGAACATGAAGTATGGCTAGTAAGGAGGTTGAGGCGCAGAGACATACGAACACTCGTGTTTTGAAGGGTGTAAATGGTGGAGATGAAAATAAAAGGAGTGACGTACACAGTAGGTTCCGAAAGCACTTAAACTATGAAGGCCAGAGATGCGTCCCTGGGCACGTAGTCCACGCAGGGACTTCTGGAGTCCGAGTGGTTCCTGTCGGGGGACCTCACATCTAGGGTCCATACCCTGCTGGAGCGCCAGTGCCCAGGCCCTGTCGGGGTCACAGCGGGTTGTGCCCTGGGCTTCTCAGAGCAATATCATGGGAGGGGGCTGTGACAAAGGACATGCCCTGCCCCTGACCCCACGGCCTTTGCATGTGCTCCTCCCAAGGCTACTGACTGCCCACCTGCCCTCTGCCCCAATTCCTGCAGCCTCGGTAACACCTCAGCCTCTGCATCCCAGCCTGATGGCCCCTTCCTCCTGAACTCCTCATGGCCCCTCATGGCCCAACAAGGAGCTCCCAGGCCTCCCTCCCACATCCTCTGTTGGCGGTTTCACGGTTAGCTGTCTGAGTAGCCGTTTCCTACCTCCCCCAGGTCCATGTGTGTGGGTTCACTGTTCGATGGCACAGGATAGACAACACAAGCTTTCACAGGAGGGAAGACGGGGGGCAGGGAGGGGGGTCAGGAGCAGATGGACTCCGGGACCGCCCAACTGACCCTTGTAACGGACGCAGACACTGTCAGCCTGCAGACTCGCCAGAGATATGCTGACTGGATGCCTCACTGACAGTTGGGGGTCCTGCTGGCAGACACGAGGTGCTCGTCTGAACCAATCGCATGAGCTTCATCTGGCAGAGGCGTGTGCTGGGGAAGAAGGAGCGGGGGGCGGGGGGCACGGGGCTCTGGGAGGAGGGGCAGGTGTACACCCCGCCCTCAGGGGGCCCCTCACCATGGTTTTCCCCAGGGTGGCACAGAGCAGCTGTGGGGGCCTGCTCGCCCTTTGCAGAGGGAGGCTGGACGGGAACCCAGCAGGGCTGGGCCTGAGCTGCCCCTTCCTCAGAGCACAGGAGCCCAGGGGCTGATGTAGGACCGGGCCCAGGAAGGAGGTCCTGGGTGCCCCACAGGGCGTCTGGGAGTGTGGAGCAAGGCCGGGTGAAACACGGGGGGCAGGTGCCGCTGGCCTGTGGGGGTAGCCCTGCCCTCTGTGCTGTGCAGCTCCTCATGGTTTGGCCGTGGGAGGTAATGCATGTAGGCCAAGTGAGAAAACACAGCCACTGTGCACAGAAGTGTGCGTCCGTGTTGGGTGAGCTTCGTCAAACAACAGACCAACAGGTGTTTCTTAGTCATACTTTTGAAGGACAGGTTCCACTTTAAAGGGTTTGTTTTACGTGAACTTGAGTACATGCCACAGAAGTTGGGTTTTGTGGGGTGGCTTTGCCTCTGTGCATGCAGGTGTTCCGTGTCGAGTGTGTCCTGGTGTCAGGCAGGGACCTGTGGGCCCAGGCTGAGCCCCGCACTGGCTGCTCCTGCTTCACGGGCTGAGAACCGCCCGCAGCGTTGGCACAGGTGGTCTGGGGCTTAAAACCACGCAGTAGCTCCCGTCCTGAGGTGTGGGAGTTGCTGCCCTGTGGGAATTTGGGATCCTGGCTCCAGGTGTCTGGGTGTCTAATAAATGCTGGTTGAATCAAGGGGGCATGTTCATCTCCCAGCTGTGGCCAGGCTGACATGAGTCCGTGGAAGGCAGGCAGCCTCAGGACAGTCTGGAGAGGGTAGAGTGTGGTGAGGGCAGAGACCGACCGCCCCACACTGTCGAGTTGGGAGCACGACCATTAACATTAAGAGCGAGGGGTCAGGTGTGTGCATAGAGCTGAAGCCATTGGCCCAGGAGCGTCTCGGGGCAGGTGGGCTCTGCACCCTCTCAGGACTCCCCGGGGCTTCCCATCTCACGTTCCCTCCAGGGACGCAATGCTAGTTTTCCATCAGCGTGTTTGTGTTTTTGTCAATTTTAAGGACAGAAATATTAGGAGGCTTCCCTGGGCTTCTTATTGAAATAAATTGGGAAGAAGACCACGGTAGGCCATAACTGCAGCCAGGAGAGCCAGTGGAGAGAGCTCGGAGCAGGTGCCTGCCCTCATGCTGCATAATTACATTTCCCTCTCGAAGCAGATTATTGGTGGCCTGTAGCAGAGCGTTGCTGTGCTGGAAATACTTAAAGAGGCTGAAAATGTCAGGCTCGTTCTGCTGGTTTCAAAGAAATACCTACACATGGTTCAGTAATATTGTGAGCCTAACGATAAATCACGCAGATCACCATGTAGCGCTCATGTGCATTCGTGGCGATAAAACCAGGTCCATGCGTGTGGAGGCATGTGACAGGTGCTCATCACCGAGTGCTGGCAGGGCAGCCGGGACAGTCCTCTCCTGGCCATGGGTGTCTAGGGGTTCTTCCTCTGGCTCTGGAGATTTCTGCTCACTCCCGTGTGTGGGCAACACTAGTCTCCCCATGGCCGTATGAACCTGCAGGCCTGGCCTACAGGGGCAGGGAGGGAGATGCTATCCGATGGCCAGGGAGCCCCCATACCCCCACGTGGCCCTGAACAGGGGAAGTTCTGGCCTATAGGATGGCTGGAGACCTGCACACGGCCCTGAGCAGAGGCAGGGCTGTGGGAGAGGTCAGCCCTCCTGGCTGGGAGGCTTCCGACTCCGTGTCCAGGCAGATGATGGAGTGCAGTCCTTCCTGTGTCCCCTGCACATTTGCCGGGAGGCTGCAGGTTTCCTGCTGTGCTTCTCCTCTGCAGCTCCCTGGTCCTGGGTGGATACATCACAGAAATTCCTTTTCTGAAAGGAAAACAAAATTGATGCCCATGGTGAGCACGTCGGCTCCAACCAGGAGCAGGGATGAGCTTGCAGGTCTTTTCTGCAGATGCTCGTTGCTGCTCAGATCCTACTTTTGTAACTTCACCAAGTCATACCCCTAGGGTAGAAAACCTGGTTTCTTCTGCGGATGTGATCGTCACAGGGACTGGTCCGCCCATACGGGAAAGCTGCTCTCCAGAGAAATCTGAATCTATTTATGTTTTGGTAGAAAATCTTTGAGCAGACCATCCTACTTTGTGGGAAAATGAGTTTGAGCTGCTGTCAGGTGGTGGAAGGTGTGGTGCAGCATGCAGTGGAGGCTCGGCACCCAGCAACCATCTTCCCGGGAGTCGGGAGGGCATGGGCCCCGGCTGCTCCGCCTGACATGCAGAGGGCTGTAGGGATGCATCTGCCACCCCTGCACCGCACAGCGCCCCGAAGGCATCCACGTGGACTACACAGAAGATACTCTGATGCTTCCTAAGTGACGACCATTAAAAAAAAAGGAAAGGATCTTCTAAGTGGAGCTGTTTGCAGTCATGAGACCCAAACTCCCAAGCTGTCCAGGGAGACCACCCAGGAACCCCACTGATGCTACCGTGCCTGACCCAGAGTGCCCCAGCTTCCCCCGGCCTCTGCCTCGGCCCACGCCTCCCCTCGGGGTCTCAGCTGGGGGACCATGAGCCCTGAGCAAGACAAACGCTGCCTGAACGGTCTTTCCAGGGAGGACGCTGGCAAGGGGCTTTCACTTCAGCTCCTCTGTGCTGTGTTAACATGTTACTAAAACCTCACATTGGGAGCCATGGTTTCGGAGGTGCTGCCCTTTGGAATGGAGCCCTGCTGATGCAGATCCCAAGAGGACGTCTTCCACGCTGGAGAACCGGGTCTTCCCCTGGACTGCCCTGAAGCTCAGAGGCCGCCCAGGGCTTGCCGCCCGCGGTTGCTCCCAACCCCACGCTCAGGCCAGCCAGGGACCCAGAACTTCATCCTCCGTGGCCCTGTCCCCTGCAGGCGCCCACGCTCGCTGGGGAGCCCGTATTGCGGCATTGTGTTGTCTGCTAAAATCAATAGAACGCTGTGCTTTCTGCTCACCGTTCCCACCTTTATGGTGGCCTTCTTGGGGCGGTGACACAGTTTCCATCAGAGTCGTGATAGGCAACTTGCCCATCACATTAATGTATGGCGTTCAAAGTGAGACTTCCAGAGGCTCGTGTCACAAACGATATCTTGGGTAGCGTGTGGGTAGGATGGAAGCGTCCTGAGCCACCACTGCACTGTGTTCACTCATTTATCCTGAAAGCCACCTCTGGTCTCCAGGACACAGGGGATGCAGCCTTCTGCCAGCACGGAGCTCTGCAAGGTCACACACACACACACACACACCCCCGCCAGGGGCCCCACTTATGTCCCCTCTTGCAGGAACCTGCTCTCCTGGCCCAGGCCTTGCGAGATGGCACTCGCTGGCTCTCCTGTGAATGGATCCATGCGCAGCCCCAGGTCCATCCCAGAAGCCAGGACGCATGCTGTCTCGGGCTCCCGCTAGGCCTCAGGTGCTCAGGAGACCGAGGCTCCCTGACCCTGAGCAAACGCAGGGCAGCACAAGAGCCGCTGCTTCTTAGGGGGCATCCACAGAAGATCAGAGGTTGAGCGGGAGGCTTCCCGTAAAGCTGGTGACAGTGGAGATGCCACGGAAGAAGGGATCCTGCATTCAGTGGCTGGGCCGCCACAACCTGCAGCAGCAGAACCCAATAGAGTCTGTTTCTGCATAGGAGACGGTATCTCTGAAAGGCTGGCAGTTTCCACCTGGACCTGAGTGGTGCCCAGTGCGTTCCTTGCACAACCGCCTCTGGGGTCACAGTCAGAATTCCAGTGTTTGGATGACAGAGGATGGAGGGCAAGCCTGGTCAGGTGCCCCTGGCTGTGTGCTGGGCTCTTCAGGGACGCGCCAGGTTGTCCTCAGAGGGAGCCTCAGCCACCTTGGTCCAGGTGGTCAAGCCAGGTGTACACAGAGGCACGGGCACCTTGCCCTCCCAGTGGGGTAGCTGCGCCTCTGAGGAAAGCGTTGGTGGGGACTCACAGTCCTCCAGGAGCAAGGGACCTGTCCCTGACGGCTCTACAAGGCCAGGGCTCGCATAGCCGGGTGTCTATGTTGCAGGCACCCAGGTGTCTACACTGCGAGCACCCAGGTGTCTACACTGAGCATCCGGGGTGTCTGATGCAGGCACCCAGGTGTCAGGCATCTATGCCATGGGCACCCAGGTGTCTACACTGCAGGCACCTGCAGGCATCTGCAGGCATCCAAACGCCTCCTGACTGTGGGCCCATCACACCACAGCCAGGGGGTTCCCCGGACTCCCAGGGGTCCATGCACGGCTTGTGTCTTTGGCCCCTGCCACTGTCAGATGGGCTCAGTGGCCACAGACACAGAGTTGAAACCTGCAGCTTCCTGTCATTGACCAGAGGCTCTGGGGTCCCTCCTCACTCCTCAGGGGAAAGCCCCTGGTTCTTGATGAACATTCAGACCAGGCTCTTTGTTCTGCTATGTGTGAAGGTGACCATTGGCCCCCCTGCCTGTCCTTGCCCCTGCGGGTGGCTCGGCAGAGCGCTAGGGTCCGGGTCCTGAGTGCTCGGTGGTTGGCACCGACTCTCTGGGGAAGCAAGAACCAACTGGGCACCCTGGGAGCTTGCACCACCCCTCCCACCCCGTCTTCACTCCCCTGTTCGTTCAGAGAACGTGGGAGGACGGCTGTGGCTGTTTGGTGGCTGAGGGATGTGATGCCATCCAATGACCTCTTCACGCACACGTGTTCCTACCACAATGAGGAGCATCACCTGCAGCCCACAGGTGTATGACGGCCGGGGCCCCAGAGTTGCAGTGTGGCCACAGCCAGCACGTCCCCAGGCCCCTGCTGAGGTCACAGCTGGCCTCACTCCCCACATCTCTGAGGTCGAGGGGCTCCTGGGCCTTCCCCACTGCTGGGCCTGTGGTTCTGGAGCTGCCACAGCCAACCAGCCCCCTGGCTGCCACCCGACTGGGGCCTGGGGGGCAACCTCCCTTGCCAGTGCTGCTTCATGGGCTGCGGGTCAGCTCCTGACCTCCAGGAGAGGCCTGGGCTCCGAGGTCGGCAAGAGTGGATTCCGAGCCATCCCAGTCACCATGTGGGAGGTCTGCTGCCCTGAGTCACTCTTGGCACTTGGCCTGGTGGCCTCACCCACATGACCTGGAAGGCAGCCTTGCGGTGCGTGGAAACCCCACTGGCTGCATCCCACACAGAAGGAAGAATTGAAGTGAGTAGAGGGATAGGGCCTCTGAGACCACAGTGATGGATCTGAGGGCGATTGGATCTTAAACACAATGCATATTCCTGTCTAACCGAGGGGTCCTGTAGCATGACCGCATTTCTCATCTCTAATCATGGCTGCTTCCTGTCAGTATCTCTTATTTCTTTCCCATTTTGAGTGACACAGTGTGATATGTCTAATGACAACTAGAACAAATTCTGGTAATGAGGTCACCTTGGGCCCGTATTACTGTCTGACTGCTGTTTTCCATAGAAATTATCTGTGAAAGCACACCACGTGCTCGGAATAACTTTCTCTGCACGAGTGTGGGTGTCAACAGGCAGATGTGTTAGAACTTGCAGGAGACAAGTGGCTGGTGCTGGCCTCTCCGGTACAGACCCATAAAAAGACAGCTTTTGCCTCATTGATGGGGAAGTGATGGATTGTGGTTATTTAGTTTCCTTTAGGTGCAAGATTTTTATGCAGATTGTGCATAAATGTGTGGTTTTAAAGTAAAGGGGGCTCAGAATGCATTATTTTTATACTGAGGTTCAGAAATGCAGAAAGGATTATTGTAGTAGGTTCTTGGTGAGGCTCCTGGAGCAAAGGGATGATGTGGGCACCTGGGTGGACTGGCAGGACGTGGCAAAGGGAAGGGAAATGTAGGCATCGCAGTGAGGAGCTGGGCTCAGGAGGGGCCACAGACCAGGAATGGGGTCAGAGGTGCCAGGGGCAGGGGACATGAGGCTGTGTCTCGGCAGAGAGGTCCAGGGGTCTGAGCAGGGCAATGTGGGGCGTGAGGCCAGCCCTGTGTACCTGGTACACCCTGGCACCTGCCTTATCGAGGAAGAAGGTGGGGCCTGTGTGTGGAGACGTGCCGGCAGGAAAACCAAGTTCATGGAGAAGTAGCCAGAGGACCTGGTGCTGTTGCTGATGAGGATGGTCAAGTGCTCTGGAACTGGCAGGAGGTCAGACACCCGTAGGGATATGAAAAGGAGCACCATCACAGTGCCGGGTCCCCTGGGCACTTTGGGGGCCGTGTGCTCTGCAACCCGAGTCCAAGCCGCCAGATTCCCAGCTGGGGCCCAGGTCCAGATGGAGCTGAGGGCATGGAGGGTGGCCTTGGATAAGGAGTCCTCAGAGGCAGGTGATGCTCTTTAGACGAAGTCATCATTAGCTAGACGTTGTCTTCTGGGTAAAGAGGAGATAAGACACAGGGCTTAGAGCCTGTCCACAGATAATCACACGTTGCCTCTGTACCTGGACTCACAAGTTTTCTGATCTCGTAGGACACGAACTCTGTTTTCTGATCTCGTAGGCCCTGCGTGAGTCAGGAGGAGTGACCTGGCACCTCGTTAGCGTTCCCGTCAAGCTGGGGGATGCTTGCGCAGTGCCTCAGAGGCGGTACCAGAAAACCCATCTGTGTGGCAGAGCGTCTACGCTGTTTGCACCGGGGCCTAGCCTGCACCTTTTGAGTTAATGAACTTCATTATATCCAGTCTCCGTCCCTGACCAATGGTCAGTACCGTAACCCGGTTGTGTTTTGTCCTGAGGCACACACACACACGTGGGTACGTGCATGAGCTCCCACACGCATGTGCACACACGCGAACACCCTCCACACCCATGCAGGCTGGCTGCTCCAAGCCCTCAGTCCGGGGCTGCAGGCCACCCAGGGGCTGTACGGCCGTGTGTGGCTGGAGGTAACTGAACGGGAGAGCGGGCACAGCCTTTAGAATAGTAGTTGCAAACTTTTGCTGCATCAGAAACTTCTGGAGGTTTTGTTGAAGTAGTGACTGTGACTCCTTCCTCTGCTGGCCAGGGCTCAATGGGTCTGGGGTGGGGCCTCCTTATTTGCATTTCTGACAGCTCCCAGGTGACACCTGGTCTATGGGCGACCTGCAGAGAACC
Source organism: Canis lupus dingo (assembly GCF_003254725.2). NCBI lineage: Eukaryota > Metazoa > Chordata > Mammalia > Carnivora > Canidae > Canis > Canis lupus. The sequence goes on along the minus strand of NC_064258.1, from coordinate 21,207,890 downwards.
ACTGCTTCACAAAACCCTAAATTGCTTCCTTTGATGAAGGAGCTATAATTATATTAACTTGAGGTCTTCAAATCATAACTTGTGCTGTTCTGAAAGTGCTGTGAATTAATTAACTTGGAAATGGATCACTCGTGACAACCAAATGCAATTTTAGAGCAAGTCTTGCCTTATGTGGTAGATACAGGTCCTGATAAGCTAGGAGTCAATAGAATTTTATTGCAGTGAATTATTAAATTATTTGATATTCTGAATTTATTTTTAATGTGGGTGAACTACATTTAAAAAAAACCAAAGAAATGGAACAGCTCCTTGTAAGTAAAGTAAAAGGGAAAGATTACTTTTAAAACAGTAAAGAAATTATTGTTTTTTTAAAATCTCCTAGTGTATCTATGACCAGAGTCAGATTTTTTGTACATTTTTAAATTTATGGTTTTGGGGCACCTGTGTGGCTCATTTGGTTAGGTGTCCAACTCGTGATTTCAGCTCGGGTCATGATCCTCAGGGCTGTGAGATCAAGCCCTGTGTTGGGCTCTGTGCTGGGCATGGAGCCTGCTTAAAAATTAAATAGATGACAGATAGAGAGGTAGATAAATAAAATAATTTAAAAAGGGGTACCTGGTGGTTCAGTCAGTTGAGCATCTGAGGTTTGAGCCCCACACAGGGCTCCGTGCCAAGCATGGAGCCTATTTAAAAAATAAAATAAAATTTGTAAGCTGGTTTCTTTGGCATGAGTTTCATCTGCACTAGAACAGAGGTCTTGACACCATTGGAAGGTTTCCCCATCCTCCATCAGCACACATTACTGCCTCACGGGGTCTCCCTGGATGCTACTGCCTGCCAGGTCCTCTTATGAATCTGTGTGAAGACCAAGAGATATAGAGGTTCTTTTTAAATTTTGAGGTCACCCTTGGGGTAAGAGCCCATTTATCCCCTAGACTTTGGTGTGGGGAAATCCTTCTTGCATATGACTGATCTAAACTTGTGGTGTCTAAGGGCAACACTACAGAAAGGTATGGTCGGTGGTAGCTCTGTGCATCCCTGGTGTAAGTGTAGGGGCCTTGAGCTGCCCCAATCCTAGTGCTTTGACCTCAACACCTCTTTCTGCCTCTTAGGCTGGCTTCATGGGGGGAACGTTTTTCTTGTCTCCATTATTCATATAAATATAGCACTGACATTTCATGCAATTCAGGTCTCCTTGTAGAAGAAAACTCTCATCCCTCTGCTTTGACCAAAACACGAGAGGGCCTGGTGTAAGGGAGGGAGATGGGCTCTGTGGGAAGGTGGATGTTGGCTGGCTGTACCCTGGCGTCCCCATCAGTGCAGAGGAGACTGTTACCTGTCCCCAGAGGCACCATACCAGTGCCCTCACGTGGTACGTAACACCTGCTCAGTCCTACAAGTCTTGCTTTCCCCTCCTCAAAGAGCCAGGGTTATGTAGTTTGGTTTTTGAGAAAATTTGACAGATTCTAAGATATTTGAAGAATATTTTCCCCAGAAGTTGGCATAAAAAGAGCAAATCATTTAAGAGTTTTCCTACCCAGAGGCAGAGATCCTGGATAAGTCTCAATGTCCAGCCTCATCCATTGGTTTAAGAGTCACAACTAAAAAAAAAAAAAAAAAATAGTCACAACTGCGTAAATTGAATCCTCTGACCACAGTGTTTCATCTTTTGCAGAAAAATCTCAGTGATGTGGTAATACTCTCACCATTTCCACCACTGCTGAATTTTTACCAGGTTATCAAAATGTGATGGTCATTGAACTTTAATGAAAGTAGGATTATATCACATAGGCTAAGAAGCACCCAATGATGATTTTCACAGAACTCTCCAGAAGCTCTTTTCATCCATTGAGGAGATATACTGCATTAGTTATCTAGTGCTATATGTCAATTTACCCCAAAACTTTTCAGCTTAAAACAATAGGCATGTTCATGTCTCGCAGCATTTCTGAGGGTCAGAAATCCAAGAGCTGCTCAGTTGGATGGTTCCAGCTGAGATTTCCTCCTCAGGTTATTGTCAGGCTGCAGGAGTGGGCTGATATCTCATCCGAAGGTTGACAGCAGAAGAAGCCACTTCCAAGGCAGCGCCCTCACACATCTGTTGGCCAAAGGCTCAGTTCTTCACCAGGTGAGCTTCTTCAGAGGGATCTCCATGACAGGATAGCTGGCTGCTCCAGAAACAAGTGCTCTAAGAGAGAAGAGCTAGTAGGAAACCATATGACCTTTTATGACCTAGTCTTTTCCATGTTACTCTATTCATTGGACTTTAGTCATTAAGTCCAGCCCACATTCCCAGAGAATTTGACTCCATTTCTTGATCGGAGCAGTTTTAAGCAATTTGTGGGCATCATAAAACCACCGTGCATACCATTGATAAGGGACCTGGAAAGGTAATACTACTCTGCAGTGAGACTATCAGGATTAAGATGCTGGCTTTTCTACATATTAACCAAATAACCTCGGACAGCTTACTTCAGATTCCTCAACTGTAAAATGTGGGTTATAAGAGAACCTCCTTCATAGGATTATGATGAATTTAAGTATGATATAAGAACTTGGAGAAATGACTAGTATGTTGTGAACACTCAGCAAAAACAGTGTTGCTACTGATATCATCATCACCATCATCGTATTATTATCATCACCATCACCACTACTTCTTTATTACCATCACCATCATCACCATCACCACCATTTTCATCACCACTGCCATCACCATCATCATCACATCATCACCGTCACCATCATCACCATCACCATCGCCACCATCACCATCATTGCTATATCTATTGTTATTGCTGCTGCAATGACAATTGTACAAAGAGTGTTTTTCCAGATATTTAAAGTTCTCAAGAGTGGTGAATTTTCCAGAGAAAACCATGGAAGTAAGGATAATATTTTCTAAACTGTACCTTATAGTTAACATGTACCTCTGTTAGGAAAGAAATACCCCGTAGAAATCCCCACTATTGGGAGAAACATGTATCCCTGACGACATGAGCATCCTTTGAGACTCAGGAGGGACTAACCCCGAGCAAGCACAGTCCATATTCTGCATATTAATAATAGCACCCTCGGTGCCCGTAGGTAGGCAAGTCAATGTACTTCTCTGACGTTCAGACCTGCTGTATATCATAGAGGTAAAGTACCCGGCCTTACAGAGCAGTCGTGAGGATCAGGGTGTCGCAAAGCATAGAGCCCGGCACACCTGACTGTTCTTTCTACAGCAGCTGTGCTATGGGGGACAGGGGGAAGCACATTGGTCCCTCAGGGAACCATGAGCTAGGCTTCAGGCAACCCAGACACACTTCACCAGGGGCAGCATTGCATCACACCCTGAGGGAGGAATGGAGGAAAGGACAGAAGGGCTGTTGTGAAGAAAGGAAGGAAGAGCACGTAGTCCCGTAGTCCCAAAACTGGCTGGAAGAAGCTGCGAGGTCGTTCCTGTTTTCTAAAGCACCAATCCTTGAAAATATGTAAGATGTGATCCGCTTTCACCTTGGAGGCATTTAACTCTGGTTTCTATTTTCCTGGGTTTGTGACCTGGACGGGTTTGTTAAAGGCCCAAAATTAAGACCTTTTTATTATTTTCACAAATGAATGAATGGGCCATCTTGCCAGAAACAAGGCCACGGTGGGTGGTATCAAAAGCTTCTCAGGAAGAAAAGACTCAATTCTGGAGACTAGTTTCCTCAGTAGTCTGTGATTGTTCCTTGCTTGGGACGTGGGGACATCAAATGTTTTGATGCATATCATCCACGAGGAGAGTTTTGGCTCTCGAAAAAGGAAAGTCAAGAAAAATGTGAGAATGTAACAAGTTTTCATAAGACCATTATAAAGCCTGATGTTGTAAAGTCAAGGAGAGTGGTTTGCACAGCAAGAGGGGACTCTTCAAAGTCCCCCCGCCCCCCCCCCCCGTGAGGGCATGGCATGGGCAGCACAGGGCAACGCGATGTTGCTTGCAGCCTTCCTGGGAGCCGCCGTGCCCAAGGGCATCCCCGTGGCCCCCCTTGGCTTAAGTAGTGCTAAGAATTGGGATCTGCCTGACCTATCATTGACCTCTGTTTTTTTAAACTTGTTTGGGATTTAATCTTGCAGGTTGTTCATGTGAAACACTGAGAGTCAGGATGGGGCATTTAACCTACTTACAAAAGTATGGGGAACCCGGGGTCTGTTGCCCTGCTGCATCTGCCCCGGCTGTGCCTGGGCACCCCCCACCTCAGAGCAGCAGGTCTTGCTGCCACAGGGAGCTTTAGAGCATACTCAGGTCTTGTGGATGCTGATGCCTTTCACCACTTCCCATCCTGATGTCCAGCCCTGACCCTGCACCACAGCGAGCACGGCACGCACATACCTTGACACCCCCTCCCCCTGCATCTACTCTTGGATAGGCAGTCAGCTCATCCCCACTGTGGGCTCCAGGACTGCAGAGCATATCCCAGAATCTGCTCAGTTGGCCTTGTGCTTTAGACGCCAGCCAGAGAACCCCTCAGCAGGGTTTTCCTGGCCTCCAGACCCAAACAACCTCCTGCCACGTACCCCTAGCATGTCAACCTCCCTTACTCAACTTAGGGCTCTGTCATGAGCTGAAGTTATCTTGTTCACTTATCCATCTGCTTGCTTAGGATCAGTATTGCCAGAGATGAGACACTCCATGCAAGCTCCATGAGGGCAGCCACTTCCCCTGAGGACCCCACTGGGCCCGGTGCCTGGAAGAGCACCTGCTCTCACAGGTTCTGTGAATGTGCTTCAATTATGCATAGTTCATGAGTTATCCCACTGATTAATTATTAATTAGATGCAAGGACAGTTAGCCTGGCTTGTATCCTTGCATCTACCTTATTTTCCATATCTACAAGTGGTTTTGGGGATAACTGCTCTATTTGTTGCTATATTCATAATTACATGCCTTTGAAGTTTGGTGAAATCTGTAACAGCTCACAATGTATGTTACCTTTGTTAAAGACCTCAGGTTTGGTTTAACTAGCTTTTCCTAAACCTGGTTCTGATAATTCTGGGGATTCAGCAAAAGCCTTCCTATGCTCTAGTGACAGTAAGGTGCTCCCACCATGGTCACATAGTTTAAACAAGATTAAATAGGTTTAGATACAATTAAAAACAAAGTATTACTTAATTTTTTTGTTAATTTTATCTTGAGCATTTTATCTGAATACTTGTCTGCTCCTTGGAGGCTCAGCTCAGCTCAACACATTTGTTGAGTGCTTGAGCCTCATGTGTGCGAGGCGCCACCCTGTTGCTCTGTGAGACCCAGGAGAAGTGAAGTGGTTGGTGGCCTGGGGCCCTTAGGACCTGGTTGGGGTGAGTGTGCTGAGGACAGCATCGAAAGCAGAATGTGGGGCATCACATGAGGATGCCCACCAACTGCTGGGGGCAGACCTGGACCGCCAGAGACTGCGTGGGAGGCCCTGCAAGGTGATGTGGCCCTGGGGAGGGCTCGTGGCTGGGGTCTGACACCCCAGACAGGAGAAACAGAAGGGCAGAGGCACAGACAGCAGCACAGCGTGTTTGGGGACAAGAAATGGCCCAATTCAAAGGAGGCTGTGTGTACAGGAAAGGCCCAACCTGGAGGACCCTGGTTTCCAGGTCTCGTAGCTTGAGAAGCATCAGCAGCTGATGGGTAGCCATGGAGGACTCCAGATCAGAAGAGCCTTGGCATCAGAGCTCTGCTGGGGGGGAGGGGGCATCTGTGTACCCATCAAGTGGCAGAAGCCGAGCTGAGCTGGCCCCTGACTGAGGATTGGTCTGACTGGTGTCATGTCAGGCGGTGTGTTGGTGTTGTGGCTTTGCTTCCCACCCAGCCTTAGAATGGCGAGGACACTGGTGACAAGTGTCAGGTCAGTGAGGACCCCCATGGCTCAAGGTAGTGAGGACCTGGAGTGTGCCGCTGTATCACTACCAGGCACTGGCTCCTGGGTCCCTCAGCCACTGCCACCTTTTCCCTGCCACCTGTCAGGACAGATGTGCCTCCTCTGGAACTCGGAAGGGAATTGGGGGTAGGAAAGTGAGTAAGAGAGCAGGTGCTTGGAAGTGGTGTGTGGACAGCAGTGTAGGCAGAAGGGGAGCCGTGGATAGGCCTTGGGGACAGATGCCAAGGTCAAGGCAGGGGGGCAGGGGGGAAGCAGAGAACGTGAGGCGTGCCAGGACTGAGGCAACCTGCAGGTCAAGGTTTAGGAGGACGTCAAGGCCAAGTCCATGCCTTTACGTGCTGGGCTCAACCAGAAACACCTGTGCCCTCTGCCCTCAGCCAGCCCGGCCTCTGGCTCATCACCAGCCCTGTTCCAAGGTTGTGTGTTCCAGCTTTCAGACCACAGTTTTACAAGCACCCTAGACCTTCTCCACAGATCCATCTGTCCTGCCTCTGGTCTCCCTCAGCACCTCCCACTCCGCGGGGAGGGTGAAAGCATATGAGGGAACAAGGCAATGAATGGAGGGGGAGTTTCTGTGCTGCTGGGAGCCCTGTCTGTGGCCAGATCATGGGCCTCTGGGCTTCCTGGGCACTCCCAGGCCTCATCTCCCCCGCTGCCAGGTGCTCACCTGTTCTCACCTGTTCTCTCCCCCACCTCCTGGACGTCATTATTCCACCTGCAGCTCTGCTCTTTCCACACTCCCCTCTCTGGTCAGGCTCACTCCCGGCCCCCACCCCTGCATCCCCGACCAGGAGCCTCCGAGGTCTGAGGTCTTGCTCAAACAAGCTGAGTCTGTGATGGCTGGATCCAGACATGTCCACACTGAGGATGGGAGGGCATCTCTCCTGCACCACAGCATCAGGGCCTCATGCAGACTGGGAGGCCCTGCACATCTCCCTGCCAATGGGGGGCTCCATCCTCACTTCACCGTCTTTGTCTTCTCAAGGTAGCCCCCCGAGCTCCCATGGTAGGGCCTTGTGGTTGTAGCACTCGCTACCCCAGAGCTATCTTACAGACTCACAAGCACATCAGAAACCTGCTGTTTGAAATGCTGGACGTTTTTCTGGGAGTTGAGGAGAAAGCCCTGTGGGAACACCTTCTTCATCAAAACCCTGGTGCCAGCTCCGTATCTGGGCGAGAAGTGGTTGTCAGGTCTCACAGTGAATGTGCCGCTCAGTGTTGATCCCCTGGAAAAGCTCGCTAGCAAACCTCCGAAATGGGTCTCTGGCAGGTTCACACGTCGCGAGGCCACTTTTCATTCTGCGCTGTCTTCCCCAAGCCGATTATTTTCTCTTTGTTATTTTACGTTACCATTTAGAAAAACTACATACAGATTTTTTAAATCTTACAATGCCCTATCCTGTCTTGCACATTTGCACTTGCCCCCAGCCTGAGGCCTGGGCACCTGGCACTGGCACACGCCGTCCCCACTCCGTCGTTTGCTGCTCGCTGCGATCCTTACAGAACAGACCGTGCCTGGGGCTCCGGAGTCTCGGATGTGGGCCGGCTCCTGTGGCCTGGGCAGGTCTTCTCTGTGAAGCCTGATTGTTCTGTAAAGTTATTGTAAATGACTATGTACATAAATATTGAAAACTGATTTTCCTTTAATTAGGACAATGATGTAAGGAGTCTGGAGACACATCCAATTTTCACACGTTAAGTGAGTGTCTCCTCGTGGTATCTCACCCCTTCCTCCCCCTAAATGCTGTTTGTTATTTTCCACGTGTAAGTTTTCTGTGATTTCCTGTTTTCATCCTCTAAACTGTGTCTGTCCATCCCATCGGCCCGTCAGTCCCTAGGATGCAAGGTGTGGCTGTCTTCTTTGGACCTGCTCCCCTATTTGTGACCCTGAAACAGCTGTGGGTGGGGAGTTCACCTCTGGGGGCATCTCCCCCTGATCCCCCTCTCTGGGGCATCTACCCCCTGCTCCATCTCCCTTGGGGTATCTCCCCCCTGCTCCCCTCTCTGGGGGCATCACCCCTGCTCCCCTCTCTGGGGGTGTGGCTTCCCCTCCCTTGTCCCCCAGCCCCAGGCCTGGAGTTCTGGATGCAACCTTGCCTGCCACCCACGAGGAGCATTCCTCTGGCCCTGGCCTAGTGGGTGGCTCTGCTTGGCCCCGTTGTCCCGCCATGGGTGCTCTGCTCTCCTACTGTGAAATTCCAGTGGTTTCCCCCAGAGGGACCACAAACATCCTCTGTTGTTTGGCTGGTGTCAGTGTTCTCCTGTCCTGACCGTTTGTCAGTCAGCAATTTAATGCACCGCCTGGGTGCTCCGGCTTCAGCCTTTAAGATCTGCGGCATTATTTGCTGCATTCTAGGTGTCTCTCTGTGTGTCTGTCATCCCTCAGAAGATGCACATTTGAACCAGCAGAGAAAAAAATAGCATGATTGACGTGACTTTTGACATGATTTTTGTCAGGACTTCGGCTTGCCATTTGCTGGAGAACCTGTTCTAATGAATGCCTTTTACACTTGCAAGCTGTGCAATCTTGCCACACGCTCCCTTTTCTCCCACCTTGATAACCAAATGCCAATCATCGGGAAGAAAATTATGCGACTGAATGAGGTAGCATGCAATTTACCCTCTAGAAATTGAACATTTACTTTAAGTGGTAAAAAAGGTGTTTTCTATACCTTGATATAAGTTTGCATATAAATCTCTGCCTCCATATTTCTAATTCGTGTATACGGAACGCATATCTTTGCAAATTATCCTTTTATTTCACTAGAGTGTTTAAAACACATTTTGAGATTGCTTCTGTACACATGCAGTTAATAAGTTAAAGTACAGGAGAAGGTATTTTCACTTTGCACCTTCCCGGGGGAGCTCCCTTCCTTTCCAGCTCAAGTGGCAGCGTGTGTTGCCGCCGGCAGCGACGGCCCGGACGCTTCCTGGAGGCTTTCATTACTGCATTCCAATAAAGTGTTGTTTTTTCCTTTCCCACCTTTTTTCTTTATTGGCTTGGGATTTGTGTCTTAATCAAAGTGTGCAAGAAATGTACTTAATCGTCAGACATGGTGACACTTTTACATGGTGCTCCAGTTAATTAATGCGGAAAGTTGCAGAAGAACGCGTGATTTTCCATTTACATCAAATGAGTTTGCTGTGATTAATGCTATCATAGGAAATACCAAAGGAATTAATAATGATTAGGCCATTACTTCCAAGTGGTGTTGAACATTCCGAGATCTTTACTCATCACAACAAGAGCTTTAAGAAAATCCACCCGTGTTGGCTTCTCTGCTGTGATGTGTGCCTGTTGGACGTGTAGGCTTCTGTGGAACGGGTCCCTGGACTCACCATGTGATGTTCGCTTTCCAGTTCCTTTTTCTTCCCAAGATTTTCGAATTCAGGTTTGTGATGGGTTAAAAATTTTTTCAGTCTTCTTTTTATTTATTTTTTTTGAGGAATTGATGCTTCATTTATTCATTCTTAAACATAGTACAAATACAAATGTGTACTTGTGTACAAGGCCTAGAGTTATGTATTCAAGGGTGATACCAAGGATACATGTAGTGTGGCTATATTCTTTGAAGAGCAGGCAGGGAGGCACCCACATAAAAGGTGCATTACAAGCATGTGTTGGTAAAGCTGGAACAGAGACACTCAGGGGCCCGGGTAGGAATAGGAGCATCTCTGAGAGCTCACGGGAGCCAGGAAACCTCAGCTGCTCCTGGAAATGAGGAGTTTGCCAGAGACAGAGCCGAAGGAGGTGTGGAGTTGAATGCCTCGGAGACAGGATGACTTGGAGTGTGTCTGGAGCCCAGGCTGTGTGCACAGACAGGCGTGACCAGGAGGGACCACACAGGGAGCCCCAGGGATGGAGTGGGCTCGGAGCCTCCTTTACTCACGGTGGGAGCAGCAGTAGGGGTGCGTGGGGGGCAGAGCCACGTGTGCACCTGCCCACTACATGGCCAGCCCTGCAGTGCCTGGGGGTCCCTGCACGTCAGAGACCCAGTGGAGCAGCACCCAGCGCAGCAAGCAGCTGTCCTGGTGACAACCTGTGGACCCCAAGTGGCTTCCTGACTCTGGAAACCAGTTGGTTGTAAAGGGGAGGGAAGCTTGCTCTCAGTGTCATGGCCCTCCAGACGTGGTGATAGATGCTTGGTCCTTCGGGTCTGTTGAGAGCGCCTATGAATGGCACGTGGACACACTTGGAGATGGCCGGCCTCTGTTTTCCTGACTCAATTGCTGTCCCGGTTCACAGTGCTTCTCCTTTCACAACACTGAGCTCTTGGATGGGAGTTGACACCTCCCTGGTCTGTCCCTGTATTCGTTGGCTCTGGTTCCCTGGTCCTTGTGAGCAGAAGACCTAGAACACAGTGGTCTGCCGATGCGTGGACTGGAGTGGGCGCCGGCCCAGCCTGCTGCTATGGCACCTGTCTTTCACTGTGTGTGCCCTTGGTGCTGGGTGGTGGCAGAGGGTGGCCTCTCATAGCCCGTCCCCCATGTTCTCTCAACAGCTGAGCTGGGGGACCTTCACCTTGTGAAAAATTTGTTTGTTCGGTGCCTGTGCTCTCCTGGGTTGGGCCTGTCCCTGCCTCTGGACTCACTTCCTATTGCCTGTCCCTCTGGGGTCCCATGGCTGTGACACTGCAGAGCTGCTCCTCCTCCCCACCCCACGGGCACCCCCCAGAGCCTTCTTCTCTGTCCCCGAGGAGCTCAGGGCTCCCTGTACTTCTACTTGGACACCTCCCTGCCAAAGCTGCCCAGTTCGTCTGCTGCCCAGGCACCTGCTGCCCTTGATGACGGGAGCCGCAGGTCAATCCTCCCTCCCCTCCACACCCAGGCTCAGACCACACACTCAACCTCTCTGCAATCCCTTCCTGGGCCTCCACGTTGCCATGGTTACCGTGGGTCTCCTGAGGCCTGGCAAACCCAGACCTCCCCAGGTGAGCCTGTCAGCAATCCTGCCTGCCCTTCCAGACCTTTCCAACAACGAGGGCAATTTCATTTCAGGATTTAGAAGAGAGGGAGAACCTGTGGACAAACCCAGAGCAGAAGGTGGGAATTGTGACTGGGTGGCAAGACAAGGCATTCTGCTTTCACATGCAGCTTCTGGTGAGGGGGGAGCAGGTGGGGGTGCAGCGCAAACTTGTAATCTAGCCTGGATCAAAAGCTTAAACAGCGTATTTAAAAGGAGATCTTCCATGACTCATGGGACAAAGAGGTGTCCTGTTTTTTCTCCGGCAGCTTCCATTGAGCTGAAGAAAGCGCCCACCTTCACAGGGCAGCCCCACAGGGGTGAGCATGTGAGAGACCCCACTTTCAGCCCCTCGACATTCCCTGTGACACAGGATTAGTTCCCACGTACGCAGATCACCAGTATCCACTTAAGGTTTTCCTCTCACTTTGTCCTTAACCTTCTTATTGTGTATGTGGAAGTACAATGGCCCCAGGAATTCATCTACAAGACACCAGCACGACTTCTAGCCTCCATCCTGGGCCGGCAGGCTGGCCCCTCCATCTCGCTGGTGCTGCTGGAGATGCAGAGCAGGAGTGCCGGCATCTGGGGGCCAGGGTGGAAGGCTGGCCCCGGTCCTCGTGGGCAGCGCTGAGCCCCTGCAGCCTGGGGACACTGAGACTCTTCCCAGCTGTGTGCAGCAAACACGCCTGGATGGCCATGGCTGCCACGCACCCCTCACTGCTCACAGTGTCACTTCTTGCTTGTTCTGCTGCGGGAAAGTCAGCGGAGACGCCCCAGGGCGTGCTGGGCTGTAAGTGGACTGAGGGCCATCCAGGGAAGTTCTGAGCTCGCAGTGTTGCTGTTCCAGGGCTCTGCACTGGGCCCAGACCACGCTGCCTCTTCTCACTGTGAAACCAAATGGTGTGAGGGAGGCAAAGACACCGTAAACCATGAACTGCCACCTGGCTGTCTTTAAGGCTGACTCGAAGGGGACGCCAGCATGGACAGCACTAGGCAGCGGGTTCCTCACCCTGCCCTGCGGCTGGGTGGCCCTGGGTGTGAAGGGCTGACAGCAGCACTGACACCACGTGGGGGAGCACATGACAAGGCATTGCAGTACCACCGTGTGTGCTGTCCCCTCCCTGCATAGGGGGAGAAACTGCCAAGGTCAGTGGAGTCACTGCTGCAGCCCCCGCCCCATGTGCCGTCCACTTACTTGTCACTCAGGCAGCCCGCGTCCTCAGAGCTCTGGGTGCTGCTGGTTGTCAGGCCTCAACAAACACAGGAGCGGCTGGCTTCGGTGCTCTGGGCGAGGAGCTGTGGCATCTTCACTCTAGTTATCTTTGTGTTTCCTGATAACTTATCCCAAGGTCAATTTGTCTTCAGTGACAGGCCAGACAGCCACTGTTCTCAGTTTCCACTCTCTTACTCGTTGATTTGTCCTGCTTTCTCTCTATTGCTCACAGCTTTCTGGGGGGAACTAACACCCCATGAAGGACATATATTCAGCTTGTACCATCTGGTCACTTTGGGATCAAGTAAGCACCCACCGTGTCTCCACCGTGGGTGCATTTGGCCCTCGAGGGCAGGTACCCACTGCTCCTCGGCTGAAACATCAAATTGCAGTTTTCCTAAGGTCTCACCAACAGGAGCAACTAATGCTGTTTACAAATCCAAACTCCTCAAGTGAGGTATAAACCGCCCTGCAGAGACATCCGCCCACACTGCCCAGTCCTATTTATAATCATCTGTGTTCAGGGGAGAAGCCCTGAGGTGTTGGAGGCCTGAATGGCGTCTGGATAACCACGGGGCGACGGCACAGGGCACAGCCATGTGACATGGTCCTTCCCACCTCAGTGTCACCTGCACTCATTGCCTTCTGTCTCACACCTGGCAAAGTGCTGAGCAATGCTGCAGAACCCAGACCACTCGGTGAACCAACATCCTTGGCAGCTGTAGGATGCATCGGGGGCACCAGGCTGTCATGCCATATCCTTGCTGGCAGGGCCTGGAGCCCTGAGTGCTGTGTGACAAGCAGCAGCCCTGGTAATGCATGCTCAGCTCCTCATCTGCTTTTATTAACCACGGGCCCCTGACACTAGGGGGGCAGCAACCCCGTGCCCTCATCCTCACTGCCAGAAGCTGTGAGTGTGTCACCTTACATGGCAAATGGGATTTTGCAAATGAGACTCAATTAATGGCCTTGAGAGGGGAGATTGTCCACACAGACCTAGTGTGATCACAGGTCCATAAAGATGGGAGAGGGAGCAACCGACAATAGTGGGAGACATGACCATGGGGGAAGGATGCAGCCAAGGCACCCAGGAAGCATCCAGAGGAGGGCAGGGCAGGGCACGGGGTCTCCCTGAGCCTGCAGAGGGGAGCCCATCCTGCGGACACCTGCAGGCCCATGAGTTTATGGCGATTTGGCATGGCAGCCGTGGAAAGCCAGGACCCATTCAACTCAGGACCATTTAGAATTCAGTCCTTTTAGAAAACGATGTTGATGTTGATGAGGATGAGGAGGAGCCGCAGGAGAAGGAGGAAGAGCTGCCAGGGACCAAAGCGAGACCTTGCTCTCCCATGGGAAGGCAGTAAGCCATGAACAATGGATCTGCCAGGAAAGAACGTGCTTTCAGAGAAAGGACATGCTTTCAGAGAAATTCGTCAAGTTGCTCTAGGCCATGGGGCAGGTCACCTTGGAAGAGAACTGCTGTGAGGACCCCGTGGGGTAAGCTGCCATCTTCCTGTGACCCATGTGTGACAGGAGCCCCGCGTCTGGGTCCCCATGTGTGCAAAGCCACAGGGCCGTGTCCACACATGACCCAGAGCAGGCTGGCTCCCGGGGTTGCCAAAGCGCTCGGCACAGCGGAGAAGACAGAGGCTCTGCGAGTGTTCGGGGGTTGTGGAGGCTCCATGGTCTTTCTTTGGAGATGTTTTTGGAAACATACTTTTTAACTTGTTGGTAATAGGGGGACTCCTCTAGTCGTCGTTATTTTGAGAGAGAGAGAGAGAGAGAATGGGGCAGGGAGGGGCAGAGACAGAATCTCAAGCAGACTCCATGGCCTGCATGGAGCCTGATGGGGGCTTGATCCCCTGACCCTGAGGTCATGACCTGAGTGGAAATCAAGAGTCAGACACTTAACTGACTGAGCCACACAGGTGCCCTGGGGTGGGGAAGGGGGAGGCTCCTGTTTTTAAAGCAACAGGATCTTCTAAAAGTCATTAAAAAAAGGCAGTATGTTATTTGGGCATTGGGACACCGCGCTGGGTGTGAGCAGAGATTGGCAGCAATCTAGGAGAGAGAGAGATGGAGAGACAGGACCTCAGACCACGACCCCTGTTGGGCTCTGACCTTGCCTGGGCCCCCGGGGACCGGGTATGGGTAGGAGTTGACTTATGTGGGAAGGGACCCAGAGCTTTCCCTCCATGCTAGTATTGATCCCAGTGCCAGCTTCAGCACTTCAGCTGTGTCTGGGGGTGATGAGGTAAGTCCTGGTATTTTCTACTAAATGCAAATGTGGCATTATGGGTGACCATGTGCCCCAGTTTGCCCAGGGCAGCACTGGCTGATGCTGGTACCCACTCTCAATGCTTCCCTCTTTGGAAGGTACATTGTGTTGTGACCCTATTTGCAGAAAACAGAGTGCCAGCTGCCAAATCTCACACCCACAGTGTGGCTAGGAGACGGGCAAGAGGAGGACATGCCCCTGTAGCTCTCTAAGGAAGAGAGCAAGGCCCGGGGACTGCATGGCTGCAAGAGCCGTGGTCAGCTCACAGGTCTGCCCCAGGCTGGTGCTGATGGCAGCAACATGTGTCGAACGAAGGTGGTCGGCCCCAGATGCTGGTGCTGTAGACTGTCCCCCACGCCGTCTGCACCTGCCCCCTGCACTACGGCCTACACACAGGTCCTGAAGGGATCGGTTGGCCAACTTAATTGATCCTTAGAGTGGGATGCTTCAGATTTCATCAGTTTATATCCAAATTGATGAATTCACCTCAACTTCAAATTGTCCTCAAGTTTTGCTGTCTTGACGGATTCAAGTGATCCTCCTATTTGTCCTAGTGGCAGAGCCACAGGATATTAGGGCCAAAACCATCTCTGTAGCTTAATAACCACCCAACCCAGTAGTTCCATCTCTTGCTGCACTTAGGAATTATTTGGGAGGATTTTTTAAATGTTGAGATCCAGGTCCTACCCCCAACAAGTGAATCAGACTCCAGGCAGTGGGACCTGGCACTGTACCAGGGGCACTGTGCACACAGGGGCAAGATCCCTTGTCTGGTCTGGACTCTTTACAAATGGGAGGATGTCCAGGGACCAGGAGTCAAGCGTGGGCACTGGGGAGCCAGCTAGAGCTCCCAGCACTTCTCTCCCACACTCCCCACAGTGTGCGGGGTAGATGGTTGAGTCCCATGGGAGATGGTGCCACAGAGAGTCCCTCAACAGCCTCTTACTGGTCAGGAATAAGATCTGGGAATCATCTTCATCCAAAAACACATATAGTTTGAACTTAATCAGAGCACATGACATATATATAGGACTTAGTAGTAGAAATGATGGTTCATCAGTGTCACAGTCACCACTCAACTGGAAAGGTAAACGGAAGCCTCCTAGTGACTAGAGCTAATCCTGACTTGGCATCCTGAGTGTGGCCCCGATGTGCCGTGGTGCTCAGTGCAAGTAGCTATCGGTGTGCTTCCAGAAGGAGCTTGAGAACCTGACCAACACAGCCTCAGTCCCTGGGACTTCTGCCCCAAACTGGAACTGTTTTCACTTGAGATGGCCCAGGTGTCATCAGAGCACGTCCTCTGAGAAAACATGAAGCAATTAAATCCAGGCTATTGGGCTATCTAGCAACAGAACTGATGTCTATAACACATAGACCATGTAATTCTTCTTAAGAACTGAGTCTTAACCACAGCAAAGTCTCTGCTTAGGGAGAAATAATAAAACTGAATCAACTCTTAATTATTGTAGTCCTAGAACACAGGGACGCCCTCAATGCATAAAATCTGCAGATCGCAGAAACATCTTACATGGTCTTTAGTTGCGACGTGCTCCAGCTCACTATCCCAGACGACAGAATCATCTGCTTCTGTTCTGGTCGGCGCCCCCGCCGGAGCCCGCTGTAGGGAACGGCATGCTGCTTGTGCTGCCACTTTCCCCACGTGGACACACAACAGTCAGCAGGTCGCAGGCAGTGAGCATGGGTATCTGTGGAGCACCAGGCCAAGTGGTCGGTATTGAATGCATGTACCCTCCGCCATCCTAGGACATGAGCACATCATCCCCATGACAGGAAACTGCGGAAGGGATGGGTTCAGTAATGGGTCAGAATCACAAGGTCATTCAAACCGTGCAACGTGGGACCAGGAGTGGTGTTGGGTCTGTGTGTCCGCACAGTCCCTGCAGTCCATGGTCCCCAGATCAGGTAGTAGAGATTGCCTGAAGCAAGGCCTGTGAGGTGAACTCTTGCAGACCTTCCTGGGCTGTGGTTGAGATTCCCCTGGTTGCTTATTTCAAACTTTTCCCTTGACATTGTCATGGGGATGTCAAAAGGCAGGCCTCAGGAGCCGTTACTATTCTAGTGGTTGCCATCTGAAAGCCTTCCCAGAGGGTTCTTCCCTCACCATGTCAACACCCGTTTGTTGAGTTCCTACTATGTGCAGGCTGTGCCAGGCTCCAGATGTGGACGGATCTGTAAAGACACCTGGCTCCAAATTCCAGGAGCTTAGTCTCGACATACGTAAAATAACCCACGCATCAAATTCTGCCTGAAATGTAAACACCCCTGAGTGTCAGCATTTCATCAGTTTGCCCTCTGGTTTCAAAGGACAAAACTTATTATTGAAAACCAACCTGCTGGTGATGGAGCTTAAACATTCTGCTGTTACTCCGCTGCATTCCTCTGCAATTGCATTAAAGCCAACACGGAGGGACTGGGCGCTGGGAGGTCATGACCTCCCTACTCGTACACATGTGACTTAAAAACAATTTTAATTCCAGTATAGTTAGCGCACTGTAATATTCACATCAGGTGTACAGTGTGGGGATTCAGCACTACTGGACACCGCCAGATGCGTCACGACAGGTGTGCGCCCCGTCCTGTCACCTGTCTCACCCATCCCCCACCTCCCCTCTGGTCACCAACTCTGTGTCCTCCGTAGTTAAGACTCTGTTTTCTGGTTTGTCTCTCTTTTTTTTCCCTTTCTTCGTTCATTTATTTTGTCTTAAACTCCACATACGAGTGAGATCATAGGGTATTTATCTTCCTCTGATTGACTTATTAAATGTGTACATTTAAATTCAGATCTCATCCTACTTACACCATGATTTCCAGTCACAACCAGAAAACACACAAATATTTTTGGTTGTTTATGCTAATGCACCAACAAATTTTAAAGTGTGTTTTTTCCTCCCTCAAGTACCAAGAAAAATAGAAGACATAGGGATCCCTGGGTGGCGCAGCGGTTTGGCGCCTGCCTTTGGCCCAGGGCGCGATCCTGGAGACCCGGGATCGAATCCCACATCGGGCTCCTGGTGCATGGAGCCTGCTTCTCCCTCTGCCTGTGTCTCTGCCTCTCTCTCTCTCTCTCTGTGACTATCATAAATAAATAAAAATTAAAAAAAAACTTTTAAAATAGAAGACATAATGATTAAAAAAAAAACACACAATGATCCACTTCTTTCTCCTTAATTTATTAAACCATTTAATAAAATCCTCCCATGAGTGAGGTGTCCACTGGGGCAGGCTGAAGGCTCTGGATTCCCACTACACAGTGTCTATACCCACAGGGCACCATGGGCGTCTTTGTCAGGAATACAACCACTCAGCGCTAGCTCCACCTTCCCCTCCCTTAGGTCCCCAGTACCACCATTGCACTGTCTGTCTCCATGGATTTGAGGACTCCAGGCCCCTCACATCAGCGTATTTTTACAGTAGTTGTCCTTTGGTGTCCTTTGGTAGTCTCTTTCTCTCAGTGTAATGTCCTCAAGGTTTGTCCGTGTTTAGGTGGGTGTCAGGATTTCCTTCTTTTTTAAGGCTGAATAGTATTTCGTGTGTGTAAACCACGTTTTGTTCATCTATTCCTCTATGATGAACACATGGATTGCTTCCACCAGCAGCTGTTGTGAATAATGCTGATAGGGACGTATGTGTACAAATACCTTTTTGGGTCCATGCTTTCCATTCTTTTGAGTATATACTCAGAAGTACGATTGCTGGATCGTGTGGCAGTGAGTGTAATGGGGGGAGAGCTGCCATCCTGTTTTCTACAGTAGCTGCACCATTTTGCATTCTCACCAGCAATACACAAAGCATCCAGTTTCTGCACACCTTTGACACTTATTTTTTTCTGTTTTTTTTTTAAGAAAAAATATCTATCCTGAGGGGCATCTCATTGTGGTTATGATTTGCATTTACCTAGTGATTACTGATGTCCAGTACCTTTTCAGTATCTATGTGTTTGTTGACCATTTGTATATCCTCTTTGTAAAAACATCTATTCAAATCCTTTGCCCATTTTTAAAATTGACTTGTTTGGGTTTGTTTGTGGTTGTTGCATCTAAGAATCTTTATATATTAATCCTTTATAAGACACGTGATTTTTTTAATAATAAATTTATTTTTTATTGGTGTTCAATTTGCCAACATACAGAATAACACCCAGTGCTCATCCCGTCAAGTGACCCCTCAGTGACCGCCACCCAGTCACCCCCACCCCCCACCCACCTCCCCTTCCACCACCCCTAGTTCGTTTACCAGAGTTAGGAGTCTTCATGTTCTGTAAGACACGTGATTTGAAAATATTTTCTCCCGTTCTGTGTGTTGCCTTTTCACTTTCTTGATACTGTTCCTTTATACACAAAAGGTTTTGACTTTAATGAAGTCCAATTTACTTATTTATTCTTCTGTTACCTGCGCTTTTGGTGTCCTATTCGAGGAATCATTGACAAATCCGACATCATGAGACCTTCCTCCTATGTTTTCTTTTAAGAGCTATAATTTTATCTCTTACATTTGAGTCTTTGATCCATTTGGGGTTTGTTTTTTAATACAATGTAAGGTATGGGTAGAGATTTATTATTTTATTTGTGGATATCCAGTCATCCCAGCACCATTTGTTGAAAAGACCGTCCTTTCTCCTTTGAGTATTCTTGGCCACCTTGTCAAAAGTCTTTTGACCTATACGTGACAGTATTTCTGCACTCTATTATATGCCATTGTTCTGATCATCTGTCTTTATGACAATACCTCACTGCTTTGGTTAATGTTATTTTGTAGTAAGTTTTGAAATCAGTGTGATTTTAAGGTTCCTTTGAGATTTTATGTGAATTTTAGGATAGACTTTTCCTAAGTGGGGCACTTCAAAAAAGTGGGGAACTGCAAAACATTATTTAGAATTTGATAGTGATTGCACTGAATCTGCAGATTGCTTTGGGTAGTATTGACATCTTAACACTATGCAGTATTACAATCTGTGAACATGGGATATCTTTCCATTTATTTGGGTCTTCTTTAATTCTTGCAGCAATGACTAATTTTGTAGTTTTCAGTGTACAAGTATTTCACTTCTTTGGCTAGGTTTATTTACTTAAATAAACCTAAATAAATAATTTATAAATAAGTAATTATAAATAATTATTATAATAATTATAAATGTAATTATAAATAAATTACATCAAATACTTTTGATGTTATTGTAAGTGGAGTTTTCTTAATTTCCTTTTCAAATTGTTCATGGTTAGTGTATAGAAACAACTCATTTTGCATATTAATTTTGCATCCTGCAACATTTCTGAATTCATTCATTGATTTTAATAGTCTTCTTTGTGGAGTTTTTAGGGTTTTCTACATATAGGATCATGTCATCTGCAAACAGATAATTTTACTTCTTCCTTTCTAATTTAGATGCTTTTCTTTCCTTTTCTTGCTAGTGGCTCCGGTAATCACTTGCAATATTATGTTGAATGGATGTGGCAAACATAGACATTCTTGTCTTTTTTCTGATCTCAGAGGAAAAGTTCTCAGTTTTCCCCCATTGAATGTGATGTCTACTGTAGGTTTTTCTATGTGACCTTTATAATATGTGACCTGTAGTGTGTGAAAGTCTCCTTCTCTTCCTAGCTTGTTGAGTTTTTTGATCATGAAAGGTGTTGAATTTGTCAAATGCTTTTTATGCATTAATTGAAATGATTGTGTTGAGTTCTTTCCCCTTTTCATTTTGTCAAACTGGTGTGGTACATTGATCAGCCTTTCATATGTTGGCCATCCTTGAATGCCAAGAACAAATTGCAGTTGGTGATACTGTAGAGTTCTTTTAACAAACTACTGACATTTGTTTGCTGGTATCTTGTTGAGATATTTTTTTTAAATTTAAATTCAATTTGCCCACATATAGTACCTTAGTTTAAGATACAGTTTTCAATAATTCATTAAGTGCATATAACACCCAGTGCTCATCCCATCACATGCCCTCCCTCCTGCTCATCCTTCAGTTACACTGTCCCACCCCACCCTTCTCCCCTCCAGCGACCCTCAGTTTGTTTCCCAGAGTTAGGAGTCGCTCATGGTTCATCTTCCTCTCTGATCTTTCCAGTTTCCAGTTTCCAGTGGTCTCTTGCGCTTTCTTATATTCCACATATGATAATTGTATTTCTCCAATTGATTTGTTTTACTCAGCATAATACCCTCCAATTCCATCCATGCCAATGTAAATGGTAGGTATTCATCCTTTCTGATGGCTGAGTAATATTCCTTTGTATATATACTGCATCTTTATCCACATCAGTATTTATGAAGGATACTGATATATAGCTTTCTTTTCTTGTAGTGTCTGTATCTGGCTTTGGTATTAAGACAGTGTTTGCCTCATAGAATGAGTTAGAAAGTGTCCCCTCCTCTTCAATTTTTGAAAGAGTTTGAGAAAGATTGATGTTAATTCTGCTTTAAATGTTTGGTAGTGTTCACCTGTGCAACCATCTAATTCATGGCTATTTGTTGGTTTAGAGGTCCCTGATGACTGATTCAATCTCCTTGCTAGTTCCAAGTCTGTTCAGATTCCTGTCTCTTCATGATTTTGTCTGGATAGGTTTTGTATTTCCAGGAATTTGTACATTTTATCTAGGTTGTCCAATTTGTTGACATACATGTTCATGGTATTGTCTTATAATATTTATTTTTTACTCTACCTTTGAAGGTATCAAATATTACTATTTTAAAATATTACTTAATCAATTTGATTATTTTTAATTTTTTATCTGTGTGTATTATAAATATTTTTCTCCAGAGATTGTTTCACCATAGTCTGATTCATTTTCTATCCTGTAGCTATACGTCCCTTTAAACCTCTTACCCACTCACTGCCCAGTCTTTGGTTTATGGGATTCATCCATATGGATCAATACTCAAGTCCCAGATGCCAAATGTAAGCACTTCCTGAGCACAGGGTTGAAATGCACTGTTCTGCTGTGGAGAGTGAGTGGGGATTGGTGTGGGGACACTGCAGATTCTGGGGCACACGTTCAATGAGTTCGTGGGATCTAAAGTTGCCTTGCATTGTTCTGGTCTCCTGCACGAATGTCCAGCAGGCTTAGAAGAATGAACCCCCACAGCTATTCACTAACCCTGCAGCCTCTCACTCGCCAAGACAACAGTTTCAGACACACTTGTGTTCTCTGAGGGGCTTGCTTATCTCCTTCTTACATCAGGCAGGATATTCCCTGTTTTCCATCCCATTCCTTTTTAGGGAACCATTACTAAAAACAGAACAAGCTCAAATTCAGGTTTTCACAAAGGGTCAATCAGATGTTTTAGCCAGGAAGCATATTTAAATAATCCTTTTGGTTTGTGGCAATGGAAACATTCTTTTTGTGAATCCTTGACATAAATTAGTCACACAAATTAATTCCAACTCACTGGCTCAGGAGCTGAGATAAATCAGGCCCCGTATATAAAAATGCATGCTCTGGGAAAGTAAGGTTTTTATTAAACACTGAAACAGTGACCCCTGACCCTGGGCTGTCAGCCTCCGATCCTCAGGGCTGCCAACTGGACGTGCACTGGGGCAGGAGGGGCGCCAGCTCAGTGCCGTGCTGCTGTCAGGGTGCCGAGGCTCCTCTGTGTGCTTTGCTGTGTTACACGCCTGTCCTGGCGAGTGATCGGAACAGGCTGATGCACATTGATGGGACCCTGAGGACCTGCTGGGACCCCGTCTTCACGCACCTGATCCTCACACATCGGGGCCCTTGCATGTGTCCATGTCCGAGGAGAGCTGTGTTCTTCAGCAGCCACTGGCCCCTCGTGGGCCCCCTACCTGCCTGAGACTGGTGTGCAGCCTTGCTTACACCAGCTCACATAGGACCCTCCCCATCGACTCCATACATGAACCTGGGTGTGGACAGGAGCTGGTCCAGCCCAGCCCCTGAAGATGTGTCTTCCAGCTCTTGCGTGTTCCACGTGCCCTCTCTGCTCTGATGCCCCTGCTGCCCCGTGCCCTGCACTCGGAGGACTCCCAGAAATGCTCTCAGCTTACAACCAGGCCTCTTCCTCCGTTCTTCTCATGAAGTAGTAGGCTGTTGGCATGGGGGAAGACCAGTCATCACACGCAGTCGGCGGGATGCTCGTAGGGCCAGGAGGACCATGGCAGATGCCACTGTCTGAGAACGTGGCTATCAAAATGTGCATGTGTCCTCTGTGGTCTCCTGGGTTTCTGCTGACCCCCGGAACTCCTTAGAACTTTGCAGAGGCCAATTTAGTTGCTAAAAATTGTGCCAGCTTCTAGACTTTCTCAGAGGTGCTGTTTGGGACCCTGAGCTGCACGAGCCCCCAGGTCAGCCCCTGCGCGGAGCTGTAGCACTGACCTTCCTCTCCCTTGTCTTTCTCTTCTGAGTTCGGCCCTGTGCTTAACACAGAAATGATTAGGGGTTGTGTAAAGCTGGAATGTGGTCCCGAGGCCGCTCCTTTGGATGCATGGATGCCCCCGCTGCATGCTGTCCAGAGCCAGATGCGTGGCAGGCTTGAGGGCCCCCTTTTTCCAAGGACCTGAGAGGGGCCCAGGATGCTTTCCTGAGCTTTGCCTTTAGAGGAGTTGAAATGGTTTAAACTTGCTGATGGGGCCTCCATCACCTGATTAGACCTGGAGGTAGCTCCAGCCAGGGAGGATGTAAAAGCCTTTCGTGTAGGGCGCGCGGCTGCAAGAAATCTTAATAATCACAAACATAACTATTCTTCTGGATGTTGTACTTGGAATTGCTTTTCTCTAGCAAACCCCTTGTGATCTGGCATAAGTTTAGGACATTTTTGGCAAAAGGGGGGTTGTTTAATTGGCAGGGAAGCAATGTGCCTGGACAGAAGATTCTGGACTACCACGTCATTCCAGCTCATTTCTAGTTGCAAGACAGAGCAGCATTCATGCATGTGCTGCTCTTGTGCACAAGGCTGGCTGCAGTGAATCAATATTTTGGAATATACCACCAGAGGGGTGGTCTTCTCATTGAAAAAAGAGACTTACAGTGACGACCCTGCGGCATGCCACCTCCTCCCACAGCAGACATGAAGATAAAAAAGCAGTGCTTGGTGAAGCCAAGGAGAATTCTCCAGTGTTTAGATTTTAAATCTATACTG
Source organism: Canis lupus dingo (assembly GCF_003254725.2). Classification (NCBI taxonomy): domain Eukaryota; kingdom Metazoa; phylum Chordata; class Mammalia; order Carnivora; family Canidae; genus Canis; species Canis lupus. The sequence goes on along the minus strand of NC_064258.1, from coordinate 21,184,428 downwards.
TGATGTATTATTCTTTTACTTTATTTTAAAATATAGTTTTGCAGAAATAAAATGATAACTGACAAGCATAGGGGACATCTAAACGCCTCGTCTGCCAGGTCAGGGCCTGGGCATTTCGTTTATTCCCGTTGCCATCCCTCCCAACCCTCGTCTAAAGGTCCTCTAGGCAATTAAGAATAAAATAACAATTTAAGATCAAATGTGCAACATTCACTTTTTAGCTCAGCTGCTAAAACTTGTTCACTGTTGCTGGAACTCCCACTAATGTGGCATTTTTAAAAATAAGAACTCTTTGAACTGCCTTTTAAGAGCATTCTCTAGATGAAACTGGTGTCACATGCTTGTCTTCAAAGGGCACACACATCCCGGGTTACAGGGGACGCAGATGAGCACTTACACCTGGGATTTCTGCTTCCCCAGCACGACCCTCCTCTGTTCCTTCAGTGACAACACGGCCCCTTCCATCCTCGTGCTTACCTTTCCTCCTCACAGCAGATCTTGCCTGGGTGACCCTGCTGAACAGAGCTGCCCCTACCGCCGCTGGGTCCCATGTGCACTGGGAGTCCCTGATGACCGTCAATCCTGGGGGGCCATGGAGGATGTGGGGCACCCTTCTGAGGACTGGGTGTAGCCCAGAAAACAACAAAGCTGGCGGTCACAGAGGGAGAGAGACCCCCGAGGAGTGCCTGGTGCAGGGAAGGGTGTCCTGCTCTGGGCTGCGCCAACACAAGTCCATTGCCCCTAAAAGAGCAGGGCCCCATGGGGGCATTCAAGCAGAGCTATGTGGCAGGAGAGATACAAGGTCGTTTGGGCAGGACGTGATTCTTCCTCCCCTTAACCTGGGTCTGTACCCCCTGGAGGCAGGAGCACCTGGCCCCACCCTGGCATCCAGAGGGACCCTTGGGGTGCCCCAAGTTTCCAGGGACAGTGGTGACTGCAGGTGTCAGGCAGGGACCCAAGGTGGCTGTGCGGCTGCAAACAAACCTGGCAGGAAGGGAGACGCACAGAGGAGTGGAGCTGCATGAGCTGGTCAGGCTGTGTGCGGGGTGCTGGGCTATGTGGATGTGTGTGCCCGGCACTCCGGCCCAGGTTTCCCCATGGTCCGAATGGCCAGGGGCGGCTCCAGACCCAGGGGTGTCCCGTCTCCCTGCCCCTCCTCCCTCAGCTTTGTATGCAGGTTGGAAGGGCTGGTCCGAGCAGGTGGCATCCAGCAGCATGCAAACTGCAGACCCATGCACATCTGTCCCAGGGCAACTGCACATGCGGCGTCAGGTCTGGCTGCAGTGTCCAAGCAGGAGACACAGGGACCCCACCCAGAAAGAAATCTGAGCATGCAGGGGCTGGCCTCGTGTATCCTCCGGCACGTGGCTGGTCGCCAGTATTCGCTTCCATGTTAGTCTCACCGTCTCTCGTCCCCTCCCCAATCTCTCCGTCTCTGGCTTTGTCACCGAGCCCTCCCTGCACCCCCCCCCCACCCCGGCCTCCAGCACGCGGCGCCTGCTCCCTCCTCTGCCTGCCAGGCGTCCGGCCTCAGTCGCGCCAGAGCTGCTGTGGGTGTGGAGCGAGGTCCAGGCAGCAGACTGCCCCGTGACGAGCTTTGTGGCCGGCCTTTGCTGGCGCCGCTGCCGCCTCCCTGGACTCCCGCCCGGGTTGGTTTGCCCCCTGCACCGCGACTGTAGCCTGTTGCAGGGCGTGCTGAGGCCGCCGGAGCGCGGGAGGGCAGGCCTGCGGCCACCGGCGCTCACGCTTTGAAGATACACGGCGGCAAGTCACGAAGCGAGACCTGACCTGGACAACCTGAGACAGGGCCTCGGAGAAACAGGATCAGCCCCGCAGTGAGCTACCAAGTGCCGCTGAGTCAGCGTGAGGAAAGGGCACCGAACTTCTGCAGCGCCTCGGAAGAGCTGGGCCGCAAGCCGCCTCTGCCAGACGCCGGTGCCCCGGGGCTGGAAGGCGAGCCTGCGGGTCAGAGAGAATGGGCTCAGAGATGGGAAAGCGTGGATCGGGAGACTGTGGGAGGCCAAGCCGAGTGTGGGCTCGTCAAGTGGTGTAGACGAGCTCAGTGGCCGGCAGCGCCGCCAAGCGCACCCTACGGGAACTCTCTTTGACCAAACAGGAGTCAAGCCAGCCCAGCATTCCTGCTTCGGTCCTTGTGGAGGTGCAGCTCCTGATTCCGGCACCAGGAGCGGGTTGTGTGGCCGTAGTTAAACCAGAGTGGGATCCTCACCATGATGAGCCGCGCAGAGCCGTGCCCATCTCTGCACACAGCGGTCATGGTCTCCGGCTCTGCGCTGACCCCAGGACGGAGCCCATGGGTTTGCTTTGCTGATGTTACAAATCCTCAGTGACACGGTGACTGTGCAGTTACCTCTTTTGACCAGAGAGATTCTTGGTGAGGAGTAAGATTCTAATTTCCCGAACGTCTTAAATAAAAAAGGTTTTATCATAGTCTTTTCAGACCACAGCTACCGCCCCTGAACTGTGTGTTTTGTCCCCGAATTAAGGAATGAGGCTGGAATGTGGGGCAGACCAGCCTGGGGCTCAGGACCCCGGAGGGTCTTCTTGGGGGGGCCCTTCTGGAACCCATGTGTGCTCCTATTGGGAGGTGGGCCACTGCACACAATACAGCTGTCCTGGGTGAAGGGGTCCGCCAAGGTCAAGCACCCGGGCATAGTCCCCATGAGGAATCAGAGCCTGAGTGCATGGAGGGCAGATAAGACACTTTTCTATTTTATTTTATTGCTAATAAATGAGGAGCCCCTCCATGGGCAGGAAATGGAAACGGGGATGCAGAGGGGCCACCTGGGGGTCTCCCGTAACCGTGGCTGCCTGCCTGGCTGCATGCTCCTTATTTCCTGGCTGCGCCATTGTCACAACACGTCTCCGTCATTTCTAGAACCCCATCTGGAAAACAGAGAGCTCCGGTGAACGTGGACCTGGTTTGCCTTTTATAAAATAGCTCTCAGGGAATGGCAGCTGAGAACACGGGAGGGTGACGCTAGCGGCAGATGTTGTCACCATCAGAACTGGAGTCACGAGGCCCAGAGCAGACAGAGATGCTGGAGAAGTGGGAGGTCCCAGAGCGGAAGTACAGCCAATGATGCCAAATGTGAGCGAATGTGAGTGTGAATGCTGTGGGCGAGGAGAGGGCCTTGAGCCAGCAGTGGCATGTCATACGCTCAGGGGCTGGGCGTCCCCCAGGGCTGGAGGTCACGGCCGGGACAGTGGGTCCCGACCCCGCGGGCCTTACAGCCTCGGGGAAGATGGTGAGGAAATCACTCCGCTTGACATAGGCATGGGGAGTGTTAAATACTTAATCTGTGGAAACATAAACTTCAAAAATATAGTTTTTTTCACTAATGCATAAAAAGTTGGTGATCCACACACTAGAGAATCAGGGCTGGTTCTAGCTCAATTCTTTAAAAGTTTCGCTCTAATTTAAAGTTGGTGAGGAAGCCGAGAGGGGCTGGAGGTGCTGTAGGGAGTGTGATCCTAGCAGCCGCTTGAGATGCCAGCGCCCTGGAGGCCGGGAGGCAAGGAGGCCGGCTGCTGGAGGCAAAGGTGTCTGGGAGCATGCTTGGTCATGCAGTTGGGGACTTCGGGATGCATGATCTTCGGGGGCCATGGGGTGGGAGCTTCTGGGCCTGCGGGCGGCACATGCGTGAACAAGTGAGGTCTGTGTTCAAGGGTCCCGAGGGGGGAGTGGTCCACATGGCCACTACAGGGGTCCTCCTGCACAGGTGACCCCAACCCCGGGAGATCGGACATGTGTGTCCATTAGCCTCAGGGGCTTGGCAGCAGCAGACAAACATGCAGCCAGGGCCAGGGAGCCGTGGGCAGCGGAGGCCCTGATGGGGTTTGGAGGGCACTGGGGAGATGATGGGCTCCATATCCGAAAGACCCAAGTGGCATCTCCAGGGAAGGGGGTGGGAAGCAGAAGCTTCGAACAAAACAACACACTAGAGGTAAGGGTGTGTCGGTGACAGGCAGAGGCCTGGACAACACAGGACAGGTGCCAGGGGTCGCAAGGGCTCAAGAATGTGGGGTGTGGGCCTGCGGTCTGGGGCACAGTCTCTCACAATAGCACATCCAGCCCGGCACCAGAAGGAGACCCCCGTCTGTGCTCTGATCCAAGGACTCTGTGACTTCCAGAAACACTGGAAGGTCCCCCAAACCATGAACCAAAGTGGTCTCGTTTTCTTGAAAGTTCCAGAGACCCCTAAAGCAGAGAAGGAAACCTTCCGCTCGGCAGCAAGAGATAGCAGGCTCGGGATACAAATGCCTCGTGGAAGCCCTCCTTGACCGGCCATCATTGCCGTCAGTGTGTAGGGAGGGTCAGGGAGGCCTCGGCTGGCGGAGGGGTTGCCCAGCCCACAGGGGCTTGAGTCCCGCACAGAAACCACTCGGGGAAAGCGCACAAGAGGGTGTGGAGGCCACCCTGTGACAGAGGCGCCTCCTCCCAGGGGCTGGCCCGTTCAGGGCCCCACAAACACATGGGGTCAGGCACCATCAGCCTGTGGGAGACAGACCCAGCCCCCAACCTGCCCCCGGAGCTGCGGGGTGCATGGGGTCCACACGTGTGGCTGGCTGGCCCCCACTCACAGGAACAATGCAGAGGGAAGGGGTCCTGACCAGTGACCGGCAAGCAGGACTCCTTCACTGGGTTTGTCCTGTTTCCAGCTCACAGGATGGACTGTGGCACAGTCATCAACAACATGTTCCGTTTCCGCTGTAATTATACCGGGCAGGGAGAACGCACCCGTCTCCTCAATAGTGTTTTAAGAGTTTGGTTTTCCAGCAACACTGGAAATTTGCTTAGATGCAGTTTGTCCTGGGGCATGGGGCCCCCACAGAACAGCCACTGAAGGAGCCCCCCAGACCTGTCCTACTTGGGCGAAGGAGCCCTGGCTCTGGGCCCCCCATCCGTCCATCCCTCCAGTGTGTGCCAGGGACACTCGTGGCTGCTGCACCTACAAGCATATCTGGGGTTCGGCCCCAAGCCTATAAGCTCCTGGCCTTCCTTGCTAAAACAGAGAGAGGTCAGAAGAGAAGTGACTGGTTCTTTTCTTCTCTGGCTCGGTTTCCACCGAAGGTATCTCTCCACACTGTGGCTGCTGTTCCCAGATGTGTATTCTTCCTATAAAACACGAGCAGCTATTCTGTGTGGCGTTCGGCAGAAGACCCCCAAGCTCTCTGGTCTCTGGGGAAAAGGGAGGAGAGCATGTCTGTCTGCCCCCCAGGGGCTCACACTGTGGAGACGGACACACAGCCACAATGCCAAGCAGACAGCCCTAGGAGGAGCTGCGGCACCGGCCCACGCCCACCATGCACCAGAAACGTGCTCTTCCACCTGTTTGGGATCTGAGCTTAGGGCACCCCTGGGGCCACATTCACTGTATAATCTTGGGTTTTGAGCCAGAGATCTTCTAAAACATGTGCACACATCTGATGTGATGAACACTCGTTATCAAGGCCGGCACATGTGAGCTCTGCATAGAGTTGGTGCCACATCCTCACAGCCATGGGGGCTCCCCTGGGATTGAAGGGCTTCTTGACCAGGCCAGGGTGTGACCCCGGTGATGCCCCAGGAGGCCAGGCTTGAGATCCTTTGTTGACGGCTCTCTTCACCACACTGTCCTTCAAGCTGGGCCAGGCAGGCAGGGCTGCCTCCCCGATGTGACGGCAGACAGACATGTGGCAGCGTCAGGCCCAGCCCGCTGCCCACTGTCTTCCATGTGACACGATGAGGCCCTCTTGTCAGGACAAGCCTGTGTCTGCCTCAGCCTCCCCTCCCTGACTCAGTGTGTTTCTCTGTCCCCTTGGTCAGTGTCCATCTCACCTGTCTCTCCATCCCGCATGCCCCGGTAGTCAACCAGCTGCCAAGCCATGAGCCATGACCGTGACCAAGCATCCCCTGTGTGCTCTCAGGCAGGCAGAAATGCAGGCCCGCTGGTGGAGCATACACAAGTCCATGTCCTCAGCTGTAGCAAGATTAGATATGGGCCCAGAGGATGGGCCCGCCTGCATCTTTGTGCGTGGCTGGAAGAAGTCCAGAATGACTTGTGGGCTCCCATGCGTCCCTGGGAACCACATAGCATCAGTGTGGGATACGTCTCTCACCCCAGCAGTACCTGTCTCCAAATGCTGGGCACCGGGAGCCTCTTGGGCAGCAGAATAATAGAGCAGCTGGCCCAGAGCAATGGGTGGGTGCCCCAGGCCGTGCCATGATCCCTGCTCCTGTCCTAGACACCGCAGCACCACACTTCTGAGCTTGCAGGGTTCCCGGGCCCCATCACTCGTGGGACCAGCCGGGAGAGATCCTTGATGATGTCCTGCCTCCCGCCGACAGACCCTGCCAGCCAGGTTGGGGGCTGGATGGGTGCTGGATCATGAGAAGGAGGTGCTGGCAGCTTACCCTCAGGCCGTGAGGGGAGCACTTGGGCTCTCGCCACCGTCTGTCCTGCCTGCCTCCTTGCAGATTGCCCTGTGGCCCTGCTGGTCCCCAAGCCCATCAGATCCACCCGCACCCCTCTGCACCTCTGCTCACATTCCCCTTTGCCTGGGAGTTCTGTCCCTCTCTGGCTGCACAGCTGGGGTTCAACTTCTCCTCCCACCCTGGGCCACTGCAAGGACAGGTGAGCCTTCCCTGCTCTGAGTCTGCTCAGCGTTCATTTTCTGCTATTTTGTGTTGTTGCGTGTCTGCTTCACCACCTGTCTCACCTCCTCCACCAAACCCTAAGCTCCATCAAGGTGAGACCCACACTGTCGGTCCCCCTGCAACATGCATAGCCCCACAGAGTGGCCATCAGAGCCACATGAGCAGCCTGGGGACATGGCCTCACCATCATCCACAGCTCCCTAGTACACTCAAGAGTCAAAGCCAAGTTCTTTACTGAGATTGAAGCCCAGTGACGTGGGTCCCAACCTCTTAGACCTTGCACGGCCTCTCCAGCCACACTGGCCACCTTGATTCGGGAACATAGAAGGCCCAGTTGTCTTCCTTATACTCACCTGGGAGGCTCCTCCCCAGATGTCCACGTGGCCCGTAACCTGCTCCCCAGATGTCCACATGGCCCACAGCCTCCTCCTGAAACATCCACTCGGTACATGCCTCATCATCTTAGCAAGGGCTCCCCTGGCCACTCTACCCAGAAGGGCAATAGCTTTCCCCTTCCCTATTTCCTATCTGATTTTTTTCTTTATGTTCATTATCAATTTTTATTTATTTTATTATCTGCCTTCCCTGCTAAAATGTCACCTCCATGAGATCAATATTTTGTCTATTTTGTTCTCTACCAAAGCTCCAGACCCTAAAACTGTGCCTGACACATAGATAGCGATCAGGAAATCAGGAAAATAAAATGGTCAATTAGTCTTGTTTGGAAAACCTGTCGAGTACGTCAAATATTCTATTTTCTGTGGGTGCCATGTTTCTATAGCGACTGGGCCAATCATTTTCTTATATTTGAATATTAAGACTTAAAAGCTGTGAATGAATCTTAGTATTTGTAAGAAATACTGTTAGAAGAAAAACTGAGTATTTTGAACATCATCTCCTTCCCTACCTCTCTGTGGCTTCCAGTAAAGCTAGTATGCTGACTCTGAGTAAAGACAGTCTTGTCGAATGAATATAATTTGTAGGAAAGGTGCACGAGTTTTTTGGTTTCCAGATACATACACTAGCCCTTCCTCCCCATGTGCGTCCTTCCGTGAATGTGTGGATATTTATGAGAAGGAAGGCCTGCATGCCTTCTGGGTTTCCAAACACTTGATCTTTTGCAGTCTTGTTTTTACAATCAAAGATCTGTCACAGCAGCAGGAGAAATTAAGAATCTCCTATGTCACAGACAGAATGGAGTGAGGGCAGGGTGCCCGGGCACCGTCTTGTTCCTTCACTGGTTTGCTGAGGGCTTGGAGACACTTGGCCCTGTGCTTGGTGCTCTGAGGATGGCACAGGAAACAAAAGCCAGCAGGGCTCACAAACTTGTTAGACTTAGCATGAAAATGGGTATTCTAGAACTTCCTCACAATTGTGCATTTCTGTCTGTGCCATGACTGGCAGAACCACAGCTAGTGGACAAGCTGGTACAGGGAGACAGGCAGAGAGGGGCTGGGCAAGCCCATCGTGCAGGAAGCCAGCCTGCCCTGACATACCCTGGGTCTCTCGAGCCGCATCCTTCTGGGGGCTGCAGTTGTGAGCACCCAAGCAGGGTTGAGCCTCAGCAAGGTCATCTGTGCTGTTCGTTTCATGGAAATGTCTGTGCCACTGGTGTCTGAGTCATTCAGTGATGTTGGCCTCATGCTCAGTAGTGCCTTCAACACATATTCTCTGTGCCAGGCACCACATGAAGAGGAGGAAGGCTCTGTCCATGTTTGAGAAAACCTAGAATCTGGAGGAACAAATAAATAGGAAACAATGCAGCACGACTAAGTCAGTGGAGCTTTAAGAAAAAAAAAAAAAAAACTTGAGATGAAATTTGCATCACATAAAATTGACCATTTTAAAATGAACAATTTAGCAGCATTTAGTACCGCTAAATGCTGGCACCTCTAACCAGTTACTAAACATTTCTCCCAAATGCATCTTTTCACTTTGAACCTACTTATATCTCTGGATCTAAAGTGGATCTTAGAACACTGGACCAGATGAACTGAATAGATATCTTCAGAACATTTCATCTTAAAGCAGCAGGATATACAGTCTTCTCCAGCGCACATGGAACATTCTCCAGAATAGATCGCATTCTGGGTCACAAATCAGGCCTCAATTGGTACAGAAAGATAGAGATCATACCATGCGTGTTTTTAAACCAACAACACTATGAAATGTGAAGTCAACCACAGGAAAAAAACTGGAAAGACCACAAATACATGGAGGTTAAAGACCATCCTACTGAAGAATGACTGGGTTAACCAGGAAACCAAAGAAGAAATAAAAAAAATACATGGAAGTAAATAAAAATGAAAGCATGATAGTCTGAAACCTTTTGGATGTAGCAAAGTCGGTCCTAAGAGGGAGATATATTGCAATACAGACCTACCTCAAGAAGCAAGAAAGACCTCAAACACACAACATAACCTCACATCTAAAGGAGTTAGAAAAGGAACAGCAAATAAAGCCTAAAGCCAGCAGAAGAAGGGATATAATAAATATGAGAGCAGAAATAAACAATATAGAAACAAAAACAGTAGGATGAGTTATCAAAACTAAGAGATGGTCTTTGAAAGAATTAAAATTGGGAAAACTCTAGGCAGATTTATCAAAAAGAAAAGAGAAAGAATCCAAATAAAATCATAAATAAGAGAGGATAAATAACCAATACCACAGAAATAGAAATAATTATAAGAGAATAGCATGAAAAATTATATGCCAAAAAACTGGGCAAACTGGAAGAAATTGACAAATTCCTAGAAATCTACAAACTACCAGATCTGAAACAGGAAGAAATAGAAGACTTGAACAGACCCATAACCAGCAAAGAAATTGAATCTGTGATCAAAACTCTCCCAAGAAACAGAAGTCCAGGGCCAGATGATTTCCCATGGGAATTCTTCCAAATATTTAAAGAGTTAATACCTATTTTTCTGAAACTGTTCCAAAAAATAGAAATGGAAGGAAAAATTCCAAACCCTTTCATGAAGCCAGCATTACCTTAATTCCAAAACAATAGACTCCACTAAAAGGGAGAATTGCAGGCCAATATCCCTGATGAACATGGATGCAAAAATTCTCAATAAAATACTAACAACTTCAACAGTACATGAAAAGAAATATTCACTATGATCAAGGGCTGTAGGGCTGGTTCGATATCTGCAAATCATTCAATGTGACACATCAGATTAATAAAAGAAAGGATAAAAACCATATGGTTCTGTCAATAGATGCAGAAAAAGCATTTGACAATATACAGCATCCTTTCCTGATAAAAACCCTCAACAAAGTTGAGATGGAGGGAACATACCCCAACGTCACAAAGGCTGTATACAAAAGACCCACAGCTAACATCATGCCCAGTGGGAAAAACTGAGAGCTTTCCCCTACAGTCAGGATCAGGACGGGATGTCCACTCTCACCACTGCAATTTAACATAGTACTAGAGTCCTAGCCTCAGCAATCAGGTCACAAGAACAAGAACAGAAAGGCATCCAAATTAGCAAGGAAGATGCCATAGTTTCACTATTTGCAGATGACATGATACTCTATGTAGAAAATCCAAAATACTCCATCAAAAAATTGCTAGAACTGATACATGAATCCGCAAAGTCACAGGATATAAAATCAACGTACAGAAATTTGTTGCATTCCTATACACCAATAACAGGCAGCAGAAAAAGAAATCAAGGAATTGATCCCATTTATAATTGAACTAAAAACAATAAGATACCGGGATGCCTGGGTGGCTCAGTGGTTGAGTGGCTGCCTTCAGCTCAGGGCATGATCCCAGGTGCAGGGATCGAGTCCCACATTGGGCTTCCTGCAAGGAGTCTGCTTCTCCCTCTGCCTGTGTCTCTGCCTCTCTCTATGTGTCGCTCATAAATAAATAAATAAATTCTTTCAAAAAAATAAGATACCTAGGAATAAACCTAACCAAAGATCTGTACTCTGAAAATTATAGAACATTTATGAAGGAAACTGAAGAGGACACAAAGAAATGGAAAAACATTCATTCCATGCTCACAGATTGGAAGAACAAATATTGTTAAAATGTACTGCCCAAAGCGATCTACACATTCAATGCAATCCCCATCAAAATACCACCAGCATTTTTCACAGAGTAGGAACAAACAATCCTAAAAATTTGTATGGAACCACAAAAGACCCCAAATAGCCAAAGCAGTTCTGAAAAAGAAAAAACTGAAGGCATCACAATTCTGGATTTCAATCTGTATTATAAAGCTTTAGTCATCAAGACAGTGTGGTGCTGGCACAAATAGAGACACATAGATTAATGGAACAGGTGAGAGAACCCAGAAATGAGCCCTCAACTCTATGGTCAATTAATCTTCAACAAAGCAGGAAAGAGTATCCAGTGGAAAAAAGTCTCTTCAACAAATGGTGTTGGGAAAATTGGGTAGCCACGTGCAGAAGGCTGAACCTGGAACACTCTCTTACACCATACACAAAAATAAACTCAAGATGGGTGGAAGACCTAAATCTGAGACAGGAATCCATCAAAATCCTAGAGGAGAACACAGGCAACAGAGTTCTTTCACCTTGACTCCAGAGCAACTTCTTATTAGACATGTGGCCAGAGGCAAGGGAAACACAAGTAAAAATGGACTATTGTGACTACAGCAAGATAAAAAGCTTCTGCACAGCAATCAGCAAAACTAAAAGTCAACCTACAGAGTGGGAGGAGATATTTGCAAATGACAGATAAAGGGCTGGTATCCAAGATCTATAAAGAACTTATCAAACTCCACACCTCAAAACCAAATAACTAGTTAAGAAATGGGCACAAGACATGAATAAATATTTTTCAAAGGCATCCACATGGCCAACAGACACATGAAAAAATACTCAACATCACTTGTCATCCAGGAAATACAAATAAAAACCACATGAGATACCACCTCACTCCTGTCAGAAGGGCTATAATTGGTGAGGATACAGAAAAAGGAGAACCCTCCTGCACTGTTGGTGGGAATGCAGGCTGGTGCAGCCACTCTGGAGAACAGTGTGGAAGTTCCTCAAGAAGCTAAAAATAGAACTATGACCCCCAGCCATCATACTGCTAGGTATTTACCCAAAAGACGCAAAAATATAGATTTAAAGGGATACATGCAACCCGATGTTTACAGCAGCAGTATCAACAACAGCCAAACTGTGGAAAGAGCGCAGATGTCTGCCACATGGATGGATAATGAAGATGTGGTCTGTATATGTACAATGGAATGTAACACAGTCATCAAAAAAAAAAAAAAAGAAATCTTGCCATTTGCAACCACATGGACGAAGGTAGAAGGTATTATGGTAAGTGAAATAAGTCAGTAAGAGAAAACCAGTATGATCTCACTCCTATGTGGAATTTAAGCAACAAAACAGATGAACATCAGGGAGGGGGATAAAAAGAAAGAGGGAAACAAACTGTAAGAGACTCTTCACAATGGAGAACACCCTGAGGGCTGCTGGCAGGAGGTGGGTGGGGATGGGCTTCATGGAGGATAGGGACAAAGGAGGCACCTTTGTGAGGAGCACTGGGTGTCATATGGAAGTGACGAATCCCTGAATTCTACTCCAGAAACCGATACTGCACTGCATGTTCACTAGCTAGAATTTCAGTTAAAAATAAAAATAAGGTGGGTCTTAGAGATGGTGTGTGGTTGGATTGTACTTCACATCTGTCCTGGCCAGTCTATCTTCTGATTGGTGGGGTGATCCCTTTACATTTCAGGTGAGGACGAGCCCCTCCCTCCATGCTGCTGGATCTCCTCTGCCTCACACCTGTCCTCAGTCTGTTCATTGTGAACAGTACAGGAAACTCTCTGTACTTGTTAAAGTTGTTCTCTTAAGTGAATACCATGGGACTTAAAACTAATAACCCAAATTTACAATAACCTAGTTGGAATTAATACCAAAGCTTCAAAGCCTATAAAGATTTAAATCCTACATGGCTCTGTCCCCCCAGCTGTATATTGTTATTGTGATACGTGAACTCTTTATCAGCTGTGCACCCATTAAAAAAAAAGATTATTTATTTGACAGAGAGAGTCCAAGAGTGTGAGGGCCAGAGGGAGATTTTGCGGTGATCAAGGAGCTTGATGGGCAGGCTTGATCCCACAGCCCTGAGATCACAACCTGAGTCGAGAGCAAGAGCCAGACACTAACTGCCCCAGCTGCATGCCCTTTAACTTAGATTCATAGTTCGTGTGTCATGCATTTGTCTTTTAGATCATTGAGACCACAAATCCCTTCCGTTTTTATCTAGGAATGTCTTGACTTCACCTTCATTTCTGGAGAATGGTTTTGCCAGATACAGAATTCTTGGATGAGCTTCTTTCTTCTAGCACATTAGATATGCCCTCCCAGAGCCTCTAGCCAATGGCCTCTGGTGAGGAAGCAGCCGTCAGTCTGGTTGGGCCCCTGGAGGTGACAAGCCACTTCTTTCCTGCTGCCTTCAGGATTCTTTTGTCTGTGGCTTATGACAGTTTGATTATAATGATTCAGTGTGGATCTCTTTGATTTTATCCTTGAATCTGTTGAGCTATTTGGATATGCATGTTTATGTCTATCATCAGATTTGAGCTATTATTGGCCATTTTTAAAAGATTTTATTTATTTTATTTGACAGAGGAAGAGAGAGAGAGAGCACACACAAGTAGGCAGAGCTGCAGATAGGGGCAGAGAGAGAAGCAGGCTCCCCACTGAGCAGAGAGCCCCATGCGGGGCTCAATCCCAGGACCCTAGGGTCATGACCTGAGCCAAAGGCAGACACTTCACAAACTGAGCCACCCAGGTGCCCTGTTGTCCATTATTTCTATCATCAACCAGGAACCTGAAAGAGGTTTCCTTAAAGTCTTGGAGCCAGGAGGGGGGAAGTACTCTCTCAGCCTTTGCAGATTGGTTCTGAGCTAGTCACTCCTTCAGCACTGTGCCCAGCCACCCATAACTCTGCCTTCACCTTTGTGTCCCATTGTTTAGAGCCCAAAGGTCAAGCGAGGCCAAGACTAGGATCCCTCCAGGCCTCTCTGAGTGCATATTGGCCCTGGGCACGCACGTCCTACTCCGAATTCCCCGGGGTGTGCGGCAGCCCTCTGAAACCTGTATAGTTGCCCTGCACCTTCCTCTCGGCCTCCTTGCCCAGCTTCTAGGTCTCTGCTGCTTGGCCTTCCACCATCTCTGGCTCTGGATGGAGCAGTGCTCTCAACATGTACTTCCCAGAAGGCCAATCCAGCTCACAGGATGCAAAATAAAGCTTCATCTCTGCACCGGTCCCTCGGGGAACCACCAGACACTGCAAACATGCACCACTTTTCTTGAGAACAAAGTCAGTATTATCCCTGGTCCCAGCCAGCAACACCTGGAGTACAGGCCACTGTCTACGTGGCCACTGCTGAGCTGGTGAGGGTGTGGAGAGTAGGTGGGTGAGCAAAACACTGTGGCCCTTTCTGCCAGATTACGGTGATCACTTCCTTTTATGACCGTTCCCTTGGTTGCTGTCTGCCTTTTCCACTAGATCCCCATGTTCTGAGGAGTTGATCCTATCCATGTTTGTCACCAAAATCATTACTTCAGTGGGGGGACAGGTCCGTGGTGCCATCAGGTTGATGGAAGAACTCCTAACAGACCCATAAGCCCTGCCCATGTCCCCACAGCCCACTCGGCCCACCTGCAGCTCTTGGGTCAGGTCCTGGCATCTCCGTGGCTCAACAGGGACAGCGGGCCCAGGCCCACAGATGGCCAGGGCTGCTCAGGAGTTCCCTTCCTCACAGAAGCCCCCAGAGTATGCGGGATGGTCTGGCATGCGTTCTGCAGGCTCACAGAGCACGCATCAGGATGGTCCCATTGCCTGTGGGTGCTTATCCATGCACCTTCAATAGCATCCCTTCCGGGCCTCGTGTCCCCCTGCCCCAGCCAGGGTGCTTCCTGGGATCACCTGCGACAGACCACTTGTGGCCATGTCCCTGTTTCATGTGAAAACCCAAACTAAAACAGCCTCTGCTTACAGCCCTTCGTGTTGAATCCTCCAGTGGTGACATCCCCATACCTGTGGCTTGCGGGTCACCCTTCACCAGCAGCCCTCAGTGGAGCAGGCACTCACGCAAGGGGCCTGGGCAGCTGCAGCAGTTGGCCTGTGCCTGGTTCTCAGGGTTGCGAACCCTTGCTTGCTGTGTGTGGGCCTTGGCATCTGGGTTACGTGTTAATAATTAAAAGTGTCTCATTTGTATACAGATATGTCATAATCCTTACCTCCAGGCAAAAATAGGCCCGTGTGAAATGGTGTGGAAAAAATAACTTGAAGTACTCTTAGTCTCTGCGGCTTCACTCAGCACATAAGCAATATTTTCCCTGCTGATTGAAGAAATCTTTCTCCCTAAGGACTGACTGGATCGTACCTCTTTTTTCTTTTTCTTTTCTTTTTTTTTTTTTTTTTTTTTTTTTGCATGTCTTCCTGAGAGAAAGATCTATAAGCTCTCCCAGGAGGTGTAAGCCAACTGGAGGGACGTCAGCTGAGTGGTTTGGTTACCTCACAAAATCAGAAAAGTTGATTTTTTTCACATCTCCCAAGTGAGTCCTGAGATTGGGAGCAGCTGCTCCTTCACCGTGTTCCTCTGACATGTCATGGCTGACTCTCCTCACCTTTCCTGTCGTCGTCTAGCCTCTTGCTGGGAGGTAAGGTTCCTCTCTGCTGGGGCTTCGGTGCCCTGCGCTGAGCCTCGTGACCCAGGGACCGGGAAGCAGGAGGCCACAGCAGGCAAGGTGGGCAGTAAAGGTACAGACCACCCATCTGCAAACAGCTTCTTCGTGGCTTTGCTCCCACCTGTTTACTGGCTGCAGTGACCAGATGGGGAGTGAGGGCTGCGGACCTGGGGGCAGGCCTAGGTCGGGAAGCAGTAGCAGACGCTTGTGTGGAGGAACCTGTGGTGCCAGTGGGCTCCCGGGCCTCCTCTCCCTGGTCCCCCGCTTCTGGCACATCTCACACCCTCCGCCAGCCGAGTGCACGCTCCTCGCTATGGGAGCTGCCAATTGGAGGCCCGTGGAAACTGGTTCTGGCTGGCTGCTCTCCTGGTGGCTCACGGCAGAAGGCGGTTCAGCTATGATTTGACAGGAGTCGGTGTCTTAGTGAATTTTCCTCTTGACAGGAGCCTCTGAGAGCAGAAAGATCGTCGTAGAGCCTGTGAGCGCTCCAGCTGAGTCCAGATGTTTGGGCTGCCAGGATCGTAGGACAGGAGACACGGGGGAAGTTAGGTGGCCTAGGTGGCCGCGGGAGCTGTTTCTGTTCCTGACAAAGAGCATCACACCAGCTCTCTGCGGGCTCCAGGCCAGAGGCCGGGGGTAGGGGGGGGACATCAAGAGCTCCTAGGGCTGCCAGCAACTGGAAGAGGCAGACTGGGAATCACTCCCAGCAGATCAACCCATGAAGCCCTGGGGCTGGCACACAGCATTGGGATGCATGCCTGAAACGAGATTGCAGAACCTTCTAGAATGCAGTAAGACCCTTCCTATGCGTCAGCCTACCTCCCACGGTCATTCCTGGTGCCCTGGGTCCTGGGGGGAAGCCTGGCAGTGCCGCCCCTCACAGAGGCCATCCTCTGCAGGTGGAGCCCCTGAAGCCAGGCCATGTGGTGCCAGTGGGGCAGTGTGGGGCCTGGGGGGGCATCAGCAGGGCTGGGACCTGGGAGTGGGGAGAGGACAGCTTGGAGCAATGTGAACTCCGCAGGTGCAGGGACAGCTCTGCAAAAGAGCATGGTTTCAGGGCCCATGGGGTCCAGGGAGGCCTGTGGGCTGTGTCGGGGAAGGGGGCTAGCAGGCTGCCTGGCCGGTGGTGGTTGTGAGCCTGGATGTGGTCAGCACCCCGAATCTTGAGCTGGAGGGGAGGGTGGACAAGGCTGCTTTGAGGGACTACTCAGGCGGAGGTGATAGGCTGGAGGGTGGTCTCGAGTTCCTGGTATAAAGTACAGGTTCTGTGATGAGAAATAGGATGCTGCACAAGGAGTCACAACACCATCTCCTTGGGGAAGTCCAGCGTGTCTCCTTTCTCTTCTCCAGCTTAACACGACAAGCGCTTCCTGGAAATGCAAGCTCTTTGGAGCCTCAAGACTTCCAGGGAGGGGGCAGCCAGGAGTTCCTGTCCTGTCCTGTCTGAGGCTGGGGGTGGTGGGTCCCCTGTTGGGACAGGAGCACAGCTGGGGAGGAGCCATGAGCTTGGGGTCGAGACGCTGAGCTGAGCCACATGTGTGTGGCCCTCTGGGGATGGTGCAGCCACTGGGCCCTGGGGTCGTGGGTATAGAGTACCCCATGGGCATGCAGGACCCTGGCGTGATGCTGTGTCTCCCCTGTGTCTCCATTTACGTGCGCCCCTGGACTTGGCTGTCCCAGTCCCATTGCCCGCGTTTAGTCCAGGTAGGAAGTGGACCTGCCCTGCAGAAGTGCCCCCAAGGTGGCAGCATCTCAGGACACACTCGGGTCAGTTGCCCAGCCGGCTTGCGACCAGCCACGGTGGAGAAGCCAGAGCTTGGGACAGGGCTGGGGGCATCAGGGCCCTGGTCCTGCCCTCTACGTGCCCTCTACCATAGAGCTGGGGGCCTTTGGACTGTGGGCTGGGGTGACAGGAAGAACTGTCTGGAAATGGTTGAAGGGCCACTGGATGTCATCGTGTTGCTCCACAGGGTCCCTCACAGCTGACTTTTCCCGAGGCGGTTCGAGCCCATCCACAGGGCCTGTGAGGACCCCTGAGAACATGGGGTCCCCTTGCAGCCTGGCCATGGCCTCATGCTTCCCAGGGGCCCCATAGCAGACAGCAGATGCTGCCTGGGTTGTTGCACGACAAGGGGACAGCAGAGCCCGACTGCCAGAGCAGGAGCCATGGTGTCTGAGCCCTGGTCACCTGGAGCTGGCACCCTAGCCTTGCCTGGGACTCCTCTCCACTTCTTGGGATGCCGTGTCACTCAGCCACTGGCAGGGGACCCAGACAGCCAGCACGCATTTGGAAGGATAGCTAACCATGACGTCGCCCAAGTGTGGTGAAGACGGTTTCTGAGACTCTGACTTGAAACACATTGGAAGTAGTCACCTCTGGTCCTCAGTCTCATATTGAGCCCCCTCAGGAGGGGCTCACATCATGTCCATGAGAGCAGAGCAGGGCTCCCAGGGGGCCTGGGGAAGCCGCTCTGTCTGCCGCCAGCCCAATGCCCCGAGCACAGCCAGAGCAGTGTGTCCCGCACATGGTGGTCCCCTTAGCCGGGGCAGGATTTGGGTCAGAGCTGAGGGAATTGGGCACAGCGGCCCTTGCTCAGCAGCACGTCACACTCCTTTCTGTAGAAGGACTATGGTGGTCATCGGGGGCTCGGCTGCCTGTGCGCGTCACAGAGCGTGTTGTGCTCCAGGCTCAGTGCCAAGCCCTGGAGATACCACCCTGCATGAGACGTTCTCGAGTCCTGGGCAGCACACTGGGGCAGATGCAGCCCACGTCTGACTGGGGAGAGTGCATGACAGGGCTGCCCTGGTGGCCGTGCATGGGCCCCGCGTCCTGCCACCGCTGTGCCCCTGGATCAGGTAGCCCACACATCCTACATTTATCTTCGCTCTCAAGTGGCCTCTGGTCCCTACAGGGAGCTGCTCTCTGCTCTTCCTCCACAGAAGCAAGCCTCTAAGAGCCTCATGTACCTACATGCCCGGAATAGTGTGCAGAGCCCGGGAATGGGTCGTGGGCGTGTGGCAGAGGCCAGGGTGGGTGCGTCCCCAGGTGCTAAGGGGCCCCTCCTCACAGGCTCATTGCTCTTGCCAAATGCTCTCCTTCGCTGTTTGTCTCTGGGAAGAGTTGTGTGTTTTTAGACCCAGTCCCTGAGTTGGTGGCCTTGGTGGAGCTCCGTGGGAGCTCATCAGCAAGTTCCAGGGGACAGGAGTACATCGACTGCTGGCCCTTGGTGCCACGGACCGGAGAGAACACAGGCCAGGCCAGGGCAGGCAACCGCGGGATGACGGCAGGGCTCCAAGAAGTGCGTAGAAGGGATGGAAGAGTAACAGCACCCACCTGATCAATGACAGGGTAGGAGCTCGCCGACACGTGGCAGGTCCAGGGGCTCCACCCTGGAGACAGCTGGTCTCCTCCCTTGGGGCGCCCACATGAGCATGTTCTTGGACTCCCACTGGAACCAGACTCAGGGCATGCGTGGTCTCCGCCCCCCATTCACCAGGTGGGCCGAGGGCCACATCAGAGCACCAGCTCTGCACAGGCCTCAGGGAGACCGCAGTCCAGGACCCAGAGGTGCCCGCAGTCCCTTCACAGGACCTGTCTGTCCTGGAGGCTCCCTAGGCAAGGTGAGCTGTGATTGGCGCCCGTAGGCATCGGTCTGGGTATGGACGGCAGGAGTGGCAAGCCGAGCCCACCCTGTAGCCCATCACTGCAGCTTCCGGGTACCCGGCGGTGCTCAAACCAACGTGTCTGGTGTGATTGAGGATTATGCCTGCTGGCCAGTAACCACCGCTCCGCTCTCCACCTCTACAACCTCACTGCCATAGATACTTCGCGTAAGTGAGGTCACACAGCTGTCATCACTCAATGATGACAGACCACTCAGCGTGATGTCTTCAGGGTTTATTTGCGTTGTTCCATGGGACAGTATTTCCTTCTTTAAGACTAAATGATAATCCCTGGCATGTATGATGTGCACATAGGCATGTACGGCGTCTTCTCCATACGTTCTGCAGTTGGCAGACACGTTGTACGCTTCCCCATCTTGGCTGCTGTGAATGATGCTGCAGAGAATGTGGGGGTGCAGATTCTCCTTCCAGACCCTCATTGCAATTCTTTTGGGTAAATAGCCAGGATTGGAATTGCTGTCGTGTGCTAATCTGACTTTTAATTTGTTAAGGAGCTTCCACACTGTTTTTCCCAGTGGCCTGGTCATTTTACATCCCTACCAGCAGTGCACAAGGGTTTCAGTTTATCCATCTTTGCCAACACTTGTCTTTTTTGGGGTAATTGCCATAATTAGAGGTGTGAGGTGTACAAGCACATTTTAAATACCCAGATACAGAAGTAAATTGCAGGTTATCCCTGAAAGAATGCAGGGCCAAGGAGACAAGAGGTCAAATTCTATGTCCATTTCTACCAGAAGCTGTAGGTCACACTGGTGCTAGATGCAAGGCCCCTGGACCTTGCTTCCACTATTCTGTGATTATCGGTTTTGGTAAATTGGATTCATGACCATCCCTTCACTGCAGATGCAGCTCTGCCCATGGAGATTTATTTTATTTTATTTTTGTTTTCCTTTCTTCTTTTTTTTAGATTTTATTTATTTATTCATGAGAGACACAGAGAGAGAGGCAGAGGCAGAGGGAGAGGGAGAAGCAGGCTCCCTGCAGGAAGCCCGATATGGGACTCAATCCCAGGACCCCAGGGTCATGCCCTGAGCCAAAGGAAGATGCTCAACTACTGAGCCACCCAGGTGTCTCCCACTGAGATTTCTGATCCTTGGTGAGCTCCACCCAACATTCCCATTAGCACTTAGGGAAGGACCAGTGCCAAGTGCCTTAAGGCAGCCCTGGCCTGGAACTTCCACAATGATGGGAATGTTCTAGATCTTTGCTGTCTAATATGACAACCACTGGCCACTTGTGATGTTTCTAATATAACTGAGGAGCTACATTTTTTATGTTATTTAATTGTAGTTCATTTAACGTGGATCCATGTGGCTGCAGAAATAGCAGTGCAGCTTTGGAAGGTTCACGTTGTGCTCACGCTGTCATCATGGCCTTGGAGAGCCCAGCCCGATTGCCTTCAGTGCCCTGTGCCCATCCTGACATGGCACTTCTCTGTGGGCCACACCCACAAATGTACGAACTCTTTGTTTCACCGTTAGAAATGAAATCATTCTGCCTAAGTGCTGAACCCCCCCAAAAGGTAGTTATCTTTATTAAAATATTATCACATTTGGCATATCAGAAAGATATCTATCTTTGATATTAAATAGAACTTTGGGGAAGAGAGTTACCCATAATTCTGTCAATTTGATACAACTTGAATATTTAATCTTTAATGTATTGATATGGCAGGTCTACCATTGAAAATGGTGGTATTTGGTGCAAGACAGATCCAGGGTCAGATCCTGCCTCTGCATTTTGTCGAGTGGCAGTGAGAAGATAGATGACCTCCCTGGGTCTCCCTTCCCCATCTGTAACGGGAGGAGGAGCACCTATGCTACGTGCCTGGCACACGGCAGAGCATGGAAGGTGGTCTGCATGTACAATGGCTTGTATCTCACATCTGTCCCCACCTACCTTTCTTGTTGACATGGCTGAGCAGTCATGTTAGGACTTGTGGCCATAGTCACTGGGCAGACCCAAGTGTCCCTGAGAACTGCCCCAGGTGGCACTCATCTGCCCATTGCTGCACACACATCCTTCTCTTCATCGTGGTTCCCAGTTTGTCCTCTGTGTTTACCCGCATTTTCACCTTAGTTGATATGGGAACCTCAATCCTGTGGGTGCTCCAATTTTTCTGAGACTGCCAATGCCTCAAAGCAAAGGAAACCTTTCATAAGGCACAGTCTGCCACACGCTTGGTGTCCTCCCGTGACAGGCCCACTCCACGGCCACCACCTCCATCCACAGTGCTCTATCTCACAGAGAATGGCTCTTGTCTTTCAACAGCTGGGGTCAAGTTATGAATAAAATCATATCAAAATAGTCCTACCGTGCATTTCACTTCAGATCTGGAAGATTCCATATATCACCGCTGTTTCCAAATTTTAGCTTGATAGCGTCAGAGGAAAATAAAGCAAGCCAGTGAGAGAAGGAACGTGTGTCAAACAGTTATTAAGGCCCAAGTCACAGCGGTTGTAAATGGTGCTGCTGAGCAAGATTGCTGCTGGGCTCGCATCATCAGGTTGTGAGGATGTGGGTAAAGATGAGCTAGAGATGCATGGGACTTGCAGACAGACTCTGCGGCTTCCTGAGACATCAGTCCCTCATCTTCTAGCTCCAAGGGTGATGGGTGGTCAGTCCCTTTCAAGCCAGGACTTACCCCGAAACTCAGGGGGCTGTGCCTCCTTCTCTCCATGAATGGGATTGGTGACAGGAACAAAACCTTTGGACTAATGAGTCCAGCTCCTCTCTGGCTTTTTAAGCATTTTCTCCCAAGAGTAGAAGATAAAAGCCTCAGTGTCCAAGTCACCCCAGAGCATTGCACTTGAGGTGTGAAGCCACTGGGCGCCGATGGCTTTATTCTCTCATCAAACACTCTTCATCGGGTTCCAAGGTAGATGATGTCAACTGAATGGGAGCCCACACGATCTGCTCCAGAAATCAGGGATCAGTGTCTTCTCTCTCCTTTTCCTTTCATCATCAATGACCTCGGGTTCCCTCATGCCCAGGTGACAGGAGATCCTGCGTCCCGCTCCACAGTCTTCTTGGGCTTCAGTCACTGACACATGACTAATCCAAGCTCATGTTCTGACTGCTGTCAGGGGCCTTCACAAAGAACCAGCATCTGCTCTCAGGTCGTGGAAGTGCCAGAAATGCTTCCCACAAGGTGCCTGGCTGGATTCTGAAGAATGACATGGGATCACCTAGCATGGGGGGTTAGCATGGGTGACGGAGGTGGGAGGACACCCTGCAAGAGGCAGGTGTATGCAGAAAGACCCATAAGTGAATAGGAGCATGGTATGTTTAAGTCATGTGGTGGGTGCTGCTGAAGGATGGGGTGAGGAGTGTGTGATGGTGTGCGTGCTGTGCCTCTGGTGATTCTGCACAGGGTTTCATGTGAGCGGGTCCACATTTTAGACACTACGCCCCACCCCCCATGGCTTCCACATGAGAAGAGAGGAAGGGTGGGTAACCAGAGAGCTATTGGCAAGACCCTCGGGAGGGCTTGTGGATGACTGGATGTGCAGAGGAGGGACGGCACGTAGCTGGCAGGTTCTGGTCTGGGAGGCATGGGCGGCATTGACACCCACAGAGCCCATGATCTCGTGTGTTGTGTCCTCAACAAAACAGAGCTAAGCTGGTGACTCTCAGGACTTTTTAAATTAGCTGAAGCAGAATACCTTTTCCTCTCAATTTGACTTTGACATACTGTAGTCGTAGCTGCAGTAAAATTCACCAGCGACTATTAAGCACCTCCGTGTAAGAAAATGTGGGGTAAGTTAAAGCAGGAGAGCATGTTTGCATTTACTGTAGTTAACAGGTTTGCTTTGGGAAGACAAAGCCTGTGTTAAAGTAGATGTCACACAGGGTCAGGATAACCAAATAGGTGTAAAGGGGGAAAAATAGATACTAATGAGTATAGACACCAATAACTCAGTTATTTCTAATTTTTAAAAGAATTAATGAGGTGTCACTAGGTCCCTATGATGTTCTGATCAAAATGTCCAGTATGCAAAAAACAAAACAAAAAAAAAACACTAAATATATGAAGAAGCAGGAAACTGTGATCCATAAAAAAAAAAGAAAGAAAGAAAGTGGTCGACAGACACAGACTCTGGACTTCAAAACAACTCTTACGGATGTGCCCAAGAACGTAAAAGGAAAATATGGGGGCGCATGGGGACCTGAGCAGAAGAGCAGACTCCACAGAGGGGCTCAGAGGTCTTAGAAAGGAAAAGCACGTGTCAGATGGAAGGTTCACTGTGTGGACTATGTGGCAAAAGAAGGGATTGGCAAACTCCACGTCGGGCAGGCAGAAACCATCCAACCTGATGAACAGAGAAAAATACAGAAATCGTAAAGGGAGCCCAAGTGACCTGAGGAGTGGCAAGCAGACTCCCATGCCAGTAGCAGGGGTCTTGGGGGCCAGGGAAAGAGCTGGTGTGTGGCCGCCCCCAGTGGTGGGAGACAAACCCCGGGGAGCCCCGAGCCAGATGGACAAAAACATAGTGGTCTGAGAACATCTGCCTCAGGCTGCTGTGGCCTGAGAAACCCTTAGAAACTAGAAACCGCCCAGAGAGACACACATTACTTCCCAGGGAGCGGCAACAGGGACAGCAGCTTCCCCTTCTCCCCAGAAACATAGAGGCCTGGAGATAGCTTAACATCTCTAATGTTAAGAAGCAAAGCTCTTCTTCCAAATACGGGTGGAGTGAGTGGTGTCTTGTTCACACATAGTGAGAGGACCTGCAGCCTTAGAGCATCACCATGCACAATGCTGCAGGGGGCTCCGCTGGCCGATGGATGCAGCAGGTGCAAACAGGACCCACGGGGCGCAGTCAGGAGCTCGGGAAATGGCAATGGCCTGGTGAACCAGGCTGCAGGTGGAGCTTTGGGCTGCAAGAAGGTGAGGTGATCCTCCTGGGAAGGGGCCCGGTGTGAGTGATGCTGTGCACGCTTACTGAGCCAACAGGCTGCAGGAGACTCCACACCTGAGGGGTGGGCGGGGGAGGGGGCGCACACAGGAGCAGAAACAGGAGAAAGCTCAGCTTTATTCCTTTAAAGAAACAAAAAAAAGGT
Organism: Canis lupus dingo; assembly: GCF_003254725.2. Classification (NCBI taxonomy): domain Eukaryota; kingdom Metazoa; phylum Chordata; class Mammalia; order Carnivora; family Canidae; genus Canis; species Canis lupus. Next base: position 21,160,319 of record NC_064258.1, on the reverse strand, counting down.
GGAGTATTTACTTCAGTGGAAAAGGAACCCTGCATGCCCAGGACTTCCGAGTGCTCGTTTACATGCAGATGATGGCAGGATAGTTGCATGTGCAGAATGCTTCTGTTCAGACTCCCCAACCCCCATCCCATCACTCTTTGCAATAAGCATAGGAGCTTCTCATGTTTACTGTCCATAGCCCTTCATACTTAAAGTCTTCTCACATTTGATATTCTTTATATTAAAATCAAATAAATCTTAATATTTGGTTGAGAGGAGCCTGGATGGCCCAGTCAGTTGAGCGTCTGACTCCTGGTTTCCACTCAGGTCATGATGTCACCCTCGGGGGGATGGTCTGCTTCAGGTTCTCCCTCTTCTTCTGCCCCTCCCACTCTCTAAAATAAATATATGAATCTTAAAAAAATAATATTTGGTTGAGGCAAGAATCATCAATGCGTCCTGAGATGAGTGGGTCAGAGCTTGAGGGGCACCAGGGAGAGTCCCAGCACAAGACGTGTGAGCTACAGTGGGAACATAACACTGACGGTGCAGAGACCTGGCAGCCAGCTTCCTCCGAGGGCAGGAATCCCATCCCCTGCAGGGGGACCGTCAGCCTGTGCCTCTTGATGTGATGCATGGAGAGTGACATGTCCCACTTCTGCATTGTTCTGCCCAAGTGCAACCCCTGCGTCTGATAGGAGGCAATGAGACAAACTCAAAGTGAGGGACACTCTGTAAAATAACTGATCAGCACATTTAAAAAATTTCAATGTTACAGGACGTCTGAGTGGCTCAGCAGTTGAGCATCTGCCTTCAGCTCATGTCATGATCCTGGGGTCCTGGGTTGGAGTCCCGCGTTGGGCTCCCTGCATGGAGCCTGCTTCTCTCTCTGCCTATGTCTCTGCCTCTCTCCGTTTCTCATGAATAAATAAATAAAATCTTAACTACCGGAAGACATGAGGACCAAATGCGAGGCATGATCTTGGCTTTGGTTTTGTCATAAACCATGGTGCTGGGATAGTTGGACAGATGTGAATAAGTCATGTTGATTGGGTATTAGTAGCATATCAATGTCAATTTCCTGACCTCGGGAAGGTCCTGGGTCATGCAAGAGATGCTTCTGTAGGGATGTCATGCTTCAGAGTAATGAAGTTAAAGTGTAAATATCATTATCGAGGGAATTCAGAAGAGAGCATAATGCAACAAAATGTTACATTTGGGAAATCCAGATGAAGGACATGCAAGGTGCTAGCACAATATTCTTACAACTTTTCTATAAATCTGACATATGTCAAAGTAACATTTTTTTTTTAATCAGGTGAAAAAGTCACTTAGAGCAGCAGTAGAGAACCATGGCTCACTGCAGTTTCCTACCAGAACTGGTTTGTGTGCATACAGTGCCGAGCGCTGCCCTGCAGCCAGTTTTTACCAGATCCTGGGTTAGTCCATGGCAAGCTCCAGGCACTTGTGAAGCGTAGTTTGCCAAAGCTTAAACTTTCAACAGTCTTACGACTTACTGGAAATAATCCATCATACGTAAGAGTAAGAGTCCGTAGAATCACCCATAAAACAAAAGGGGGAGGAGTCTCATCCGTGGTTCATTCACGCCCCCCCCCGCCCCCGCGAGCCCCTGCGAGCCCCTGGAGCCATGTGTACTGTGCAGGAGTTGAGCTCGGGCCCCACACAAGTGCAGATGCTTCCTGAAGACAGGATGGACTGAGATCAGCTCCCAGCCCAGCTGGCCTTGGTGAGCTGCCTTCCTAGTGTTTATTTGGAGGAACGCTGCATGTCGCATAGACAAGCAGACGAGAGTCACCCCTGTCCTGGTGTCCTGTGCAGGCCTGAACCCGCATGCCCTTCTCAGAGATGTGCCTGCCAGAGGGCACAGGAGCCCCAGCTGCTTAGGACCCAGGTTGTATCAGGGATGGTGTCTGCACTGGGCCGGTGCTACTGGCAGCCATGGGCTCAGACGGTCCGCCTCTGGGGAAGGGGCTCCCCTAAATAGACCAAAAGTCACATTTGTGTCCTAAACTGAGCAGATGACACCAGACTGGTGCCCCTTTCTCAGCATCGCGGGGCACAACTAGTGGGTGGGCGGGTGATCCAGGGAGACAGGAGGCCTGGGCGTGGTCACCCCACCAGGCTGTTGCCCCCTGCAGGCACCAGAGGGCAGGTCCGGGTCAGACCTGCACTGGGGTGTGCACTCCCCGGGAGCTCACGATCGCAGGGCCTGTGGTAAAACGTAGCTGGGGTGATGCCCAAGCAGCCCTGGCACAGAGCGTGTCCGTCTGGGCTTGTGGCTGCTTCCCGGGGGTCCACACTCTCGTTCCCAGTGTGCGTGAGGGGGTCTCTGCAAGCCATGAGCTGAGAGCACCTTCACACACAGGAGACGCTGGGAAGGGCCCAACCTCATCACAACCCCATGAACTCGCAGCAGAACCGAGCAGGAAATATTCGCTTGTGCTCAGGGTAAACATTTGCATTTGGCTTCCTGCCCCTTACATCCCACCCACCAAGCTTGCCCGCACCACAGCTGGGCCTCCGCATGCAGTCACTCGGGGTCCCCGGGTGCTCCGTCCTTGGGGCTCCGCGTCAGGAGCACTCTGGTAGCGGGACCCCAGGAACCAGAGTTCCAGACACAAGTGGAGGCACCACTCACCGGCCTCTCGCCCACAGATGGGACGAACGGTCTCCAAGGTGGGAGGCTGAGAATGTCCTTTCCAGGGCTGAGGAGTGGGCAAGAGAGGGGGGCGCAGTGTGCTCCAAGGCTGCTATCCAGAGACCCATGGCCACGGGCCAGACCCGTAGCAGGACGGGGACTGAATTGGGTGATTTCTAAAATCCCCTCTTGCTCTCTCCTTGTTTCTATGGAGCTGTGGCTCTCCCGTGAATTCAGAGTTTGAGGCAATGCGTGTAAGGCTCTGACACGCTCCCTGGCACATGCCGCATACGAGTGGTTTCTCGTCCTCCGCTTACCGTGGCTGCGGTGGGGGGAGGTAATGGCGTGGCCTGCCGCACATACACGGACAGCTGGACGACGATGGATAGCACGCCATGGGTGGTACATGCGATACACAAAGGAGAAGAGACCCCTCCGTTGGTGCTGCGTGTCCTCCAGAGCTCGGCAGAGTCTATGCCAGGATGTCCTGGTTACACTGCGGGTCCTGACAATCATGAGATGCTGCTCCCAGCTCCGGGAGAAGAGGCTTTAAGATTAGGCAGCCAGGGAGCAATCTGTGGGCGCTCTGGGTGCAGAAGGCTGCAGACACCTACCTGCTCCTCCACCCTTTCCCACTTCTTACCATCGTTTCGTGTTTTCCCAGTGGCTCCAGAGCGTGACAGTTGGTGGCTAGCACCTCTGATGCCTCCCTGGCGCTGACCACACTCTGGCTTCCCCCCACCCCCCGGGATGGCAGAGTGGTTGGGAACGCAGGGGGATCTCAGCAGCCCCTGCCCCCGGGTCAGAATCTGCACTTTTGCCATGTCCACGGCCATTCCTGTGCACTCGAGAAGCATCCCCCCAAGGTGCCCCCTGGCTTCCACTTGCCTCCCCACCCAGGTGGGGCTCCGTCCAGCCACAGGGGCGTGGGGGAACTCAGCCACTGGAGGGCATGTGGCCTAGCTGGCCTGGGCCTGGCCTGAGCTGCTCGGGCAGTTTGGGTGCTGCAAATAGAGGCATCCTCCTCAGGACCCTGTGGGATTCTGGGAGAGGTTTAAGCTCCTAAAAGTGAGGCAATGGGCACAGGTTCCCTGCGTCTTGACTACGTTGCCTGCTGCATTTGCCTATTAGAAGGTGGGCTGCAAAGTTTTTGTCACCTAAAGAGCCATGAGGATTACAAATGTTAATGACGCAAAATTGGACAAGCTGGATGGTAAGCTGTGGAGTGGCGGGCTCCTGCCGGGCAGGGCAGGCCTCACGGCCAAGGGTGCATTAGGCTTCCTGCCCTGGCGTTGCTGGGACAAGCCAGGGAGTCCTCCCCATAGCCCATGTGAACTCAAGCCCATCTTCCTGCTGAGCTCCCGAGTGGAAACCACCATGGCCTGAGCAGACCGCTGCCCGGTGTCCAGCTCCGATCCCTGGGGTGTCCGAGGCCATCCCGGGATGGGGGTTCCAGGGTCAGGCAGTGTCCAGAGGGAGCAGCTGCCTCTGCCAGACCTGCTGTGGTCATGGCTGGCCCCTCTGAGGCCCCCTCCATATAGCCTTAATGATGGGGTGTCCAGCTCTCTATCCTAGTGGTCCTTCCCTGCCACAGGCCAAGGGGCCCCTAAATGGAATTGAAACCATATTCAGGTGGTTTTCTTGACTTAAAGCAAGAGATTTCACATCATCCTTTGCAGTTCCCTCTCGTTGGTTTGTTTGGATCCACTGATCTACCTGTCAGGGCCATTTTACAGAAATGACCTGTGTTCCTGGCTTCTCATCTGTTGGGTGAAGGAATCAGGGGTGAGACCCTCAGAAGTGTGATGTTCATTGACTTTGGCCTCCGTATTTTGCGCAGGATCTTCAGAGGTTACTTTCTGGCCCCAGTTGGGACCAACTGGCACATGCAGAGGAACATGGATAAAGTCCTCTATGCTTTTTCCAATCCATTGTGCTTGAACGTCCCACACTGCGCCTCCCATAACACATGAGCTTGGCTCCACACGGCCTATGCCGGAGCTCAGGCAGGTCCAGCCCCAGGTGTGGATGGTCTCTGAGGTGCTGGGGAAAATTTGTCCTGCCCCAGACGCACCCCATTGGCAATTCCTTGGTCTTGAGCAGCAGCATGAGTGGATTGCCGGCAGCTCCCATCCCTGCACCGGCTTGCAGGGTGACTCCCCTTATGTTTCCGGTTTGGGTTAGAAAACGTCCTAGGGGGTGGGGGCCACTGTACTGTTGTGCACTTTACAGTGTTAGGATAAACATGAAAACCCAGAATGATGTTTATAGACCTGTGTGGAAACACAGTTTAGGCTAAAACTTTACATTAGACCCTGGTTACAAATAAATGTGTTCACCTGAGTAAACGGTCTCTGGGGTCTTTATTCAAATAGCTTTAAGGAGATGAGGAATGTGTTACGTGCCAGCGATAGGCATCCATGGGGATGGCTGGTCCCGGGCTGGCTTGATACTGGCGCCATCATTTGTAATGTATATTTTCATTTTGCTCCGAAGCAGAGCAAATAGATTTTTGTAAGCCAGTGACCTTACGGATTAGCTGCGTTATTTGTGACTCAGTGAAGCAGTCAGTTGAAATATTGAAAATGTTTTCCCAACTCAGTGTGATTTCAGCGTGGGGTGTGAGGGCATGACATCGCCCCTCCTGATGAATAGGGAAGACCACATGCCTTACATGGTTTGAAAGGGACAGAACCTAATCTTAGCACACATGCTGCTCCCACTCCCCCGGCGAAGAAAGCTCACCGCGAGAGAGCCATCAAAGCAGAATTGCACATGGCAGTTTGTCGTCACCAAAGACTATGTTCATCTCGCTCCAATCGGTACTTAGCAGGGCTACAGGTCCCTGTGTGGGTCCCACCAGTACTTCCCGGGGGCATCCTGGCACCGCAGAGGGGCATCCTAGCACCGCCGCTGACCTTCAGCACCACAGGCCCGTGGACAGGTGCCCCCTCTCTTCCTGCCGTGTTTGGAGGCCCAAGGTATGGCCCGCAGAGGGGGGCCAGCCACAGCTGTGCCCTTCTGCAGGTGGCCTCTCCTCCTCTGCACCCTGTCTCCTGGTTTCTAAGAATTAAAAAATCCCATAACACGATGTTACGCACAGAACACCAGTCAGCTGAGTAGGAAAATGATAATCACGCTTCAAACTCCTACTGGCCATTCCTTTGTAGTAATGATCTTTGTGCAATGGGATGCCCTTTACCTGCAGGTGTCAGGGCATCTGAACTTCAAATAGAAACAACAGACTCTTAACCCTTGTGTTTGTGGGGTTTTTTTTAAATAGGTTTTATTATCAGAGTAGCTTTATGTTTACAGAAAGATCAAGTAGCAAGTCAAAAGTGCTCTGACGTACCTCCCACCTGCTCATGGGTTCCCTGTCACTGACCTGTTGCCTACTGTAAGACATTGTTTGTCCTGGACAAGCCGATCATCACGCATTATTATTGATAAAAGTCCATAGGATACATCCAGGTTCAGTCTTGCTGTCGTACGTTCGGAGGGTTTTAATAGATGTGGGAGGAAGTGTCCACTATTACAATGTCACTGCCCTAAAAATCCTTGATGTTCTGCATGTTCATCCCCCCCTCCCCTGATCTCTGGTGACTCCGGTCTTTTTACCATCTCCATGGTTTTGCCTTTGCCAGAATGTCTTAGAGTTGGAATCACACAGTGTGTAGTCTTTTCAGATTGGCTTCCTTCGCTTGGTAATATGCGTTTAAGGTGCTTCCATGTCTTTTCATGGCTTGATATCAGCTCACTCCTTTATCATGCTGGATGACATTCCGTCGTCTGGATGGACAACACCTTATCCAGGATCTTCTGAAGCCCATCTCGGTTGCTTCCAAGTTTTGACAATTATGAATAAAGCTGCTGTAAATATCCACATGCAGGTATCTATGTGGGTATGTTTTCAGCTCCTGTGGGTAAATGACAAGGAACATGGTTGCTGGATCATGTTGTACACGTGTGTTTAGTTTTGTCAGTAACTCCCAGCACCTGTTCCACATCCCAGCCGCCATGTGTGAGTGCTCCTGCAGTTCCACATCCTCACTGGCACTTGTAGTTGTCAGTTCTCTGGATTTTGGCCATTGTGATAAGAGTGGGTTGTGCTGGGGGGCCCATAGCTGGTATACTGACTCAAGAACATGCAGATTCTGACCTGCCACATGAGGGCACAAGCCCCCCACATGGGGGTGGCAGGTGGCTCCCTTAGCATCCGAGCTTCTACCTTGGGAAGTGATACCCAGGAGGTCATGTTGATTAAAGATACAGTTTCAGTACACCCACACTTGCAGGTCCCAGAACAGGAGGTGCAGTGCTGGAGGGAGGGCAGGCAGTGCCCGTAGCCAGCAACAGGAGATGGAGAGCAGGCTAGCAAGCTCCTTCTATCTACAAGGTGGCCGGGATAGAGGTCACTTACTCTTTGAGGCTCAGCTTTAAGTGCTTATTTTGAAATAAGCAGAACCTTGGTCTTGTGTAAATGCCCCAACTCAGTGTGGGCAGGTTGTCACACTGGAAAATGCCTAGACAGGAACTCAGAAAAACAGTTGTTTTTCTCATCCCAATAGTGGTGTCTCGTTAGTTTAATTCACATCTTGCTGGTGACACATGATGTGGAGCAGCTTTCCACGTGCTTATCTGCCATCTGTGAGCCATCGTTGGTGATGGGTCTGTCCATATCATGAGCACATTTTCCACTTGTGTTGTTTGTTTTCTTATGGTTGAGTTTTAAGAGGTTTCTTGTGCACATGTTGTAGGATTTTTATTTTGTGTACATGCAATTCCTTTGTCAGATGTGTCTTCTACAAACATTTTCTCCTATCTTCTAATTTGTCTTCTTTTTTCTTTTTAAGATTTTATTTATTTATTCATGAGAAACAGAGAGAGAGAGAGAGAGAGAGAGAGGCAGAGACACAGGCAGAGGGAAAAGCAGGCTCCATGCAGGGAACCTGATGTGGGACTCAATCCTGGGTCTCCAGGATCAGGCCCTGGGCTGAAGGCAGCACTAACCCACTGAGCCACCTGGGCTGCCCTAGATTGTCTTTTTATTCTCTTGACCACTTTTCATGCAGAGCAGTTTTTAACTTTAGCAAAGTCCCATTGACCAATGTTTTCTTTTTTTTTTAAGATTTATTTATTTATTCATGAGAGACACAGAGAGAGAGAGAGAGAGAGAGAGAGAGACAGAGGCAGAGACACAGGCAGAGGGAGAAGCAGACTCCACGCAGGGAGCCGGATGCAGGACTCGAGCCCAGATGTCCAGGATCACGCCCTGGGCTGAAGGTGGCGCTAAACTGCTGAGCCACCTGGGCTGCCCTGACCAATGTATTCTTTTATGGATCATGCTTTTGGCGTTGTATTTAAACACCACCCCTAACCCAGGTCACCTGGATTTTTCCCCATCCTCTCCTCAAGGACCTTCATAGTTTGGCATTCCACATCTGGATTTAATCATGAATTTGTTTTTGTGGAAGGGGTGAGGTCTGTGCCTAGTTTTGTTCGCCATGTGGGGACATCTACTTGGTCCCATGCCATCTGCTGAAGACCATTCTTCCCCCTATGACTTGTCGTGGCCCCTCCGCCCTAGGCCAGCTGGCCAGGTATGTGGCAGACTCAACTTCTGACTTAGGAAGATGTCTTGATCAAACGGGTATCTTGCTCAAGAGGTTATGGGAGGCTCCAAACATTTCAGGTCCTGAACATTCGAAGGGAAGAAGAAATAGGCCGGACCCCAAACCGCTCTCAGTCCACTGTGGTCACTGAACATGCCCCCAGCATTGACCCCAACACCCCCTGGGGTGCTCTCACTTGGCCACGGGCCTATGAGGTGCTGACACGGGGTTGCTGACTCCTCGACGTCCTGGATGAACTTGGTGCCAGGCTCATATTTTTCCTGAAGGAGATTTAGCAGTTTCTTCTCTTTCTTCATAGTAATCTATTCAGAGTCTTTCTTCAGTCTTTGGCAGTTTAATAATTTATGTCTTCTTTGTTTATAGTTCAATTCCTTAAGAATTCTGAATATTTATACATAAGTAATATTATTAGCTTGTAACTCTAAAATTTTCACTGTATCTTTGGTTACATTTCCTTTTTCACTATTAATTTTGGTAACTTTAAGACTAGAGGTGTTTTATTTTTCTCTGGATTAGACTTCTAGGAAGAGTTTATATATTTTTCTCCTAAAATCTTGCTCTTGGATTTATTCATCAGTTCTGGTTTTCTTTTATAGTTTATACATGCTATTTGTACTTATTTCTGTTCCTTTCCTCAAGTTCTACTCCTTAGTTTGAACACCTACTTTGTTTCCCTTGTTTCTTCGGTGATGAAGGAAACATTGCCATCCCACCCCTACCATGATGAAGCTTTGGTTGCCTCCCTCCCATAGCTCAGATTTACCGTTTTCATATCATTATTTGCTGAATATTTTGAAACCATAGTTTTGATTTCTTCTTTAACCTAAGAGTTATTGAAGAACGTATTTTTTAATACCCAACTGCTTGGACAGTTTTATTTTCTGTGATTACTAATTTTTAATTTTATTAGATTACCTATATAAGATTTACTATTTGGAATTCAAGGCCTCCTTTGAAGCCCAATACCCAATCATCTATATTTTGTTTCTACACCATAGAGTTTGATCTGTCGCTACTGAATTGTCTTCTGTACGTCCTCCATGTGGGTTCAGTAGACTCATGTCAAGTATGGTCTGCCATTTATTAGCTGTGTGGCTTTAGGGAAGGTACTTATCTCCTGGAGAAAGCTCAGTCTTCCTCCCTCATGCAATGGGACAGATGAAAGGCCCTGTCTTGAGGGGTGTGTTGTGTAAGGCAATGAGAGTGCTGGGCACAGTCCTCAGAATATGGGAAGCCATGCATATTGGCTGCCATTGGGTTTTCTGTCTATCAAGCCAGGGGAAGCACATACTCATTTCAACAGTTTGTTTTATTTCTTGGCATATGCACTGTACCTTCATTTTGTTTTTTTTTTAAGATTTTATTTATTTATTCATGAGAGACACAGAGAGAGAGGCAGAGACACAGGCAGAGGGAGAAGTAGGCTCCTTGCAGGGAGCCTGATGCAGGACTCGATCCCCAGACCCTAGGATCACGCCCCATAGCCAAAGGCAGATGTTCAACTGCTGAGCCATCCAAGCATCCCTCATTTTAGATTTTTTTAAGCATTAATATACAATTACCCTATTTATTTCATGTAAAAATAACTTTTGTATAATTGTATGTTGTCTTGGTATGAATAGCATGGTCCTTCCTTTATTTCTTCCTTTATATTTACCTTATTTTTTCCCTACTCCTTAAATTTTTAACCTTTCTGACCTGATTTGTTTAGATTTGTTTCTTGTAGATAATACTTTTGACTTTGAGAAACACTTTGTCCTGGGAATAAAATTTAACCTGTTTACATTTATTTTCATGACTACACATGTTTTTAATTCATCATCTTGCTTCCTGCTCTCCACTGCCTGTGCCTCTTTTCTGTTTCTTGTAGTGTTTGTCTTCAGTCACGTAGATCATGTTGGGTGTCAGGTTGTTCTCAAGTGATTTGGAATGTGCATTCGCCGTTGTAAGCTCTTCAGACTTTTCAAGCAGTTTGGATCCACATATTCTAACTATGAACTTCAAGAGGAAACAGATTCTCTCATCTTAGAAGGGCCCTTGAGGGTATCTGCCTCCTCCCGTACTTTGTAATGTGAGGCTGAGTTTAACCTCATGTTTGCCATGATCACAGGGTGTCTTTCCGAAGTCTGTGCTGATGCTGATAGTTTGGAGGCAAAAACTGAGGACCATACGCTTTCCGAATTTGGAAAGAGGACTCTGGTGGGGAGGTTCCAGGCCTTATGGGAAAATTGTCAGAAAATGCATTGATGAGATGTGGCTGTTTATCCAGGTACCTTTTAATAATAATAATAATAATAAACCTTCATCAGATGTCACAGAGATTTGCATTGGGAAAGTCAATTACACAGTGAAATTGGTGGAAAATCTTATTATTAGGAGCACCTCGCCCCAGCTCTACCTGCTTACTTTAATGTCTAGAGATAAATGAGAAGGAGATAAATTTCTATTTTTCCAAAGCACCACGGTCCCTCCCTTCCCCGTCACTTTTATTGAACATAGCAGTTCGCCAGGACCCACACGCTGAAAATTGCTGCAGATAAACATTGTATTTTAAATTACTACAGGCAACCAGGCAGGCTGGAAAAAATCATTTGAACAAATTGAAAACTGAAATGTTGATATCAGATATTAAATTAATGTAAGTGAGATTGAAACAATATCTAATTAAAATAATTTGAAAAATGACTTGGAAATTGAAGCTGACATTAGCTTTTACCAGCCTGTCATTATTATTACCGCGCAGCTATGCTGCGTTTTCACAGAAGCCCTGCCTGCTCTCGGGAGACTTCACAAGACACTGGCAGATAAAAGTCTCATTTATTTACTCAGTTATGGCTGGAACATGGGGGCGAAAGAACCTTTCTTGGGGACCCGAGGTGTGGAGTTTGACAAATTGACCTTTCAGTTTCCAAGGAGAGAATGCCTTCCAGACCCTCTGCTCCAATATGGTACCTTTCTTTGCATTTGAGGCTGGAATGTGTTCACTGCCTTCCATTTATACAAGGCATTAAAAAGAAAAATAAAATCAAGTTTGGAATGGCAAAGAAAATGAAGCAGGAGCTTCCCTGCTGTGGTGACCAGTGGCAAGTGGGCAGATGTGTGGCCAGCAGCTCCCCAGCAGGGTCCATGCAGGGACAGCAGAAGTGTACACCCAGGAGCTGTGCGGCAAGTTGGGGTGAACGTCTGTAATGAGGCACCCTCACACCTCCTGAATGCAAATGTAGCAGCACTGACGATGCTCCTTTCATGCTTCTCTAACATCTGCTTCGAGAACTGTCCTTACATCTGTTTCATGAATAAAAGATCATTAAAGGAAAGGATTGTCACATGGGCACACACGCTCCTTCAAATCCATAGTGGAGTGAGGCGAGAAGTGGCCTCAAGCTCAGACGTCCTGACTTTGCTTCCTGCAGAACGTGGCAGCACCAGGCAAATGCCAGCCCCTCCGAGGAGATGAGTTTGCTCGTGTGTTAAGTGGGTACTTTGGGGTACAGGCTTTAGATCCAGCAGTGTGCCCCAGGGGTGTTGAAGACAGACGGGGTGTGAGGGAAGTGCAGATTGCGAGCAAGGGAGAGACCCGGGTCCACAACCACAGTGCTCTGCAGAGAGGGTGTATTGGCTTTTCCTCTTCACAGTCCAAGCAAGAGTTCCTACACAAATTGCATGAAAACACTAAATAATCTGACAGTTTCATGCACATTTATTTAGTTATGTTTAGTGTAATATAAAATTGCCAAATTATTTAATGTTTTACACACCTTAGTTTCCCACAAGGTTTTGCTCAAACCTGCATTAATGTTGTTGCTGTTTCATAAGCATAGAGGTTGAGGATGGGGTGGGAGCTTCTCAGAGAATTGCTGGGGTCTTCCTGTTTCCGTTGCCTTAACAGAAGAACAGATATGGAGCTGACCCCTGTTCAGAAAACAACCCAAAGGGCAGCCCCGGTGGCGCAGCGGTTTAGCGCCACCTGCAGCCCAGGGCATGATCCTGGAGTCCCGGGATCGAGTCCCACGTCAGGTTCTCTGCATGGAGCCTGCTTCTCCCTCTGCCTGTGTCTCTGCCTCTCTCTCTCTCTCTGCATCTCTATGAATAAATAAATAAAATCTTTTAAAAAAAGAAAACAACCCAAAATGCTGAATGCAAAGGTATAGATATCATTTTAATCATAGGTATCTGGCAGTATTCAAAGTCTTAGAGATCCTAAACCAAGTAAATACCACATCCTGCTAGGACCATCTCCCTATTTTCCTAATAGGGAAACCATAGCGACCCCTCCTACCCTCCATCTGACCTGGAGGATGTGAGGTTGCAGTGCTGTCACTGGGTGTGCCCTCAGGGCACTGACCACAAGTCAACACTCACAACAATGTGCTGACCACATGTACACCTCCTGCATGGTCTGTAAAATCTCAAGCAAGGAATTTCATTTAAAGTGGTTTTGAGTTGACAGGGCTTCCAGAATCCAGAAGGAGGAAATGCAAAGGATTCCCACAGTTAAAATACCAAGAAGTAGGAGTCCACAATAAACAATTTCGGAACATGCCAGAGAACAAGATACCATGAGGGAAGAAAACGGAGAGAATGAAAGAAATGAAACCTCAGATGGTGTGAATAGTAGATGCAGAACATAAATTCATGTATTTTAGTCATCTAAAGAAATACAAGAGGGAGATAAAGTGAGTCCTCAAAATAGCAAAAAAAAATTTTTTTTAAACAATAGAATTTTTCAAAATGAAAGATATACTAGAAATTCTAAATTCAGGAGGTGAGTTTAGTGACAAGTTAGGTAACAAGTTGAAGAGGGAAAAAGAACCAGTAGATAGAACCGAGAAATTATCCAGAATGCACCAGAGAGAGAGATAAAAGGAAAATATAGAGAGACAAACACACATTGAATGTGAGTTTCAGGAGAGGGGAGTGAGCTGAGGCCATATTTGAAGGTAGAATAGCTGAAGAATGTCTGTGCGGATGGAAGACAGCCATCTGCAGATTCAAGAAGTCTGTCGGAGTGAAAAGGGTTCAGACAGTGTAAGTGCAGGATGTCAAAGAAAGACTTCCCAGCAGCCGAGAAGAAAGACGGCTGTCCAAGTGGAGTGACTGTTTCTCAGCAGCCAAAGTGGAAGCAGGGACAGAAGAGCAATGTCTTCGTGTACTGAGGGTGGAACAGTCATCAACCCAGAGATGTTCAGGAGGGGCTGTCTTTCAGTAAGGATGGCTAAAATGAGGAAAGAGGTGGGGAAAGAGAAGAAACCAATTTCCGGCAAAAACACAGATGCACATTGGGCATCCCTGGGTGGCTCAGCAGTTTAACACCTGCCTTTGGCCCAGGGCATGATCCTGGAGACCCGGGATTGAGTCCCACATCAGGCTCCCTGCATGGAGCCTGCTTCTCTATGTTTCTGCCTCTCTGTCTCTGTCTCTGTCTCTCTCTCTCTCTCTCTCTCTCTCTGTCGATCATGAATAAATTTTTGTTAAAAATGTTCTGAACAATTGAATTTCTAACATGAGAAAGACAGTTAATGTAACTGACCACATTAATGGATTACAGAATAATCAGGTTTTGTGATAGATTTTGATTAGAAAATATAACATTCATTCATAATAGAAATGCTTTAAAATAGGACAAGTTTGTTAACTTTATAAAAAAAAAAACCTACAGAAACATCTTCCTTCATTGTGAAACATTGAAAATATTCCCTTCAATGGCAGAAATACACCAAGGATGTGAGCTGTCACTGCTGTGAGGTTGTACATGGGGTGTTACTCTGAAGGGCAGCAGGTGGTGGGTGCCTGGGGACGGAGACTCAGGACCCAGATGACAGGAAGCCCACCTTCCTGAGGCTGAGGAACTGATTGGGGTTGGCATTGCAGATGAGAGAGGATATTTTGGCAAATTTTGGCAAATTGTCCTGGGAGGACTGGGTGTCCAGTTAGGACATACACAGGATCAGTTCCTGGAATTACACATGAAGGCAAAACAAAAAATCTTTTACAAGAAAATACGTTTATGATCTTGGGATACAGGAGAATATTTAAACAAGGTACCCAAAGTGCAAACCATAAAGAAAATGACAAATTCGAGTGTATTAAAACTAGGATATGTGTGGGCACCCAGTGTGGCTCAGTGGGTAAAGCACCTGCCTTCAGCTCAGGTCATGATCCCAGGGTCCTGGAATTGAGTCCCACATCAGGCTCCCTGCTCAGTGGGGAGTCTGCATGTTCCTCTGCCCCTCCTTCCACTCATGTGTGTGGACCTGCACGCATGCTTGTTCACACTCTCTGTGAAATAAATAAAATCTTTAAAAAAAAAACTGGGAAATTTATAAAGCCAAACCACAAACTGAGATAAGCTAGTAATAACCCATATACCTGACAAAGTGTTAGTATGCAGAATGTCTACAGGACTCCCACAAAGCTAGAAGAAAAAGACAATTCAATAGGAAAATGGGCAAAGAGGCAAACAAGGATTTTGCACATGAGGAAGCACGAATGGCAAATAGCACACAAAAGACACTGATACGTAATCAAAGGAAAGCTCTGTGTAAGCGCTGTGAGACAGTGCTGCATCCACCAAACTGGCAACGGTGTTGAAATCTCACGTGCTGGCTGGGTTGGGGCGGTGCAGAGTCTTACAAGCTGACCAAGGGACTGTGGATTGATGCTGTCACAGTGGGACATGTATTCCAGCGATTCCACTGTAGAAAAGCCTGTCCGGTGCTAGAGATGCGAATCAGAATGTTCACGGTGGCCCCGGGTGGGAAGAGGAAGGAACAACTGGGTTGTCCATTGGATCCGATGTTTGCATGAACATAGATGATGGTTCTCGGGGTGCACCTGGAGTGGCCCCGCGGCAGGGAGCACATGCGCACCACATGCACACAGTGCAGCCCCGCGGCAGGGTAGAAATGCAGATCACGTTGCCTGTGGCCTGGGAAACATAAGTTAGCAAAGAAAGCTGGTCAGAAAGGGGCGCCTGGGTGGCTCAGCAGTGGAGCATCTGCCTTCGGCTCAGGGCATGACCCCGGGGTCCTGGGACCAAGTCCCAAATCGGGCTCCCCGCAGGGAGCCTGCTTCTCCTCCTGCCTGTGTCTCTGCCTCTCTCTCTGTGTCTCTCATGAATAAGTAAATAAAATCCTTTTTTAAAAAGCCAGTCTAAGAGAACATACATGTCATTATTCCACTTTATTATATTCAAACCCAGCAAAACTGATCAATAGACACATGTGGAAAAATCTACACAAAAGGAAACTGTCACCAGAATTGAGGGGTGTCAGGTCCCTGGGGGCTTGTCTTCAAACCGGAGGTGAGTGTGTAGGAAGACGAGCTGCTCTGCAGACACCCCTTCCCTGGGGTTGGACTCGGTGGCACAGACTCTCTGGCCGCCTGTCATCTTTCCCTGGGACGGATGAGTCCCTGCTCCCTTGCCCGGTGCCCCTGGAGAGCCGAGAAGTGGAGGGAGCACCCGTTTCTAGCCAAGGACAGGACAGGGAGCACCACCCCTTCTGTTTTCCCCTTAGAATCAAGATTTAACTCGTTTCTCCTGTGGTAAATAATTGTCAGGACAGCAGTTAGCTTTCAGGGTTATTTTAATTCTTCCTGACAGTTTGCAAAATTAAATATCCAAATGTTGTGGTAACACATTACTTTCAGACAACTTGAGTTGAAATCAGCATCAAAACATTCTCCTGTGCCTCACGTTGCCATGGCCTATTACACAGACATGCCCCAACCATTGGGCGGGTCACAAGGGCCAGAGCCAGCACCCTGTGCCCACAGTGGTCCAGGAGTGCTCGGACGGTGACACCCTGGTTTGCTGTGTATGCAGACGGTTCTGTGTGGCCGCGCGGGAGATGGGAGACCTGACGGTCTAGCAGCACATGAGGACACGTTTGCCTCTGGGCTCAGTCCTGAACCAGAGCTGACGGAGCGGCAGGTCCCATCAGAGAGTGAGGGGATCCCAGGAGCACATCCTCAGTACCTTTTTGGACGGATGCATTGGTTCCAGAACTAGAATGGCGGGGGAGCAATCAGGTGCCAGTGACAGCAACAGTAGCGATGAGGCATGGTCATGATCATGGTGCACTTGCTCATCCATGCCACAGATCGCACGATAGTTCCTCAGCAGGTGGTCACTGGCGTCCTCCTGTGCACCTTGCTCTGCTCTGGGCACCTGGCCTGTCCTACACACACAGCAGATCCTGCCTTTGTTGTGCTCACATCCTAGCGGGGGAGGCAGGAAGAAGGGATGGGTGGGCAATCCAAGCAGCTCACACGAGAAGGGGGCGCCCTGCGGGTCCTGGGCCCTGGGAACACACAGCACACCAGCAGTGTGGACCGTAGAGAGTGGGGATCCCTAGGGACAGAGGAGTAACGGAATGACCTGCACTGTCCCGGGGCCACGAGTCCATGGTGCTGCCTGTCAGAGGGACCATCATGCTGGAGGGACCCAGGCACCTGCACGTGGAAGCCCCGTGCCAGGTTTCTAATATTTAAATGTCTACATCAAGTCTGTGAGCTGTTACTAAAGTTTGATCTTTGTACTTTGAAAGATGTATTCGTGATATATATATATTCATAATGAAAAAATGATGTTTAAATGTGCATAGAGGTATATTTTTAATCTCTGAAAATCAACCAAATATAAAAGACAGCTGGATCATGCTCTGATCACACATGTGTGGTTATTCTCTCACTGCGCAAGCGGAGTTTGGTGGGTAATAACCTAAACATGTGTAGTTGCTAATTAGTGCGTATTTATTTATAAATGTCTCTTCTTCCCCTTATTTCAGAAAATCACTAATTATATTATTTAGCAAGATTTCATAAAATCTATGCATTTAGACAGAAACTATCCAAGCATAATTACGAAGAGTATGAAACGTGAAGGTGTTTTCATCAAAAATACAAAATGCATATGAAACTGAAATTAAAATTGGGTGTCTATCTCCAAAAGGGTTCTTTTTCCTTAACAATACTCATAACGGACAAAAGTATAAAACAAGATATAATAATAGATAACAAAGCTTTAAAGATGTTAATAAAGGTGAATCTTTGATTCTGTATTTTGAGAATTTCGTCCAGTGGCAACCATTGGAAAGGAGCACGGTTTGTGCATGTTACGTGTAGACGGACACACATACAAAGTGGTAAGTAATAGGAATCATTTGGTAGTGCAGCGGCTTCTCTGCCACCATGTATAATGGTTCAAACATGTGGCTTACCCATGGAAAATCTCGGAACCACAGACTGAGATGCGCAGACGAGCATGTGGATGCTCGGCAGGGCTGGGAAATGACGCTTCTTTAGACAAGAATTGGATGCTTTCTGGCTCCAAGAGCTTTGACAAGTTAATTAATGTGTGTCTCTTTCCATCCAATGTTTCTATGGTTTAGACCCTCCCCAGCCCCAGGCCCCGGCACTGGGCGGCAGTCACATGCTGCGTTGAGAGGACAGAGGCAGGAACATGGGGAGCCCGTGTGTCTGACCCCTCCCAGGGGCCTCGCAGGGCAGACTCGAGCCCCAGCCCCAGCCCCCCTGGTGGGGCCAAGCAGAGACAGGACAGCCAGGGATCCCAGGGCACACAGGCCACAGTGGGACACACGGGAATGGGAGGCAGGGCGAGGGCAGCAGGTGCAGCCAGCCTGTGCCCCACACCCACCCCAGGGCACCTGGCAGGCAAAGGAGAAAGATCCCCTCCTGGAGCACAGGGCTTGCTTCCTGTGGGCGGGAGAGGATGCACACGTCCCCTCAGTGGGAGAGGCCCAGCCTGGGTCTGCTGCTCAGGTCAGAACAACCCAAGACTTTGAATGAGCCAAGGACATGTGCTCAGCCCCAGAGCTCTCTCAGGTACCGGAGACAGGACGCAGCATGTTTGCAGGGCTCATGAACAGCATGGGTGCTCCAGACAGGGTTCCTCACGAGAAAGCTCCAGGGGTGAGGCCGGGGATTGGCATCCAGGTCCTGGGGCAGGCTGTCCTGCTCTGCGCCTCCTCCTCTGTCTGTCGTGGCATCGGCCCTCCCCTGCCCCACGGCGCCCTGGCCCTACCTTCAGGCCCCTCTCCCGCCCTCCCACAGGGACAGTGACCCACAGGCCCATGGTTGCTCCCAGGGGCCACCGCCCACCTTCCCTACATGTCAGGGCTTCCTTCTTCCACCGTCAGGCTCCTTCCTGGGCGCTAGGCCCTTAGTGGCTGGGCAAGGCTGGTGACGCTGAAGCCACAGCTCTTCTCTCTGATGGAGAGCCCTGGGCTCCTGCAACAGGGGCCTGGCACCAGAGCCTGAGGACTGGGCCCTGCCCTGCGGGAGGCGCACACTCTGGGCCCCAAACCAGACGCAGGTCAGGGTGATGAGGTTCTCCTCCCTGTGGTCTAACTGGTCCCTCACTTGTGAGGGTCGCTGCATCCACCTCCGGGGGACCACTGGGCACACAAGCACTGTAAAGGCCCTGAGAAGGCGAGCAGGTGTGTTTACGTGTGCTTCCCTAGCCTGTGTGATCTGAGACGCCACTTGTCACCAGCACCCGTTTCCATCCAGGGGCACGCCCGCGGGATCTGGAGCTCACACAGAGGCACTCAGCCGGCGCCCTAAGGCGGGAGGGGAATATGGCCCATGGGGCCTCCGCGGCTGACTCTGGCAGCTTCTCAGAAAGGGCATTCATGGAGAAGAATGGACGGTAGTTAAGCACTGACATTTTCTATTTTTTTTCTGATTCCTGCACAAGAAGACGCTCTGCCTGAGAAGACTGGGTGCGGAGCTATTTCCAGGGCGGTCCCCTCACCCCATGACACTTCTCTGCTCCCATCGAGCACAGGAGGGTGTGTGCAGGGTGGGGAGTGCCTGGGGGGTGGTTGGGGCACCTGCTGCGCCGGGCGGGCCTCGTCACCTCCCTTCCTGGCTTGGGCTCCAGCTAGGGGTTCCGAGGAGGGAGTCAGCCCTAAGGGAAGGGGACAGTGACCGCCAGGCCGTGCTGCTCCACAGGGCCAGGCCCCCAGGTGGAGGGGCCCTGAACTACCCCGATGCTTTGGCCCCTTCGATGACACCTCTATAGCTAAAAACGTGTGACAGAGGGAATGAGGGTTTCAAAAGTGGAAGTAGGTCCGGGGGCAGATGTGCACCTTGGAGCAGGGGCTTCAGCTCCGCCAGCAGCTGGGCTCCACCTCAGGGGCTGCTGGGCTCCCTGAAGGGGTCACCATCCTGCTCCCACCCCTGCCCCGTCTTTCCCATGGAGCGCAGCCCTCCGGTCCTCCTGTCCCCATTCGGATCACAGGAGACACCTGCACACCCTCTCAGGTAAACGGCGGGGCCAAAGAGAAAGACGAAATCACCACACCGCCGCTACGCGCTTAATTACATGGAGTGCTGCATACATTGTCCAGCACAAGGAACTGTTCTGATAAATTAAAACACTAATTAAATAGGCTATTGCAGCATTTTGAGAACATTGTAGGCTTCGGCTTCTCCGGGTAATTTGCATATCCTTCATCTAGCGAATTTAATTTTAAAGGACTTCTTTTTTTGTTTGGAAACCCTTTTTGTCTCCCGTGAAGATAAAAATGGGCTTTGTGCGTCGTTCTGGGCTTTATGAAAGTGGCTTCTCCCAGGATCTCTGCCCCCCGGCCCCCTGGCCAGCCCGGCCCTCCCACCCAGGGTCTGTGCCAGGCCCTCCAAATAACTCGGAGCTGACATTTGACAGAGCATCTGCTGGAAGCGAGGCTTTTCTTTCTCCCATCAAAAAGCTCTAGCCAAAGACTGACAAAAATGGCAATGTCACTGCAGCATTCCCAGAACATGGTCCCTTGGGTACACAGCCTCATGGAGGAAGCACTGGGGCTGTAGGGCAGGTGCCCAGGGATGCAGCGCGGGCGTGAGGCAGAGGATATTCATGTCACCATCGACCCTGCAGAGGGGATTCTGGAAGGACATCCACGTGGCTGGGGGCACCCAAAAGGAGACCGCAGATGCCCCCGGATGGCATTGAGAAGGATGTTGAGAGCCTGGGGGTGCAGATCTCACCAAAGACTGCGGGGTCTGCCCACTTCGGGCCCATCTGAGCTAAAAAGAGGCAGAGAAGGGCTACATGCAGGATGCATTGAGCGCCTTGTGCAGGTGCCGGAAACAGGAAGGGTCCGCGGGGCTCCACTTCTCCATCATCTCCACCAATGAGAGATTTCAAACAACAGGACAGAGTGAGTCCAGTGTTGTCGACGGGTACTGACCCCAAGACCGTGAGGGCACAGAGACTGGAATACAGGTGCACAGCCCCCAGCCACCCCGAGGCCCACAGACCTGGTGGGAAACCCGCCCCGAGGGCACCCCTGGGAATCACAGGGGACAGGGCCCTGGAAGGTGGTGACCCCGCAGCATGCTGTTGGCTCTGGACGACGACCAAGTGAACCCTGGAGGCTGCCGCGTTCTGGAATCAGCAACAGGTGGTATACACGGCCTCAGATTCCGGGCACAGCATCATGATGGCCTTGAGGGCCCTGGGGCCAGGACGGCATCAGCAGGACACCCGCTGCTCGTAATAGCCTGTGGAAGATGTGCAAAAATGTGCACAGAGGAGTATTTGGGGGTAGATTCACCTCTTCTTGAACTACCGGAGCCAAATAGAGAATCTGAGGGTTAGTATAAACCGGAAAGATGGGTCCACAGTGCGGGACACAGTGCCTGGGCCTGTCCTGGTAGCGTCTGCATGCGCACCCCCGAACACATGCTCACATGGAGGAGAGGCCAGGAGGCCTGCCTGCAGCAGGGGTGGGTGACCTCCTCCTATATCCTGAGTGAAGAGCCTGGAGGATGGAAGGATGGGCTGGATGTCGCAAAGTGAATTATAATGGGATAGACGTAATGGCATGACCGGGGTTGGCAGTGATGGGTACACCCCCTGTCCTGTCCTTTGTGAGTACGCAGCCCACGGGGCGCACTCATGACTCTCCCAGACTCTTTCCAGATAGCCCCTGAGCAACCCCGATCCCGCAGGACTGACCCTGGCTAGGCCACACCGGAAGCAGTGTGGTCATGTCTGGAGGCCCGTCCATGGACCTTGGGCGCGCGCATCCTGCCCTCCGAGAGTGTCAGCTCACCAGGCTTGCCCACTCACCACCCGCCCAGCCCCTGGCACACCGCCCGGCCACACATGCAGAGTGCCAAGTGGCCGGCTGGGGGCAAAGTTTAGAGGACAGACAGTGATGGTCTCCCACAACACCTCATGCTGGCTAACCCTAAAGATCAGCTGGTGATAGGGAGGGATGCACATTTTTAGGAAATATAATTACTAGCCCCACCCCGTGATTTTCTTACTCAAAGGTCTGCTGAGGCCAGGAAACAACGCTTTTGTGAAGACCTGAAGTTGAAGCATCTCAGGACCCCAAGGCGAGGACCCTGCAGTGGGCGGGGTGGGGCGGGAGGCCAGGGTGGCGGCTCTCAAAGCAGGCGGCGCTCAGGCCAGGGGTCCCAGAGACCGTGCTGCTGCTGTTCTGGCCACACCTGAACCCGGTCACCCGGCATGCCACCCACGGAGGGATGTTCGCTCGCCTTGGGCCTTGGCAGTGAACAACAGCAGTGTCAATCGGCATGCTGAGGACGGGAGGCCGGAGATTATTGGCGTTTCAGAACGATGGGCAGGCAGGTTCTGTAAAGCGATAGTGGAACTGCTGTCTCACACTGACCCTGACACCGGATGTGAGTGTCCCAGGCCCATCCCGTGAGGGGAACCAGAGCCGGGGCGGGGGGGGGGGGGGACGGGAAGCGAAGCCCTGGTTCCGGACCACCACCGGCTTCGCCTGCAGGCCCTTTGCCCTCTTCTCCCTGGGGTCCCGCCCTGCGGTACAGCCAGCCATGGCCCATGAAGAGCGGTCAGTAGGTCACTCCAGAACCGTGGGTGTCGCCTCAGCCTCTGCCCCTGAGAGAAACTTTCTTGAACAGGTTTTGCTTGGACTTTAAGGCAGAGGCCAGGGAAATGCTGGTGGATGAAGAGCGGCTGTCCCGTCCATGCCCAGTTTGGGGCAGCGGCTCTGGGTGACTTCAGTGTCCTTCTAAGGCTGGAGACAATGCTGGACCGCAGAACCAGTGAGGCTGGCGCCGGGTGCCCAGCAGAGGCAGCAGGTTGGGGACATCCCAGGACACAAGCCCCTCAGGGGCAGGGGGAGGGAAGTGGTGCCAGTGGGGCACTGGGTGGGGAGGCTGATGCTCCTGGGTGCCATGGCCAGGCACAGGGGTGTCCAGGGTCTTGAGGAGGGCCCTGCCGGGAGGCTCCCCACACCTCAACACCCTGGCTCCGCAGGTGGCCGGCCTGTGCTCCTGCGGTGTCGGGTGGCCCTGATGACAGGTCCCCTCCCCTCAGTCTCAGGCCACGGGGTCCAGGTGGGTCAGCCTGCAGGTATCCCTTTGGAGATATGGGGACAGTAAGGGTCAGACGAAGTCACCAGGGTGGGGCCTAAGCCAGCAGGGCTGCAGTCCCTGGAAGAGGGAGGAGCCCCTCCATCTGGGGCAGACCCCCAGGAAGGGTACTCAGCCCACACCCACCCCTCAGTCCCCTACCCAGACACGCAGCACCCCCGGGCTCTGGGAGATGCTTGGGGTCCACGTGTCTGGTGTGAGCCTGCGCTGCTGGAGTCTGACCTGCCCGTGGCTCTGGGCAGTGCCACACTCAGGGATTCCTCAGTTTCCCCATCTCAGATGGAGACCGAGCCATCTAGATCCCAGTGGGTCTGAGGATGAGCTGAGGCTGGGCAGCGCTCATGCCTGGGGGCTGGCAGTGGTGGTCTCACCACTGTGTTTATCACGGACTTGATGGTTTGGCCTTCAGGTTGATTAGTTCAGGAGAGCGAAGCAGCCCACCCCTCTAGAGAACCTTTAACACGCGGGAAGCAGCGGATTTACCTGATCTAGGTCGTCTGTCTCATTTGCTGACTGGTTTGAACCAAGTGAACTCCACTTGGCAAGGTCAGGGCAGCTCCAAGAGGCTCTGGGCCAGCGGGTCTCCTGTGTGCGCCACAGTCACAGTGTGAGCACCTGCAGGCTGCCCAGAGCCTGAAAAGCGGGAGCTTTGCCCAGCAGCCTCTGGAGTGTCACAGCCCACCCCACCCCACCCCGGTTCCACTGGGTCTCGGGCACCCTTCCTTTGCTTTAGGACAAAGCCAAGCAAAAGGACCGTAGCGTGATACTTTCCAATCACCCGATCGCTTTGTATGAACGTGGGGCTGTCTCAGAGCCATCACCTGGGGCAGCTTCGCAGATGCCAGACACACATGTGAGCACAGCCCCAGGTCAGATTTCACTGTCCCCCCACCCGCACGCTGCCTGTGCTTTTCCGTCCATTTCAGTGACGCCGCATTTCACTGAGAGCCCATCAGGTGGCAAATGCCCCTTCCAGAATGTTCTGGAGCTGGTTGGAAGGTGGCTGCTGGCAGGCATGGGAACGCATAGCCCTTCCCTGGTGACCCCTAATGGCCAGAGTGTGGGCAGCAACGGCTCCCCAGGCCACACCTGCCCACGACACAGTGATAGGTCTGACATGAGGCAGGGAATCGTGGCGCATCAGGCCCTTGCCTGGATGTGAACACAGTTCTCCCCCCCGTGATGGAGCCTGTTTTCTCTGTTCACTGGGGCTTCACTGCCATGTTCTCAGTGGTTCTGTGAGCCAGTTGCGATGCATAAAATTCCACACACTTACATGTACGTGACACTGAAATCAAAGGGACCAGGTGCCCGCATGTTCACCACGTTTTCCTGTTATCTGCCCACTCGAACATGTGCATCACTGTTTCCAGGCAGTGAGAACATGGTAACGACATGGCACCCAATGTTTCCTGGCATGTGGGGACCCCACCCAGCACAGCTTGAAGACGCACACAGACATGGGCAGGCATCCTCGGGAAGGCCTCCCGGCACCTGGCGTCTCAGCCTGCTTGGACAGTGATCTTGCTTTCAGTGACCTGAGGTCAGCACTGCACTTCTGGCACAGGGAAAGGGCCTGCCCGATGGCCTGGGGCCCAAGGAGCACCCGGGCCTGACAGACTGGCAAAGCTGTGCATCCACCAGAGACACGAGGGGAGGGCTGGTCCGCAGTAGGGAGGGTCCGCTCTTCATCCTGCAGACAGGGGCCTGGGCAGGAATTGAGGCAGAGAATGGCTAGCATGGGACATCCTGTTCGTGTGGGTGGGGAAGGGCCTGCAGGGCACGTCCCTGGTCACTGTCATACTCTGGGGCAGATGCACTCCTCAGCCTGCGCAGCTGGGGGAGACTGACCACCCGGCCCCTCTGGGAGCTTTGCTGTCGCAGGTCGGGTTGCCCAACATGCTGCGGTTGGATGACTGCTCTGGGGCTGACCCCTAATGTCTGTCACTGCTCTGCGGCCATAAATGGAGCAGATTTTAAATTCCATTCTTACGCATTTTCTGTTCCTCAGCCTATTTAAGAGTTCACTATTATTCCCCCCAAAGTAGCTTGCCATTCAGTAAAATGTTCCCTTTGTTCACAGAAGAACATTAAAATCTATTGCTTTGTACTCTCTTAAGGGGTGTTCTCCTCCACTGGGACTGCTGCCTCTCTCTCCACCCACCCCTTCTGCTCCCGCACACCCACGTGAGGGTCTGTGTTTGCCTCATTCTCTTGGCGCACGGATAATCACCTGCATGTGACAATAACGTTCGTTTGTTCAAAGGGAAAGACTGTCCACGCGAGACGAGAGGAGGCCCCTGGGTGGGGCAGGCGGGCTGACGGGATCTTGGTCGTTTATTCTGCGAGATGTGATTCTGTCACCAAGATCAATGTAGGCAGAGGACAGTCAGGTGGAAGTAATCGGTGTTGTCTCCCTCCTGTTCGGCCTTAACCACAGTGGCAGGGCGCGCCGCGTTCTGAGGGTCTGCAGTAAAATCCTATTTGTCCTGCTTTTCGTTTCCAAGATGACACAGGCTTTGCCTAAAAAACAGTTTCTACAGATTCGTAAGCCAAGGTCCACTGCTTGGTGACACAACTTCTTCTCGACAAGGCGGGGGCGGCTGGGTCTGTGGTGTTGGCGTGAGCATGAGTGCATTTCCATTTACATCTGCTAATGGTTTCCGCAGCAACTTTCTCTCGCGCTGATTTGGAGGGTAATTCGTCCACTGCAAGTCAGCCTCATTCTAAGTCAGGAGCGCATGAAGACAAAGCTTGTGTGGGAGCTAAGTTGTCACAGAATGATCCTGGTCAGGCTGCAGATTAGGGAAGTGAGCTGCCCCGGTGCCACGGGGTGCATGCACACAGTCCAGGCAGCCTTCCCTGCGAGCTCGGGACGCTGGCTCACGGGGCACGCTTCCCAGTGATAACACACCAAGTAACCAGCACATCATCCTAAAATAATGCACAGTCCTCGCCACAGTCCCGTGAGTTCCCGTGATGGCGTTCAGTGCCAGGGGTGCAGGTTCGTGGGGAGGCTGACCGGCGTCCACCCCGGGGGACTGGCTGCAGGCTGGCTCTGCGGGTGATTTAGGCTGTCCCTGCAGCAACTCCATGGCGCGTTTCTCAGTGGAGAGGACGTGCAGGGCGTCTTGAGAACCATGAGCTCTGCACGCTGACCCTGTACCTCTTGGCTTTTCCTAACAGTTAACAACAAGGAGAAACTGGAAGCGGCGTCCGGACTGAAAATTCTTCACGTTGGAAGCGGGTTGGTGAGTAGCGGAGGCGCTGTCCTCTCAGACATGCGTGGTCGGCAGGCGGCCAGCTGCTGGGGGGCCTCCCGTTGCTTGAACACCCTGATCCACAGCACCAGTGTGTGCAATGCCAGTTTTGGTTGCATTTGAAGCCATAATCCCGCGCGTCCCTGAGCAGGAGCCGTCCTTGGTCAGAAAACGCTGAAATGCAGAGAACGCAGGCTTCCTCCTTCAGAGGTTTAGTGACCGCTGAGGTGTGGACACAATCCAGCTGAGGGCGGTTCTCCTCGCAGGGAGTTGTTGTTTAAAGACACGTTGGGGTGAGGGCACTGTGCGCGTGTAGCTGCCTCTGGGATGTGACTTGGTCTGTGACGTGGCAGATGTGCCCTCATGGGGCCGAGTTGGTTTTGGGAAGAGTCGCTTGACCAAACACTCCATCAGCCATCTGAGCTGGTAGCAATGCCCCTGGAACCCTGGAACCCAGGCCGCTGCCCGCTCCCTCTCCGTCTTGGGGCAGTGTAATGAATTGTGGGTGGAACGGCAGACGTGATTGCCCACAGGAGCAGCACCAGCCACGCGTCAGGCGGTGTGGACCCGAACCAACATGGGCCATTGCATTTGAAATTTTAGATTTCAGGGCACTCGTGATTACAGGTGATTAGCCGTCCCGGGCAGCTCATTTGTGAGGGCCCGTCGCTTACAAAGCCATGGTGAACCACAGCCCCAGGGAGATCTGTTCCATGGTCGTGAGTCCTGGTCTTGAAGTAAGGACGCACTTCTTCACAGATGGGCTCGTGTGCTCGCAGGCAGCAGGCAGGTCGAAGAGCCTTGCGGGGAGGCACCTGGTGCCGGGCACTGGTGTGCCAGTTACGTGAGGCGAGGAGTCAGGCGGGTCTGGTGGAAGCCCGTCAACAGAGGCTTGGTGGGACCAACCCACCCCGTGCCTGGTTCTCTCCCAGCCTGCCCGCCTGGGCGGGAGGCGAGCCTGTGTCAGGCAGGACATCTCATCCCCCTGTGCTCCAGGCTTGGCACGTGGTGAGGGGCCGAGGCGGGGCAGGGAGGAACCGGCCAATGGGATGGACTGTGGGCACGAGATAGAGGAGTTCGGAGTGTGCCTGGGCAGCGTGAGTGGTGTGGGTGGGGCTCCGGCGGTGCCCCAGACCCCAGCCTGGGGGGGTCTGGCACCCAGAGGTCCTCTCCTGAGGGAAACACAGCCTCCTGCAGCATCAGGAAGGAGAGAGGCCACGTGAGGGCTGAGCCCATGGGCTCCTCCAGGTGAGCACAGCTTTCCCGGGAGCCCGTTGCACTGGCTGCTGGACACCGTGACCCCCACACTTTGGTGGGAGGAACACCTGAGCCCTCGCGAGGCCTGTTGAGGAGGAGCTGCCCAGACCCGGAGGATCTGGGCACTGTGGCTGCGTGTCCTTGCCCCGCCCCTGCATCTTGGCCAAACCCTGCTCCGTGAACAACCCCTGTCCCCCAACCCCCGCCGCTCACCTGTCTGCCCTACACGACCTGCCCGTCTGAGGGACCTGGGGCCTCGTCCTCCTGCCCAGTACTGGACGGACTGCTTTGGCCCCACGCAGTCATGCCCATCCTCTCCCGTCTCCGTTCTCACCACCCGACTCCATGTCCTCGGTGTCAGAGGAGGTTGGGGTCACTGGGAAGGGTGGCTGAGGCGCAGGCCTACTCACCGCCCCTACTCGCCGCCCCTCTGCTTCCACGGCCAGCCAGGGGCGCCATCCCAATATCCACTCCCAGACCCGTCCCAGGTCCCGGGCTCAAGGTGGAGCCCCCACCGCCCTGGTGCTGTGCACATCCTCCCTCCAGCCCACCCACACCTGGGCCTGTGTGAAGGCACCAGACCCCTGTGATCCACAGTGACCAGCGCCTGCTCGCGTCAGGTCTTTATTCCCCTGTTCACTCTGGGGTGTGCAGGTTACCCTTGTTCCGGTGCTTCCCCGTGTCCACAGAGAGGCGCCGACGCCGCTCCAACCAATGCACAGTCCACTCATCCATAGGATATGAGCCAAGTGCCTCCTGTGCACTGGGCACGGAGCAGGACCAGGTCTGGGCAGTGAGCAGGGACCACCTCCCACCTCCCACCTCCCAGCCGTGGGGCTCACCCCTCCCCGAGCTGGGGTCCACTGAGGGTCTCCCATCACATCCACTGGGTTCTGTCTTGGGTGAGCAGCCTCTTCTGTCCCTTCCCTGGACGGACTTCACACCGGGCCTCGTCTGGACGGTCCCTTGGGCTTCCTCCTCGCTGCCCCCACACCCGGCCATCCCTACCGGGGCCCCTCCCGTGACTTGCACAGCTCTCTGCCAGAGTCAGGACCTCCTCCGTCCATTCACCCCATCAGCAAACGTGGAGCACGGCAGCGTGTCATCGGGAGTGTCCATGCGTTAGTGCCAGCGCCAGTGTTCTTCAGCGCCCATGTCCCACGTCCCTGGGACCCTCCCCACGTCTCTGGGACCCCGCCCACGTCTTGGAGACCCGCCCCCCACACCTCAACACACTGCCCCCCACATCCCCAGGACCCTCCCTACATCCCCGGGACCCCGCCCTCCAAATCTCTGTGCTCCCCCCACGTCTCCATAACTCCCCACATCCCCAGGACCCTGCCCACATCCCCGGGCCCCCACCCACATCTGTGTGCCTCCCCCAAAGTCTTGGGGAAGCAGGTGAGCTCCTGGCTTTCCCGCCCCCTCCTTGCTGATTCACCAAACTCGCTGCCGCAGACCCTGGAGGGTCACTGCCGGGCTGTCCTTTCCAAGGACGCTCACGTGCCCAAACTCCAAGCACTCACTGTGACGTGTGAGAGGCACCTGCTCCGGCCTTCCCGCAGACCAGCTTTCTACAGCCAAACACAGGGCTCCTGGCTCATTACCATCGGTGTGCAGATTTGCGGGGGCCTTTCCCCCGCCACTATGTGAACCACCCCCCGCCCCCAGGCCTCTCTGGTAGCTCTGACCCCACATCCCTGCACAGCAAAGCCCAACATCGCTGGTGCACGTTTCCCACATGCGGCACCTCACGTGCTCGCCCTGGTGCCCCTGTCAGCACCTGGTCTCCACCAGGAGTGGAAGATTCTGCCCTCAGAGTCTTTGGGCCTCTGACTTGGGGTCACCAGAGCCACCATCCCTTCTTAGACTGAGCTTCCTGTCCTCTTAGCCGTCCAGCCTGCTTTTTGGAACCGTGAGCATGCTGAGGGCCCCGCTCTGACCCCTGGTCTCTGATGGGTCCCAGGCACAGTCGTCTCGGTCTTCCCTGAACTGCCCCCTGAGGGATCGCTGGGCCCCGGCCTTGGCTTTATTCTCCTTCGTGGGATGCTGGCCCCAAATGTAGCTCTGCAGACTGACACAATCACTATGTCTCTTAGCCCCACACTTTTGTCCTTAGAGGGTGAAACAAGGTACCAGCCATCTCTGCCCCAGGCCCCACTGGGTGACAGACACAGCATCACCGTTGGTCACTAGCACTGTCCACGCACTGGATTGAGCCCAACTCCAGGAACTGGACTTGCACTTGGACTGTTTGTGACGATGACTGTTCAAACTTGCAGAAATTGCCCTCCACTCGTGCTGGATGGCCGCCCTTCTCACTAGGGGGCAGAGGGGGTTTGCCCAGGTGGGGGGCTGGGGGAGATTTGGCGGGTGGGGGTGAGGAGGGCCAGTGAGCCCACCACCATGGCGCTGCCTCCTTCCTTTCCACCCACCTGGTCTGCTGCCTTCTCTGGTCCCTGAGTGGCCAAAGCCTGACCCACCATCTTCGGGGGCGTAAATACCCACGCCCACGCACTGGAACCTGGCTGTGAGGGCCCCCCACCCCCGAGAGCGCTGTTTGTCCTCCCTGCAGCCCCAGGGCCTTCTGTGTGCCAGAGCTTTGGAGACCACCTCTCCAAACGCTTTCCCCTACCTTGACCCAGAAAGCTCTGGGTGGGGTCTCCAGCCCAGGACCCCTGCATCCCCCTGGGCTTCTGTCAAACCAACCCGTGTTCAGAAGCCGCCCTTGACAGAGACACAGGTGCTCAGAGATCAGGAGCCAGTTTTGGAAACTGAAAATGGGAACAAATGGGGCAAGTGGAAACATTTTTTTAAAAAGCAAACAATGTGTGTTTCTTGGATGTTAACCACCTCGTGCAGCATTAAGCCTGATTTTGGTGATTCTGGGTTTTTGAGTGTTATCAAACGTGAGCATCTCCACAGCTTCCTGACTCTGAAGTGCACAACTCACACATGCGATCACAGCAGAACAAGAGCCCTTTAAGCCAAATGGCAATATCTCAAAACAAAATGTAACGGAAATGGACAGATGCACGCACACTACCCTGATAGACTGGGGCTATTTTGATGTATTTCAAGATCTAATCTCTGACATCTTGAAAGTGTTTGCATTTTCTTCAAATTTACAAAGTCGGAGGTTCTGAGAAGATGGCGAAGGTCTCAGAGCTTTACGATGTCACTTGGGAAGAAATGCGAGATAAAATGAGAAAATGGAGAGAGAAAACTCACGAAACAGTGAGCAAATTGTGGAAGTTGGAGAGGAATTAATTAATGAATATGCTTCTAAGCTTGGAGATGATATTTGGATCATATATGAACAAGTGATGATTGCAGCCCTAGACTATGGTCGAGATCACTTGGCATTGTTTTGTCTTCAGGAGTTGAGAAGACAGTTTCCTGGCAGCCACAGAGTCAAGAGACTAACAGGCATGAGATTTGAAGCCATGGAAAGATATGATGATGCTATACAACTATATGATCGAATTTGACAAGAAGATCCAACTAACACTGCTGCAAGAAAGCGTAAGATTGCCATTCGAAAAGCCCAGGGGAAAAATGTGGAGGCCATTCGGGAACTGAATGAGTATCTGGAACAATTTGTTGGGGACCAAGAAGCCTGGCATGAACTTGCAGAACTTTATATCAATGAACACGACTATGCTAAAGCAGCCTTTTGTTTAGAGGAGCTAATGATGACTAATCCACACAACCACTTATACTGTCAGCAGTATGCTGAAGTTAAATATACCCAGGGTGCACTTGAAAACCTCGAACTTTCAAGAAAGTATTTTGCACAGGCACTGAAACTGAACAACAGAAATATGAGAGCTTTGTTTGGGCTTTACATGTCAGCAAGTCATATTGCTTCTAATCCAAAAGCAAGTGCAAAAACAAAAAAGGACAACATGAAATATGCTAGTTGGGCAGCTAGTCAAATAAACAGAGCTTATCAGTTTGCAGGTCGAAGTAAGAAGGAAGCTAAATACTCTCTTGAGGCAGTTGAAGACATGTTGGAAACACTGCAGATCACCCAGTCTTAAGGTTTCAGACTCTTTCACATTACATTTCACAACTGCACAGTTGAACTTATTGGCCTGTGACTTATTTACTAAATGCCTTATTTACTAAGTGCTATTTATATACTAATTTTTGTTAAGAGGGCAATTGTAAAGAAAGTTTATATAAACCTAAAAATGCCTTTTATTGCTAAGCAGGAAGATGGAGGAAGTCCATGGAAGAGAGATTTAACAAGATTCATATTGATTGTACATCATTCTCTTCATATCACACATATAGAACTTCTCTTAAATCACAATGTGATGTAGAAATCCCATAAATAAATCTTGTGATTTATTAAAAAAACAAAAAATTTACAAAGTCGTATTTCTTCCAAAGGAAACCTACCACGTTACAAGAAAAGCTGAAGTATTTAGGAGAAAAACAACATAGGAGGTTGTCACCAGGAGGGCAGCTCATGAATGCATCTGAAATAAGGAGCCATTTTCTGGATCTTGGTCGTATGATGATATCCAGCTACCAGATTAACCTGCCCAACATCTCAGAGGCGGACCCTCAAAGAGGCTCTGCATCGCTCCCAGGCAGCACACGTCACCGCGCCACGGTCCTGGTTCACGCCAAGTGCCGCGGGTCAGCCACAGAAGG
This sequence comes from Canis lupus dingo, assembly GCF_003254725.2. Lineage (NCBI taxonomy): Eukaryota > Metazoa > Chordata > Mammalia > Carnivora > Canidae > Canis > Canis lupus. Next base: position 21,128,469 of record NC_064258.1, on the reverse strand, counting down.
GGCTGCCCTGACTGCCCTGGGGGGTAAAAGCACCCCATCACCCAGCAGATTTGGGCCAAACAGGGATGGCCATCTGCTCAGATTCTAAAAAAGGAAGTCTTTCCGTCTCATATAGGGAGGGAAAAGTTTTCCTCAACCTCCCAGGGGCCCTGGCTGGGTCTGACCGTGTAACCGACAGACAGGTAAGCAGAAGAAAACACCCAAGTATGTTCAGGACAACTTTCAGGAGACTTGGGAATGTAGGAAACAACCCAAAGGAATGGCGAGAACTGAGTCTGTGATGCTGGATTTGATGCAGGGTAGACAGGTGTGGGGCCCACGGAAGGTCCAGGAGTGTGTGGTGAGGGCAGAACATGGGGAGACGAGGGAGGCCCGTCAGCTGGGGCGCTGCTCAGGGTCCCTCAGTCCAGGAGATATGGGCTCTCCCTTCCTGTGGGGCAGTGAGGGCACCTGTGTCGTGAGGGTCTTGGGACCTGCTTCAGGGCGAAGTGTGATCATAGCTGTCCTGCTCTGGCACCGTCTCCAACTCCTTCAGCTTCAAATACTTACATGTCAGGCACTGTATTTTGGGGCAGCACGCCCTGAACCCCATCCCCACTGCGCTGTGATGTTAGGTGTGTTTTTTTTTTAATTATTTTTTTTTATTTTAAATAAACGGAGTGGATGTGGGGGAAGGGAGGGGCAGGGAGACAGAATCTCGAGCAGACTGCGCCCAGCATTGAGCTGGACACAGGGCTCAATCTCATGACCCTGAGATCACAACCTAGGTCGAAATCAAGAGTTGGATGCTTAACTGAGCCACCCGGGTGCCCCTAGGCATGGGGTTTCCATATACATCTTAAAGAGACCTGGGGTGTGAGCACCTTGATGAGTGAGGTGAGGAGGTGGGGACCCCAACCCGACAGCTGCCCCCACTGTGTGTGTGTCCCCTGTTCCTGTCGCTTCTCAGGCACAATTTTGTTCAAGGAAGGATACCGTGGCCAAGACTAGGTTGATTCTAAAAGTTCCCTCGGAGTCTGTGAGTCTATAGTTGTGTTCCCACTGCTGGAGTGAGTGTGCGCTCACCACATGACAGTCGGTGCTGTGCAGCATGGTGCAACAACCCTCCTGCACCATTGCCATCCAGTTGCTCCAAGTCCTATGGGAGGCACGTGGGCACGAACCCCTGGTCCAGGCCACCCCCCCAGAGGCCCTGCTCAGGGGCTCTGATTGGACTCAGGAGGTAACTTGGCGTGGAGGGACCTTTGCCCACAGGGTGAGGAGAGCACCAGGTCAGCTTCCCCCAAGAATAGGTGGGGGAAATCTCCATGGGACATCAGGTTGAGGGGAAACTGTCCCCCTCTGCATCGTTGGTGGCACAGGCACCTGCCTTCATCACGCCTGGTACTGACTTGCAGGATGGTTGACCCAGCTCTTGACATGTTGGCCATGACCTTGCCAGCGGGTGGCTGGGAACCCCATGAACACACCACCTTTGGCCCTGTGGGGAGTGGGGAGGTGCGGGTCGTGGTGGCACTGTGATGCATCCTAGAGCGCCATCAGGAGCACTGATGGAGCTGCTCCAGGGCCGCTGTTTGGCTTCTGTAGTAAATGGCAAATGTGCTAAGACTCCTACTCTCACCCCATAGAAGGTCTGTGCCGTCCACACAGTGGGTGCCTCCGCGGGGTGGGGCAGTTGCCATCATGAGAGTTGATCTCATGGGAGCTTTGCAAAAAATTAAAACTGAACCAAATATGAGACCATAGGAAGGTAACTAATTACATGGGAACAGGCAAACGGACTGTGATGATTCCCTTACTCGTTCTGAGGACTCGAACCCCTAACCATAGCGGCCGTGGGTGTGTGCATGTGCGGGGCTCAGCGTCGAGCAGAGCTGCTGGGACTCCAGGCAAGTCCTCTCCCTTTCTAGAAGGCTCTTCGGGCTGACGTTTGACTGTTTGAGTTGTTATGGGTTCACAGGGAGACAGAAGGACGGTGCCAAGATGCCACGTGTGCCCTGGCCCTTGAGTCTCCCCACACCAGCGCCTCTGTCAGTGCGGGCTGGTAGCAAAACCAGAAGGTGGATGGTGGCTCAGCATGTGCATAGAATTTTGTGTGTGTGTGTGTCATTTTATCTTTGATGCCACTTCTTAAAAATTTGATTAAGAACAGACCTGCGACTAAAGTAAATGAGGACATGTTTGTGCTTAGAGATACGTGAATGCCCCAGCGGCTCCATGGGGCTGAGCCAGCCCCTCCTCACCTGTCAGCCTCGTGGATTGTCATAGAGAACACTGATAGTGACCCAAGTCACCACATGTTTGTCAATGTCTTTGTCTGCTCGGCATCCCGCACAGGAGGGGCCCCACGAGTAATTTAAAGTATCCCCGGTGCTTGGATGGAGGCACGTGCTTGAAGTCCAGGGGCCAGAGCCATGGGTGTGGGTGCATGCCGGGGGCCAGCAGGGTGGACCGCAAGCACCTACCCAGGCAGCGGGAGCCTGACATGGAGGCGGTGGGTTCTGGGGGTGCTGCTGTCGGAAGAGCAGGAGCTGCGGGCCCTGGCCTGTGAAGGGACAGATGGTAGCGTTTTAGGATGGGCGGAACGAGTGCGAGAAAATGGGGCATCGGGGTGGACAGGGCCTCTCGGGGAGATGCTAGGAGTTCACTCTGCAATGCTGCTCATGTGTTTTCAAGAGTCCGTGATCCTCCTCCTCCTCTGCACGTGCCACAGCTCCCGGGGGTCCTCTCTGCCAGCCCGCGGGATGAGGTGTCCTGCGACTCCATGGACGGGCCACGGGGGCTTTCACAGCTGCCCCCAGACCCTGTCGTCACTGCTGCTCCTCGTCCCATCCTCATCTTTCTTAGAACTGAGGAAAACCACACAGATGTGCGTTCAATATAATCAGTGGCACCTGACATGTTGACAAATACGAGTTTCTCATGAAAGAATGTCTTTTCCTTTTGAAATGCATGTAAATACCACGTCATGTGGACCACGGATGTCGTTTCAATACTTTCCCTGATTTAAAGGCAGGAGAGCCGCCCTGTGATGTGGCAGTTGCTATAGTGACACATTCCGTTTTTATTGAATATCAGAGTAAACAGTCACCTGAAGTGAAGTAGGTGGCATCTGGCTGTGGCAGCCCCACACCTCGGCCAGCCCGACTCGGCGCTTGGCCTCTGCTCGCACCGGCTTCAGCGGAAGCGGGCCGGCCCGGGGCTCCTCCGAGCTGTTGCCGAGGCTGGGATTCGACGGGGTCCCCGCAAGAAAGGAGGGCCCAGGCCCGTCTAAATAAAGCGTAGAGTTTCCCTGCAGCTGCATCTACAGAGCCGGTTAGTGTGTCCTCAGACGTTACTTTTCATTTAAAAACTAAGCTCTGAAGAAACTCCCGAGAGTCCACAGGGGGAAATAGTTCAGACACCGTTTCTAAGGCTCAACAGGTAAGATTCGCTTGGAGGAGAATGAAGACGATGGGAGGGAATGGCCACCCACCGGAGCCTCGTACGGCCCCTCAGGACAGCCCCGCAGCAGCAGCTGGATGCAGCTCCTACGCAAGGCAGGGAGAGGCCAAGGGACAGAGGTGGTGAGCCGGGCGGTCCCACTCGCACGCCTGCGTCCTAGACCCTGGGCTGCGCCACACAGGCTCTGAGACCCAAGAGGCCCCAGGTTCGCCCTCTGGTGGAAGGGACCTGGTGGCTCCAGCCCCACGGCGGACAGCTTCATGCTGCGTCTGGCCCTGCAGACAGACCTGCGTCCACCTGAGATCCTGCCCCTCAGGGGTTTAGGTGGGAACGGAAGAGGAGCCATGCGTGTGCATGCTGGGGCCGCTGCCACAGGGCACCACACACCAGTGGCTCCCACGGCCCTGGGGCCTGACGTCTCAGTGGCCTGACCCGGGGCCCTGGGGGGATCCCTTTGTGCTTCGTCCGCGTCCCGTGGATGGCCTCCTCGGCCTGCACGCCGCTCTTCACGTCCAGTTCACATCCCCGTTCACAGGGATGCCTCTCGTATGGGGTTAGGATGTCTGTACCCACCCTGTGTCCAACGCAGGCCCCGCCCCATGCCCTGGGAGTTGGGACTCTGACACACCCTCTGGAGGGACACGGGTCGTCCCTGACAAGCTGCTAATCCCCCTCCCCACTCCACCCGAGGGCTTGGGCTTTAAGAAGCTGCTTTCCTGTCAGGAAGGGTCTGGCACGCGTCCTCCGTCCCCCACTGAAAGGACACAGGGTCCCTTGGCGCCTCGGAGCGCAGGGCGCCCGTCCCCTCCTGCTGCCCCTCCCCGTGGGGGCTGTCAGAGCACGGTGTGGCTGTGTGATCTCATGTCTGCGCCGTGTAACTGTGCACTCGAGAGTAAAAACGGTGTCTCCAGCGTGCCGCACGAGGCCTGACACGCAGCAGAAACTCCGTAACCATGCCTTGAGGGGAGTTGAGTCGTGAACCCCGCTGCAGGGTAGATGCCCTCGTCAGCTCGCTTGGCGCCTTTCTGCTCTGTCCTCCGTGCATCGTCCAGGCTGCCCTTCCCAGGGCTTTGAAACCTCCGCGGAAAACACAGGACTCCTGGAAGGATTCCTCCCTCCTGTTGTGTGCGCTCTGGCCCTTGTCACAGAATCGCACAGGACGCTCTGCTGCACCACAGCTTCTCTCCTGCTAAGCTGGGCTTCATCTCCATGACAACTGATTTGAATACCTCCTCTATGCTTAATCCACGGGTGGTTGGGGTTTTTTTGTTTTTTATAAAAAGGTTCGTTTCATCCACACGAAATAATTAGTAATCAATATAACACAAAATATAATCAAATGTGAAATTTCAAACACTTCTATCGAAACATACGTGCAGTCGAGGCGATGGCTGTCGAGGACGGCAGAGGCGGACATGACTCGCAGTGCTCCGCTTATCGGTAGGTGAGCACATGTCCCCGTGGCCAGGATGAGGTCCCTCGGAGCACGGCCCACGTCTCCGGGCGCCTCCCCCCAGCCACGCTGACAACTGTTCACCACCAGTAAGTGCAGGAACCCGCATCTGACCGGTGATGAAGGGGGCGAGGTGGCCAGGACTGGAGGACGGGTCCCCGCGTGTGGGGTCGTGCTCAGCATCCAGGGGGCAGGTGCACGCCGCCTCTCCTCTCATTCCCCCGGGTCCTGGTGCACCGTCCACACCAGCGTCCGCAGTTCCACTCCAGGCCCGAAATCCACACAAGGCCATGCGGTCCCACTCTGTCTCTGTGCCCCAAGATGGATCCTCGTTAACAAGCTCTGGCACCTGAGTACCCCTGATGTGTCACCCCACAGCTGGCCTGCAGGATGGGACTTTTCACCTGCTCCCATCCTGCATGGGACCCACAGCTGGCAGGTAGGTCCTGCCACCCACCAGGCTCTTGCCAGATCATGACCCCACTGACCTGGGGGTCAGTATCCTGGGACCACTGTGACAGGGGGCCCTAAACTGGAGGCTTAATGGACGAATTGACCTCTGCCCATTGTGGAGGCCAGAGCCCACCATCCAGGTGTGGGCTGAGCTGGCTCCCTAGGGCTCTGGGGAGGGTCTTTCCTTCCCCCACTGCCCCCACCACCCCTGCCCCTGCCGCCCCTGCCCCCAGTGCCTCTGTCCCTGCTGCCCCTGGTGCTGCTGGCTGGCCTTGGGGGGGCCCTTGGCTCACAGACCCAGCCCTCCAGCCCTCCCCCTGTGTGTCTGCCCTACAAGGACACCTATCACTGCAGGCTGTGCCCGTCCTACCCCAGAAGGACCTCATCTTAACTCAAATGCATTTCCAAAGACTAGTTTCTATGTAAGGCCTCACTCACAGGTACTGAGAGTTATGAGTTGTACATACCTTTGTTAGGGGGACACATATTAGATCCAAACCACCCTGAAATCACAGATGTCCCCCACCCTCTGGACTCCAAGCCCCAGCACTGATCCGTGGCTGACCTACAACTGAATTTTTCTCCTTTTGGGGCTACAGTACTTTGCTCTTCTGGTTGTATGAACAGACCTCGCCTCTCTGGCTAAATACATTTCCCTGTTAATCCAGTTTGACCCCCAGACCACACGCACCCCAGACCCACTCCTGTCTGCTGGTGCTGACACAACTGGGGGGATCCAGGGCCCGCATGGGGATGGTCCTCATGGATGACACTTGTCCTGCGGAACTTTAAGGAGGAAGAGATACCCAGAGCCCTCTGATAATTCCATATTTTCAGGTAAACATGAGCAGTAAATCTAATGTTATTTTTATTAAATTAGTGAATTCTTGTACTGTCCTATTGTTAACTTTTCTTGTCAAGATTCTTAAAAGTCATAATCTCCTTAGTTTACCCCTCAGGCATATGAGCACCTGCTGTACTCTATGACAGGAAATTTCTTTTTTTTTTATATGAAATAATTTTTAGCTGGAAGGTAGGGTAAATGCTTACATAAAATTTTCACCTGCAAAGTCCATGAGCTACAAGTGCAAAACCTTAATTTCCCAGATTCTGAGCAAGCTGCCCCTACTAGGAAGTGGGGCAACCGATGGAGGAGCACTGGCAGTGCAGCCTTGGGCTGATCTGGTATTGTGTAGGTGTGTCCATGTGCCAACTGGACATTCCTCTTCCCGGGCACCCTATGCAGTCTGGGCCTGCCGTGCACTAACTGTGGGCCAGTAACCAGGGATGAAGTAGGGAGGGGTGCGTCCGCTGCTCCCACAGGACATCTCAGCTCCCTGGACGCTGGACATGGGCCGCAGCCTGAGGGCTGCCCTCCCCGTTTACACAACGTGCTTTATCATCTTGTGTCAAGGGTTCCTCCAATTTGCTGGGGCCACAGCACCAAGCTACCCAGCAGGCAGGGGACATGGGGGGCCCAAGCCCCCGGCCCCCAGCCACTCCTCCTCAGTTTGCATGTGCATAACTTTTCCTTTCCTTCCTGTGCAATGAAGCACCGAGTTAGCAGCCAATTAGAGTTCACAAGGCTTTTTATGGAATTACAGCTGTTTTTCTTCATGAGAACATAAAGCAAAAGGATATTCTTTTTTTTAAGATATTATTTATTTATTCATGAGAGACACAGACAGAGGGAGAAGCAGGCTCCCTGCAGGGAGCCCTATGTGGGACTCGATACCAGGACCCGGAATCATGCCCTGAGCCAAAGGCAGACACTCAGCCGCTGATCTACCTGGGCATCCCCAAAAAGATAATTCTTGAGAAGTAACTTCATTCCTTTGACAAGCACTTAGACTTAATGCCACACTGAAATAGAAACATCTTTCCTGTCATATGCCAGCACCGTGCCCTGTCCTGGGCAGGACGTACCACAAATGCTGGACACCAGCCTGAGGGGTTGTTCCCCCACCCACCCTATTAGTTTCCCGCAGCAGCCTCAACACCGCATGTGGGGTGCCTGCAACACCTGGTGCTCGTTGTCTCACAGCCCGGAGGCCTGGAGCCTGAGACCCAGGCATGGGCAGGGTTGGTTTGCTCTGAGGCTGCTCCCCTTTGCTGTGTGGGTGACCGTGTCCTCACTGGTCCCCATCTGAATGTGTCTGTGTCCTGATCTTTTCTCGTGAGGGATCTGTGCCCCGCACAGAATGAGGGAGCTCATTCTAACCTAGTCATCTCTCTAAGGCCCCAGCTCCAAAGAGGCCACATTCTGAGGTCCAACGTATGGTTGGGGAGTGGGGGGCAGCTGGGCCTGGAACACCAACCCATAGTCAGATCTGCTTCGTGAGTGTCTGATTAAACTTAGGGTGCCTTGTGCATATTCGCTCCAAAAGACAGCATTTCAATAAGCTGACTTCTGAGAAACATACCCATGCTGTGTTTCTAGTGTTGAATGACTGTCAGAAAAGGAAAACATTGTACCAAGCCAATGAGGGAGATAAAAAATAAATAAGAGTGTGCATTTTTAGAAACACGATGGGTTTCTGTGCACAAACCCATCAAATCTGCAGTTTGATCTAACATCCAGCCGTAGCCATTAAGTAAAAATTACCACATGGCCCAAATAAATTAAGTCTCAGCAGTGGTGGTGTTGAGGTGGGAAGAGCCAGCTGACCTAAGCAGCGGGGTGGCTTGGCCATACTTGGCCTCCTTCCTCCAGCGCGAGATGTAGACACGCCCCGCTAGCTTGCGGGGGAGGGGGGGTATGGGGGCCCAAAACATTCTTGACATTAAAACAATGTAAATCGTGTTGTGATTTTATTTCCTTGGCAAAGGGTTGCCTGTTTCTTTGTGGCTTATTTACTGATGGAAGCCTTTTCATTTTGGCATACAGCAGGTAGAGAAATGAATTTATTTTAGAAATGTCAGTGCTGTTTTATGATGCTGCCTTCGGCAGCGACATAAAAGGGACTGATTGTGAAACAGCTAATTTACAGATCTTCTCTAAGTGAATGCAAACAAATTCTGGTCCTCAAAGCCCTGCTAATATACAATGTTCAATTTTTAATTTCCAGTCCATCTTAGATTATGGGGATGAAAAACAATATTTAATCCCTCGTTAACACATGAATAAGCGGAAGCTGTCATTTTCAACCAGACAATAACGGGATTATCTCAAGAACTGTCAGTTTATGTGAAAACATTATGTTGCCCAAATTTTCATAAAAATTAGCGGTGGATAATATTCAAGATCAGAGCCATGGAAAGAGGAAAGTCTGCATTCATGGTAATAAATATTCATATTTGTCTGCTCAGGAGATGAAAATCTAATCAAGGGGCTATTGATGCGCTGGCTTTTTTTTTTTTTTTAAACCAAGATGTTTTATCTAAATTGGGTTTGATATGGAAATGAGTCTCACTGGAGTCCTCCAGGCCATGAGCACGTGGGGATCACGGGGTGGGGCGTCCACGGGGTCAGGTGTAACTGCAGCTGACCACGGCCAGCACCCACACCGGACATGAGCACCTCGCAGAACTCAGGGTCCTAGGCATTGAACAGGATGCAGTGTTCTGGTCCCTCCCTTTGTTTTTTAAGAAAAACACAATATGATTTCATGCCAGTTAACTTCTGGCTACTGCAGGGTTAAAATCATCTGTGTTTTTGCTTTTGTTGACAATTACCATAAATCAGAAGACACTCCGCATGAAGCTTAATGAAATATGTATGATTTTAAAAAGAAAAGATAGTAGCTGCAGGATGTTGTGTATCTGTGTGTGTCCCTGATACTTTCTTGAAGACGACACTTTTCCCCACACGTCAACAAGCATGTGGAAAATCTGAATAAAATGGTCATGCGTTGGCAAACACGGGGCAGGTTGGCCCATGAAGGCATCCCGATTCTGGTCCCGCCAGGGTCACTCTGTCCTCAGCAGGTCTGAGTGCTCCAGGCCACGACCAAGCCCCTAGCACCCGGGTGGTCCTGAGGCTGCAGGCCCCAAGCAGAACAGAACCATTTGCAGCCCTCATGGAAGTTCCTAGAGAGCAGGAAAATGATGTGCCGGCTCATCCTTAGCAAAGGACCAAATACGCCCTTTAACGCAGCAGGGACACGATAACCATGTGGCTTCACTGTGTATCAACGTGTCCTACTTACGTACACGGGACTTTCTTTAGATCAATGCGATCTGTTAGAGCAGGGAATTCATATATTAATGTTGTTTTCAACATATATGTTGATGTTGTTTTCAATTACAACCCTGACCTCTGTTTCCCATTCACTTGTATCCCCACCCTTTCAGGGGAGCTGATTTAGGGGACGGTCTGGTTATTTTGGATAAACACATGGACAGCATTCTCTGGATAGAAGTTTCCTCCCACGGCTCCTTCTGTACTGGGGCAGGAAAGTCAGGAAGACCAGAAACCCTTTCCTTCCGTGTGTGTTGCTCAGTGCCTCACCGTGTCCCTAACACGGAGGTCTGAGTCCTACAAGAGCTGCACCCTGTTCCCTCCCTCCCTCTTCCTGCATCGTCAGGACCTGAGGCTTGATGTGGGGTCCACAGATACTTCATTCCTAGACACGTGTAGGGATGGGCATGAAGAGGGGGCGGAGGGCACGCTCAGGTCTCCTGGGCTCCACCTGTGGTTTGCCGACATCCCTTCCCATATGGACAGGGAACTAATGAGTCTTTTTTGGGAGAAAACATTCCTCCTAGATGTCAGGTTTGGTGTGTGTCCCTGCCCACCACTGTCGTCCTCAGGGGTCCCTGGAGTCAGCTCCACACATGCCTGTGTAGACGCTACCCCTCAGGTATGGGGTGCTGATGTCTGTCCCCGACTTTCCCCCCAAGATGCTCCTCCACCCTAGAACCAGCTGCCTGTGTCCTGGAGCCCCCGTGCAGGCTGCCCCAACCTCCCCTCGCGCTGACCTTCCCTATGTGACCCTGGTCGTCCCCACAGGTGGCAGGTGAGACGTGTGCTGCACCCTTGTCTCAGGGCATCATGCTGTGTCATCCTGAGAGACGTCGGACCAGATGTGTGCATGTGGGGATAGGGGGAGAAAGAGAGGAAAGCCGTGGGCCGGCCTGCCGTGTGGACACCAGCCAGGCCCTGTGCACCATCCGCAGGCCCCGGAGTCCCACCCGAGTCCAGGGGCCCGGACCTAAGAGCAGGATGCCTGGTGCAGAGGATGCATGGCCAGGTCCGTGGACAGCAATCGGCCTCCCCCACACTTTGTTCCAACTCTTGACTCAATGGCCAGTGTGCGTGGGACCAGCGCACAGACCACCCAAAGGACCAGGCCCACTGCCTCACCCGCCACAACCTCCCGTGTCTGCCTGTCGCTTCATGTGTCTCCTGCTTCCACACAAATGAGAACAGCAGCTATGGGGGTGGAGGTCAGGCAGCGCTCACACCGTCCACAGCTGTGCGAGGGCTGGGACATGTTCCTAGGGAGCCGGGCCTGAGGTGCTGGCGGGCTCCCTGCAACAGCCAGGCTTCCTCTTTCCTGCCGGAGAACTCACTCACGAGTGTGCACACGCCCAGGTGTCCATGTGTTTGCAGGCTCTCTGTGCACCGGCCCACCTGTGGCCTGCACTGGCTGTGTAGGGCTGTGGGGAGAGGGACCCCGTATAGGGAGGAGCAGAAGGATGAGGGATGGAAGGACCAAGGTCTCATGGCTGCGTGGGGAGTGGAAGGTGTAGTCTCGTGAAGGAGAATTTAAGTAAATATTTATTTAAGTTAAATAACTGGGATTATCTGCAGTGGAGCTAATGTTCTATCATTTTAAGGAAAAGGGTAATACGCCACAGCAGAAAAGTGTTAGGTTTTAGACACACAAATGAAGCAACTGTCCCGGGACTGCCACTCGTGAATTCTGCATCCTTGGTGCTGAGAATTGTTTCCAGCGCCGATTCCGCCCTCAGCGTCCACCCCATGCAGCGCATCCGAGGCCATGGCCAAGAGGGGCCTCGACATGAGGGTCTTCCCACAGGACTGTCTCATAGCTCACGTGGGCACTCATCCCTGCAGCCTGGCTCCCCGCGTGTGGCTGTGGAAGGAGGGGGACTGGGAGGCGGGCGAGGGCAGCTGGAAGTGGACATTAATGGCTGGGAATCGGGATCTGTTGAGTGGAGCTTGAGCCAGTGCATCCCCAGACAGAGAAACAGCCAGCACAACTCGCTGCGGTTTGCCACAGTGCAGACCCCACGCAGCCCCTGGACCCCACAGGGAGCCCCGGCAGCAGTGCCACCTTCCTTGGGTCCAGGCAGGACCCGCCACCCCTGAACCCCCAGGCCCCCCTGAGAGGCCGGCGTGCTGCAGCCACTAGGATCACACTGACATCTCTTACCCCCTTGGGGGCCTCTGTTGGGTGGTGGGACCTCCACACATTGGCAAGGGGTTTGCCAGGATGGACAGAAGGGGCCACGGGAAAGATGTGCAGAAACTGGAGGAACACACTTACCACCAGTCTCTGGAAAGCCTGGTGGGGTGGCCCCACACTCTGGAAGTCCTGGATGGCTGCTCTCAACCAGACTCACATCACCCCAGCAGGAGGACAGTGCCCTGCCTGGAGGAAGGGTATCCGAAACTGCTGACGGGGATCTCCCCATTTTCTGCTCTAAGTACTTGAGGCCCAAAGGAAGGAAGTAGCATCTCCCTCTGGCCCACAGAAGCCTGTAAACTCTCTGGTTTCCTCTTGTTCGAGGAACTGGGGAGTCCCTGAAGCTCCTGGGAGAGCACTGACCGCACTCATCACCAGCCTCCCAACGAAATTCCCAAGACCAAAATCCTCATCTCAAAAATGAGTGGAGTGATTGTTCATTTTCCAGGGACCCTGCCCTTGGCAGGAGGATTTTCTGCAGGTTTTTCTACTTATTTATATATGTGTATACATGTGAGCCAGTGCGCATGTATGAGCACATGTGTGCATGTGTGCATGAGCCTGTGAGCATGAGCCTGTGTGCTTGTGTGTGAGCACTAGGCATAAGCCTGTGAGCATGTGTGCATGTGTGTGTGAGTGTATGAGCTTGTGCGCATGAGTATATGAGCATATGTGCATGAGCATATGAGTGTATGTATGAGTGCATATATGTGAGTGTGTGCGCAAGCATAAGTATATGGGCACGTGTACACAAGACTGAGCATGAGCATGTGAGCACTTGTGTGTACATGTGTGTATGAGCGTGCACGTACAAGCCTGTCAGCACATGAGTGAGGGTGTATGCATATAAGTGTGTGTATATGTGAACATGCATGTATGAGTATATGTGCACGAGCCTGTCAGCACATGTGTGTGCATGTGAGTGTGTGTGTGAGTGTGTGTGTGAGTGTGCATGTATGAGCATGTGTGCAGGAGCCTGTCAGCACAAGTGTGAGTGTCTACACATGTGAGTGTGTATATGAGTGTGTGTGCAAGCGTGCATGTATGAGCATGTGTGCACAAGCCTGTCAGCACATGTGTGTGTGCGTGTGAGTATGCATGTATGAATGTGTGCAAGCATGCATGCACGAGCCTGTCAGCACATGAGTGTGTACACATGTGTGTATATGAGTGTGTGTAGAAGCATGCATGTGTGAGCGTGTGTGCACAAGCTTGTCAGCGCATGTGTGAGTGTGTGTGCATGAGAGTGCATTGCTCTACTTCTGGGAGCATACCCAGCTGCTGCGGGCCGACTCTGACAGGGCCACATTCTATGCCTTTCTCCCTGTCTCCCAGACCCCAAAGCCTGCCTGTGAGTGAGTCCAGAAGCTTCCAAGATAAAAATGGGGCCTCGTTGAAAGAAGAGAGTTGTGAAGTTATCAGCTGCAGGAAGACACTCCAGGGGGAGCCAGGCGAGCAGAAGCAGAGAAGGGAGCTGGGGCTGGAGTAAGTACGGGAGGAGTAGAGGAGAGCGCAGTGCCCAGAAAGCAGGAGGCGGTAGTCGGTTTGAGGACAGAGTGAAGTTCAGGACACCATCACTGACAGACATTTGGTGAGTGTGACTGTCCTGTCACCTACTAGCTCGCCAGCCTATGGGAGGGACACTCTGTACCCTTCATTCTACAGAGTTCAGCCCACCAGACTCTCTGATTTGTTAGGGCTGAGGCAGAGCCTAAGAATGTGCTCTTCCAAAGTTCTCCATGATGTTGCGACCTGGGGCCCTACTTTGAGAACCCCTGCTCTGAACATCTGGGTCTTGCCTGGTGAAACAGAGGGAAATTGGTGCCTAATTCAGAGGCCGCTTGTGTCCAGTGATGTCTTATGTAGTCAGCAGTGCCATGTGGCACATAAGAGAACAGTTCCCCCCCCCCCCCCGCACAGAGGTGTGCTGCCCCTACCCACTTGCACTGAATGAGCCCCTAGGTAGGGCATATTCTCAGAGCCCAGGCTGACCTGTCCTACCATAGCCAACACAATGTATGCTCACCAAGATCTCCATGAATATCTGTTGGATGGTTGGGTAGATGATGGGTGATAGATGACAGATGGATGGATGGACAGATGGATGAGTTGGATGTGTGGATGGATGGATAGATGGATGGATAGATAGATAGGTCAATGGGTAGATGGATGGGTGGGTTGGTGGGTAATGGATGATGAATGGATGGATGGATGAATGAATGGATGGATGGATAATAGATGGTTGTATAATGAATGATGCTTTGGTGGATGGATGCATGGGTTGGTGGGTGACGGATGGATAAAGAATGGAAGGATGAGGGGACAGTGGAAGGATGAATGATGGATGATGGATGGGTGGTTGGATGGAAGGATGGATGGATAGGTGGATGGGTTGGTGGGTGATGGATAGATGATGGATAGATGGATAGATAGGTGGGTGGAAGGATAAATGATGGATGGAAGGGTAGATGATAGATATGCTGGTGGATGGAAGGATGGATGATAGATGGGTAGATGGTGGATGGATTGACTGATGGACGATGATGGATGGGTGGATGGTAGGCTGATGGATGGATGGTAGATGGTGGATGAATGATGTGTGGTTAGATGGGTGAATGAGCTGTTCATCTGGATGCCTCAGAGTTCATTATCTAGAGCTATCCTTGAACTTAAAATCTTTTTCTATATGCCATATTTTTCTTCTGTTTAAAAAATTATAGTCATTTCTTAAAATTGGTGGTTTTACTGAATTACACCAGAGAGAATATAGGTATTGGACAAGTGCAGCTCTGAAATTCATGGGACCAGTTTCCTCTCGGGGTGGCTCTCATCTGAAGGCAGGGACTTCTCTGGAGCCAAGGACCCCATGGAGTCACGGGCCTCAGTGTGTTGCCCTGCAAAGATGTGGTTCTATCATGGAAACAACCCATCATGGGAACAAACAGGTGCACTGTAACCCTGAGAAGAAACATCCCTCGGCACACTCCATCCCTCAACATGTCCTGCAGGAGTCACAGTTCAGAGGAGTTGCGGGTCCCATGCTCCCCCATCACTTGGCCATGAGTGGGTCACAGTACAGTGCCAAGGCGCTCACCTGGTCACATCTGGAGAGGAGCCGTTCCCACACATGAGCGCTCGAGTCACTGGCATCTGAAGCACCAAGTGAACCTTGCCTGGTTTGACTACATCGCACAATGGTTGGGAAGGTGCAGAGCATCCTCTTGCCTTCTGAAGCCCGGGATGGTGGGCACATCCTACCGTTCCTGGACGTGTGATGGTTGTCGCCGAGACCCAGCTGACCCCAGGAGGGCCGCTGGGTGCTATTCACAAAGTGGCCACCCAGAGGCTGTGGCACCAGTGGTTTGTGCCCGGGGGTCTAGCCCCCGGCTACCCCTCCCTCAGTGCCTCCAGGGCTCCTCCTTCCTTTGGCTGCCCTGGGGTGTAGAGAGCATAGGCCCCAGGATGAGATTTAGGGAGAGTCTGGCAGTCTGTCTGTCTGTCTGTCTGTCCACATGAGTGCTAGCGCCCAGGCTTCCCCAGCCTCTCCATCCGCTTTATGTTTTTGAGATTTTCCATGTTGATTTGTGTAAGTGACCTCTGGTGATGTGAGCTTTTCTGTCTTTTCCCCCATGAGGATACCACCCACTGTGCTGTGAGCAGGGCTGTGGACGCATGTCTCCAGGCACACGGGCTGCACCTTCTCTGGGGTATGAGACTTGATCTCAGCTCCCCCGTGTCAGTGCTGTGGCTGCAGGGAGCGGGGGGGTTGCTCAAACACTGAGAAAGGTCCACAGAGATTAGAGCGGGTCATGAGTGTGAGTGAACACATGTGCGTGTCTCTGCAGTTGCGCTGTGCGTGTTTGTACGTTTGTGTCCCTACACAGGTATGTCATATGCATGTGTGTAAACAAATGTGTGTATGTGTATGTGGGTGTGTGGGTGTGTGGGGTGTGTGTATACATGGTGTGTGGTGCGGCAGGGGAGTGTGGTGCATGTCTATGTGTGCTCGTGGGCTATGCATTAGTATGTGTCTGTGTCTTACATGCACGTGTGACACATGTGGTGTGAAGTGTATGCACACTCAGTGTACCTGCTGTTCTCTGGCACTGGGTGTGTGGGCAGGGAGCCCCGGCAGGTGCAGGGGGATGGGAGCCTTGGCCAGGGAGGGCACCCACAAATGACTAGTCCTGCTGCTTGTAATGCCTCTGTCACTAAAACCACGTTTGGATAAAAGGAAGGGAAACAAAAATGGCAGAAGCAGAGCCTCTGACTCAGTTTCTAGCACCTGTCCCACGGGTTGCTGCAGAGACGGGGAAGGAGGTGGATGTGCGAGGCCTGCAGTCCATGGCCCAGCTGCCAAGTGGCACCCCACCTGCCCCGTGCTCTGAGCCTCCGGTCCTGCTGCGGCTCCGGGTCACCACGGTCCATGCACAGGCTGCCCAGGAGCAGGAGACAGGTGCACGAGGACAGACACAGGTGAAGCCTGAGTTCCCACAGCGATGCTGGGAGGACAGTAGCACAGGGGCCTCACCAGCCTTAACTGGGTGGTTCTGACAATGTCTGGGCATACGACGCAAGCCTCCCTTAGTCTTCTCTTGACAAGGCTCTGTGCAGCAGGGCCAGGCCCCCACATGGTGCAGGACCCAAAAATCACACTTGCTCTTAGAAGCCAGAGCACCCGTCAGCTTTGGGGCCCCCAGAGCCTGATCTGCACACCAGGAGGGAGGCTTCTGGGGGGGGCACCCCAGCTGCAGACCCCCCAGGATGGCGGCCCAGATCTGAGCTCAGGGCTTAATCACATTGTGGAGGCAGCTCCTCACCCCCTGCTCCAGCCCCAGGGCCCAGCTGTCATCTGGCCCTGGAGTCACCACCTCCAGGCAGCAGTGGGTGGGAAACTGCTGTGAGGACCCGGCAGGAAGGAGGTGTGTGGGGACCATGCAGGATGCATGTGGCCCCCGTCCCATGGCTGAAGGTTGTCCGGGGCCACGCCACCCGTCTGGGGAGCTGGGACCCGCCAGCCGTGCATCCAGGAGACCAGTGGCATTCTCATCTAGGGACCAGGCTGCTAACCTGCCCACTCCCTCCAGGGGCTGCCTGCGTGGGAGACCCCTGGTCTGGGTGTTTGTGCTGCTCCCTGAGTGCATGTGTGAGGACATCAGTCCACCAGTGACCCATCATCACCTGTGTCACCTCTGAAGAGCCCGTCCCCAAATATAGTCATGTCCTGAGGGGCTCGGGGGGGGAAAGGACCGACTGTACCAGGGCTGCAGATCATGCTGTGGCTGCCCTGACACTTGCCTTTGGAAGAATCGTGTTTAAGTTATCAGAGTTTTGGGGGCACCTGGGTGGTTCAGTGGTTGAGCGTCTGCCCTCGGCTCAGGGCGTGACCTCGGGATCCTGGGATTGAGTCCCCCATTAGGCTCCCCACAGGGAGCCTGCTTCTCCCTCTGCCTGTCTCTGCCTCTCTCTCTGCATCTCCTGAATAAATGAATGAGGCCTTAAAAATATTATCAGAGTTTTAGCTAATATTATTTTCCTTTAGAAACTACTTCGTGTATAAAGCTGTGTTGGGCACAGGTCCAGTCCCACTGGCCAGAGGTCAGATGCTGGGAGGACTGGCCCAGCATGACGACAGTGGTCCCTGTCCAGACGAGAAGGGAGATTGTCGGAGGCATCCTGACGTTTCCTGCATGTGCTCTCCAGAGTGCCGGCTCTGGAACATTCCAGGAAGAGGGCCTCTTGGTACCAGAAGCATGGGGAGGCCCTGGTGGGACAGCTCAGTGCAGGTGGACTTACAGCGGTGGTGACCTGACTGCTCAAGCTCCCCTGACCCCAGAACCTACTTTTCCTGTGACATTTCTGGGGTCACGCACTGGGGAGTGTGGGGCAGGCCTGGAGGACAGCAGAGCAGGCCTGGAGCTCAGCCCACTCGGGCACACGACTACCCTACCATCTCCTAAGCAAGCAGCCTGTGTCTGGGGCCCGGGCCCCAAGTCCGAGCTCCCTCCTGGCAGCGTCTGCTTCCGAGGCTTTCACAGATAGCCCACCGTGGGAACACATGGCTCAGCTGGGGCCGTCTCTGCCCCCCGCTTTCCCTGTTCAAGGAAGAGGCTGCTGTGTCTGCACAATGCTGCCAGTGAGCACCCCTATGCGTCACCAAGCGACGCTTCCTTCCCGGGCCACGTCTGAACCACGTGCTTCCCACCTGGTTAAAGCTACACATCTGTGTAAGCTTTGTGATCCCTTCTTAAAAAGCATTTTGTGTGCACAGAAGGCTCTGCACTGCTTTTTTTTAGCCCATTTGTGAGTATTAAATATTCATCTGTTCCATAAGGCATCTAATTGTTAACCTTGGGAACCATGATTGACAAAATGGTGAGTAAACAGCTTCTGTGCCAACCACGCACATGGTGGGGGTTCATTCTCCAGGCACGTTCAAGCACGGTGACAGGTACCTGTTAGCTATCTGGGTGCCAATTCATGTTCTAAAAATAGAGGTGAATATAAAACAAAAATGGAAATTCCTGGATCCTGTCCCCCATTAGTCTATAATCTAGTGGAAGAAATAAAATAAATGCCTTTTAAAAATTGGTAAGCAGTGAGTGTGTGATGAGCTAGTATACCCATGGAATTAAATAAGAAAGTCTCTGTTTTCAGAAGAGAGCCTGTGGCCTTGGGGCCTTCCTGACAGAGCAGATCCTTACACTGCCACTGTCACTACCTTATGTCCCCCCAGAGACAGGCTGAAATCCCAGCCCCTAACCTTGGAATGTGACCTTATTTAGGGACAGGGTGGCTCCAGGTGTCAGTGAGTTGAGATACGGGCCTGCTGGAACGGGTGGGCCCTTGTTCCTAAGAGGCCATGGCCACACAAGGACCCAGACTCACTGGGAGATGCACCTGCAGACCGGGCTCTCCAAGGGTTGACCACTGGAGGGGCAACACGGGGCAAGAAGGCACCTCCGTGGTGCCTAAGAGGGAGCGCCACACCAACACCATGGTTTCAGACGTTGGGCATCCACACTGAGCAGATTTCTGTTGTCTGAGGGACTCTGTTAGTGCAGCCCCTGCAGTAGCGGGACGTTCCCACGCTGACAGTGCCCATTGGAAGAGGCGGGGGCAGATGGTGGGACCAGGGCTTGGAAACCACGTGGGGCCCAGCAGGCAGGTGAGCAGGCCTGTCCCAGAACAGGGGGCAGTACAGGGAGGGGATGCAGCAGCTTCCAAAGGTCGTGCAGGCTGTGCCTCAGGAAGTCCCATGGCTGTGAGAAGCCAGAAGGGTAGGAGGCAGGGACCTGTGGGCATGGAGCAGCCAGGACCTGCTCGCACAGGACTCCCTGCAGCAGGTGTCCATGTCCTTACCTGACTCGCTCGTTAGGAAGGCGTGAGGATTCTTGGGATGCCAGGGGCCTGGGGAGCCTCATGCCACGTTCCTTGCCGTGAGGAGGCAGCGCCAGGCCCCAGGTCCCAGGGCTCCGTGCTCCTCCTACTCCCCAGAGCCTGCTGAACCCCCTTAAAAAAGGAGAGATGGGTCTTATGTTCTCCTGCCTGTAGCTCTCTTGAAGGAGCCACCTTCAAGTATCCATCTCTGATTTTTAATTAACTTTAGGCTGATCCGGCTGAGCCAGTTCTGGACTCCAATTTCAACAACTATTGACTGAACTGCCTGGTCAGTTCCATGAAAAAATAAAAATAAAAATGAGTCCAACCAGCCAGTTGCTGATTGAATCGATCGGCCCATGCCGGCAGATGATTTGTCAAGCCACCTGCATTAGAGGGCCATGAATGCAGTCAGTTTGTATTTTACTTAAAGGATGTATATTTATATAAATGTAAGAAACTGTGTGCTCAGTGCACAGAGCAATTGTCTACGTCTACCATGTAATTATCTCAATGCGATTAGTGAGTGAGATATTAATGCAGAAGATTAGATATTAAAAGGCATCATTACAGCACAGAAATGAGATTTGCATAGAGCAGTATCTCATTCGAAACCAGAAATGCACTCACAAAACACACAATTAGGTATCTGGAGACCCAGCCTTAAAACAACCGGATAGGAAAACAAAGTTAAAAATTCATTACTAGGCCCAAAAAATATGAACTCTTCCATTTTTAAAAAAATGCAATGTTGTAGATCTCCAAGAAGTGAGTGAGTGATGATAACTGATGTGTGATTGTTTTGCAAAATAGCACTGGTCTCCTATAGGGAGAGAAGGAAGGGCGTGGGGCAGGGCCGTGGCTCGGGGGTCACATCAGTGTCGTCACTAGAGGCTTCTGTGGTCCGTGGCCCTGGGCCCCGTGAGCCGAGCAGTACAGCCTAGCTCTGTACAGCTTGACTGTACAGCCCAACTGTGTACAACCCGACTATGCAGCCCGACTGTGTACAGCCCGACTCTGTACAGCCTGACTCTGAACAGCCCAACTGTGTATGGCCCAACCGTGTGGTGCTGCCCTGCCTCAGGTGTCGAGCATGTGCTGAACTGGGCAGGTAGTCCTTCCTCATAGGGTCAGCAGTGAGGCAGCTTCCACAATGTGAGGAGCCCCCAGCGTAGAGCCGCTGTCCATCCCACAGACCACCCCCGAAGGCTGGGACCTCTCTGGGACCTTGTCTGGGCCACATTGGGACACAGACACCCCACTCTAGCAGGGGGCCCTCAAGCCTGAGCCAACAAGAGTCATTTGCAAGCTGCTGTCCCAACCAAGGCTGTATTTAGGGGGACACCAGTGGACTCAGAGTGTCAACAGCATCTCTCTCATGCTTAGGACAGGGGCGGGTGGTTGTCACGTTGACCCGGACACCGATGGGCTGGGACAGGCAGGGGCAGAGTGGTCAGGCCTATGTGGTGGGGCAGGCTCCGCCGAAGCAGAGCCAGGGGGCTGGGGAGGTAAGACGGCAGCCTAGAGGGGGAGGGGAGGGGGAGGAGAGGTATGCTGCCATGGTCCAGCCCAAGTGTGTGCAAAGCAGTGACCGTGAGGCCCGTGTGGTGTGGACTCAGGGAAATGTTGACCTCGACCTTCCAGTCCCTGTAGTGGCCAGCTGTCCAGGCGTACGCCCTCCTGCGTCCCTCTCTCCCCCCAGCAGGGACGGCCCAGCACGCCGTGCCTTCCCCGAAGCGAGGCGATCATGCTCGTTGTTCAAACCACCTCCATCTGCTCGCAGAGACTCAGAAAGTGCATGGAAGATGTTAGCAATGATTTGAAGCAGCTCTCAAAGTCTAAATTGAGGGGATTTGCTAAATGGTCGTGTGAATGCATAAGTGATTCAGACTTTTCTTGATTTATAAACTCATTTTCAGTATTGGCATTTTACTAGACATCTCCACTCAGACTCAGACTTTGTGGGGTGGGGGGTCAGGGCCTGGGACTCTGTGGGTTAGGGGTGAGGGTGCAAGGGAACCTGCTTGCCACCCCAAGGATCTGGACCTTGTGGGTGGGGGTCAGTGGGCAAGGGGCCGTGCTTGCCACCCCGAGAACTGGACTTTGCTCTGAAAGTACCGGAAAGCTGCTGGTGAGTTCAGTTTAGGGCTCGTGTTCCCAGCATGGTGGACGATGGATTGGGGGCAGATCTGGAGACAGCAGAATTCATTGGAAGCCTGCTGGAATGACCCAGATGAGGTCTGAATCAAGGCTTCAGTCGCATCCACACGTGGACAATGGAATAATAATAACAGTAAATCTCAGGACTTTGTGGTGATCAAAGGATCACTGCTCTGTGCCTAGAGCTGTGCCTGGTGCTGAGGACACCGTGCTTCTTTCTGCTCAACAATGAGAAGGATGTGAGCTTCCTGAAAGCAGGATTTTGAGTATCTGATGCACTGATTTTCTACCTCGTATACAACCTTCTACATAATTTTGTGATAAATGAATAAATGTATTCTTTGAAGATTTTATTTATTTATTTATTATTTATTTATTTATTTATTTATTTATTTATTTATTTATTTGATGGAGAGAGAGAGGAACAGAGAGAGCACAAGCAGGGGTGAAGGGCAGAGGAAGAAGCAGACTCCCCGCTGAGCAGGGACTCAATCCCAGGACCCCAGGGTCAGGACCTGAGCCGAAGGCAGACGCTTCATGGACTGAGCCCCCCAGGGACCCCATAAATGAATAAATGTTTTTTTTAAAAAGGGTGACCGGCTTCTCCAGCAACTGCAGTTCTCTGTGGGCAGAATCATCATGGGTGAGGAGACAGCTCTGATGGAACACGAGAGACAGTTCTGGGCACAGTGCAGAAGGAGCGCCACACGTGAAGTCCCTTCTCTACGTTAGTTTAGGGAATGCGGCAAAGAGTTATTTTAGACAATATATTTTTATTTTTAGCAATTATAAACAAGACCTTTGAGCCATTGAATAACCCCTATAATAAGTCTTGTAATAAAATTGGAAGAAACCAGACAACATGTGCCACACAGAGGTTGGCTGCTTGTCCACCAGACACGGGTGGGCGAGCCACGCAGGCGGCAGTCCAGGGGCGCGGGCCACAAATGGAATGGGTGTCCTTGAGCAGACGCGCCCGAGTGAAAGGAACTTCCTGAGTGAGGGTCGTTCAGAGATACTTTCCTTGCCGTGTGGGGCACTTGACAACAGTTTGTGCCCTTTAAAAAATTGTTCATAGTTACATTTCTAAGCACCTCAGGACTTTCTAGTTCAGCATCTTCCCAAGTGATGTGTTTACTGTGCTTAATAGGTGTTAAAATCACAGTGAAAACACAAGAAGTTCTGGTCCTTTAGAAAAATAATTAATGGACATCAGACAAGGAGAAAAAAATCTGTACAGCTGGTGGCTACGAGACAGATGAATGCCACAATTCAGGAGGCTCAGCTGACCTGTCCCACCTACGTCCGCGTGCACTTTGGGGCACTCCGCAGCTGCCAGGGCCGCCAGCACCAGCCTGGAAGCACAAGTGTCGAGGAGCAGTCCTTCAGTGTCTTGAGGACAAACTATCAAACCAGCCTTCGCAAAAATAACGAAGCGCACGCAACCATATGACTCTCGCTAAAATACTGATTATTAAAGTAGTTCCTAGGGCAAAATGCCTTCTCTGCCATCACATGATGACATTTTTAAATGCTGCTTATTTCGTCTTATTCTCCTCTTGTAAAGCCAACTTCCCAGATGTCCTACAACATACACGTGTGTACAGTGGCAGGCAGATACATTATCAATAAATCAATAAATATTAGCAAGTGCTCAGAAGTTACAGGTAGAAAGCATTTGAAACTGAGCCAGATGATTTATAGTTAACTGAGGATTGGGATTTTTTCTTGTTCGTGTTTATATCTCTGTTGTTTGTGCAACTTCATGTCTGAGCTAGACTGGAGGAGGAGGCAGAGACGGGCCTCCACTGCCCACCTACCCCCATCTCCTGGTCACCCCCTCCGGCAAGCTCGACCCCGGAGCCGCGGCTTCCCCTCAGCTCAGCATTTGCAGACAGCGGCGCCCCAGGGGAACCACCCTCCATCCCGGGAAGCCACGTGTGGGACCCTGGAGGCGGGCTGGACCCAGGTGGCCCCTCGCACATCCCACCCTCGTTCCGCTGGGCCCCGAGCAGCACTGCAAGATCAGGATGTGGGGCTCTGGAAGCTGCTGCTTCGGGGGGTGGGGGTGCAGGTGGACGAGGCTGAGGCTGCATCCCGGATAGGACAGGGGACCATTCGTAGAGCACGCCCGGGGACACCTCCCTCAGGGTGCTCGGGTCTTCCCCACACTCAGGGCCCGCGCAGCCCGGGCCGCCGTCCCCTGCTCTCTGCTGACCACAGCGCTGCTGCTGTGAGGCCCTACGCTCCGACTGCACGACCCTCACCCTCAAGAACAGCCTGCAGGCCCCACAGCCATGCCTGGGGCTCCTCTCCTGACCCATCCCCCCCTGGTCTGCTTCTCGTGCTTCCCCAGCAACGACCCCACTCCGCTCTGCGGTCCCTTCCACAAGCCACTCCTGGTGACAGTGACACAGCAGCCCCCGCCCCCCATGACGGGAGAGGCAGAGCTCAGAGGCCTGCAGACCATGCCGACCGCTGCGCCCCTGGACAGCAGCGGGCCAGCCGGCTGCCCCAGTGCTTTGCCAGGGGCCTGGGGGCTGGCCTGCCCCTGTGCCCCTCGTCTCCCTCCTGCCCAGAGACAGACCCTGAGGCCCACACTGGTCACCTCCTCTTCCTTCCAGATCCTGCATGCTGGACTCCGTGCGTCCAGCCCATAAGGCAGCAGCTGGACGCGGAGATACTGACTTCCTTACTTGTACATGATCAGCCCTGTCGCACGCCGCTTCTTCCCGGGATGGTGTGAACATGTAGACAGCAGAGCCGGAGAAACATGGGCGCAGGCAGACTGGGGAGGGGGATCGTCCCATAGCTCGTACCCTGCCTCCCAGCCCCTGCAAGCTGCTGCTGGACACCAGGCACAGGCCCCATGCGGGTCATCAGTGAGCAGTGTCAGGTGTGGGCTGACAGGAGAGAGGACATCATGCATGAGTCCCCACGTATCTGTGACCACAGATGGGGCAGCTTAATAGCAGATGTTCATCTGCTCATATCCTGCACGCGAAGGGGGGGTACCTCCCAGACCAGGTGTCACAGGCCTGGTTCCTCCCGGGGCCGCTGTCCCTGGTGTGTGGACTCCGTCTTCTCCCCATATCCTAGCGTGCCCGTTCCTCTGTGCATATTTGTGCCCTGACATCCTCTACTTACCAGGACCCGGGCACAGGGTATTAGGGCCACCTGTGTGGACTCGTTTTCACCTGACTGCCTCGGTAGAGACCTTGTCTCCACCTAAGATCACATGCTGAGGTCCAGGGTTGAGGGACCTGGCTCAGCCCCTGACGTGGGGGAACACCAGCCATGACGGGCGAGAGTCCCCACACAGAGCTTGGGCCCCATGCTGCTTCTGTCCCATCTTCCAGGCCTGTCTCCAGTGACACATCACCCATGGAGGTGGCTCAGCTGTGACCTGCGGCACAGGGCTGCCCCCACCCCATTGGGAAGGGGTGGCGGGTATGGATCTCGAGGCTTTCCCACTTCTGCAACCACAAAGAAAACTGTGCATTGAGGTGTTTGGGGATGAGAAGGAAGCCAAATGAAGCAAATTCCCCTTCCAGGACCCCAGCCAAGCCCCCCGTTGGCCAGCTCCTCTCTCCAGGGAGAGGTCCCTCCCAGCAGACAGCCTCGTCGGGGGCAGTGGCTGTCGGGGGGTCCGATTCTGCCTCAAGTCCCCCTTGGGTCCCCCTCAGGCTGGCCAAAAGGAGTGGTCTGGGCCCACCCCCAGGAGCTGGTCAGGGCAATGCGGGCGTGCGCACTCACAGGCCCGGGTGAGGGAGGAGCAACGTCTGTGGCAGCAGGGGGTTCACGGCCCTGTTCTTGCCTCGTGTCAGCCGGGGGCTCCCGAGGACAAGCCTGGGGATCGCTGCCCCACCTGGCCTCACAGTGATGAGAGTGCCCTTCAAAGCAGATGGGGATCCCTGGGTGGCGCAGCGGTTTGGCGCCTGCCTTTGGCCCAGGGCGCGATCCTGGAGACCCGGGATCGAATCCCACATCGGGCTCCCGGTGCATGGAGCCTGCTTCTCCCTCTGCCTCTCTCTCTCTCTCTCTCTCTCTCTCTCTGTGACTATCATAAATAAATAAAAATTTAAAAAAAGAAAGAAAAGATTCAAAGCAGACACAGTCACGGTGAACAGAGAAGGCATCCAGGGATGTGTCTACCCTTGCAAACCAAGTGCTTAGCATCAACCGCCTGAGCCCCACATTTCAGTGCTTGGCTGTGGGTGGCCCCCTGGTCGTTCAGAAAACACTTGAACCCTCCTTTTGAACCCCCAACCCTGCCTGGGAAAATATGCTTTTTAAGATAGTTATTTAAACATTAAAGAGTAATCATCTTGGTGGGGAAAGGAGGCTCAGTTCAGAAATCACAGGATTAATATTTCGGGAGCTGGTCTGAGGCCTAGCTGTCAGGGGTGCGTCCACAGGGCTGCCTCAGCCCAGCAGCTGTCATCCTTCTCTTTGAAGTGACAGCTGCATGACACCTGTTGTCATATTGTTTTCGACAGAGATACACAGAGTAACTCTCTAAAAACATGTTAGTGCCTTTGGGTGAAAGCTCAGGTAATCGGACAAAGAATTAGCAGATGTCTCAGAACTATTTTAACAAAATACTTCCTACGTGAGTACAACTTTCCTTGGTTCTGTTTGCCATAACCCTGAGGTAGTTTTAGCATAATTCAAAAATCCAGATGCACAGACAGGCAGCATTCAAAGCAGAGTTGACTCTATAAAATCTGGAAGCTTTAAGGTATAGTTTTCAACACAAAACATCCAACACAGGAGGTTTTGTTTGTTCACTGAGCAGTTACACGTCCTGTTTAAATTACAGTTCTGGCACCAAGCTCACTGGCCAATCTTTTAGGGAAGCGGATGTTGTCCGGACGGAGGCAGGTATGCATACCAGAGGCACAAGAGGAAAATACTTCGTTCAATTATAAATACATGAGCACTGAGGTTTGGTGCCAAAGAAAAGAAGATCTGCAGCACGGGTGCCTGCTTTTCGTGAGCATGAGATGCGTTCACAGCAGAGGCTGCTGGGGAGCACGCAGCCTTTCCTGAAAGGGTCTCTGTGTCCACAGAGACCCTTTTGCTTCCATCCCAATGGGAGAAAGCAAACCCCGAGGGCACCTTGTGGAGCCCCCATAACACCACCTCCCCACCCACCCCCACCCCGTGTCAGGCTCCCACCCTGCTGCTTCCGCATACCTGCCTCAAGGAGGCACCATGCGGTGGGTCTGCCCACACAGCAGGCAAGCCTGTCAGCCCTGCCTGAGGATGGACTCACGGGTTGTGACCCCGACTGGGTTTGCCTCCTACTATAGAACACCAGGGCCACTCGACTCAAGCAGATCTGTGGGTGGGATGGAAGGATGGCCCCTCCATCGCCAGGACCCGATGCGGGGCGGGGATGGTGGGGAAGCCCAGCAGGTGGGCTTCAAGGGTTCTATGTCAGTACGGGATTCATTCGTGAGCTGTGTTGGCGGGAGTTTTCAGACACATGTTACGATTATTTTGAGAAGTTAAGGGATAATTTGGATTCTCAGTCAATGCTCTTTGTATTATTTAAATAATGCATGTGCTTATTAAGCATTAGCTACCACCCTGTGGAGGGGGGACCCAAAATGGCCTCATTAAGAGGATGATGAAAAGACTCTCTTTAGGGCCCTTTCCAGGGCTTGGTAATTACCACTGGCGTTCATTAGGCAAAAGGGAAGGGAGAGGCCTGCTGCCGGGGTGTGTGTGTGTGTGTGTGTGTGTGTGTGTGTGTGTGTGTGTGCAGGAGACTGAGCTGAGGATGGGGACGAGGGGAGGAGCCTGCGGGACGTCCTGTCCCTGGCTTTGTCCCCTGCCAGCCCCACCTCTGGCCCTGCAAGAACTTCCCTAGCTAGGGGCAAACCAAGAAGAGTGAAGAGCTACAAAACCCTGACACAGAAGGCGTATTTCAGAGGTGACTGCTCCCTTTCCGAAAAGAAGAAGTGCTTTTAACAGGCGGGTCCAGCACAGAGCTGCTCCCGGATGCTGTGCGAGCTTACCCCAGATCCCCCGTCTACCCTGGGAGGCAGCCTCCTGCTGCCTGGGCCCCACCTAGACCTAGCCTGCCAATCCCTGTGCGCCTGGCAGCCCACAGCATGCAGACCATGTGGTCCCCCAGAGGGGGGATGAGGACCAGGGTCTCCCCACAGCCTCCGCAGCGAAGAAATATGATGAAGTCCAGCCCAGGCAGTTTGGGCAGGGATGGCTCCAGATGTGGTGGGATGACCGCTTCCCTGCAGAGCACAGGTGAGGACACCCAGCGTGCCACTCAGAGTCATGCCCCTGCGCAGGGCAAGACCCTTAACTGGACGAGGTGCCCCATGTGGGGAGTGGCCCACGGTAGCTTCTCAGAAAATTCCTACAGATACACTTTGCAGCTCCTGCTCCTGGAGTGGAGAGAACACGCCGTCTGTTTATTACTATTCCCCCCACCTTATGTGCTTTCAAGCACATCTGATCAAGGAATTCATTTAAACCAAGAGCATTTGAACAGAAGGTGGTGTGAACTAAAGTAAGGGAAGTTCACCCGCCTGGATCTGCAAGACCGTTGGAGGCACAGGCAGCCGGGCCGGGTCTCACCAGGAGGCCCCTCCAGCCCTCATACTGTCCCCCACCCCTGCCATCTCCCTGCCCTTTTGGGCCCAACATGCACCTAGGAGGACACAACAGTGGGTGCACTGCCCGTCCAAGTGGACGGCTCCGGGAGGGACACGGACACCTGCCACTCCCCCGGGCGGTCTGGAAGGCGGACGATGGCTAGAACTTAGGAGGAAGTGAGTCATCAGGGGGCTGAGGCTGGAGGGCAGCAGGAGGAGACCCGGTACCTGGCTGCCCCTCCAGGTTGGCACCATGCAACAGAAGGAAAAAGGCAGCGTTATTAGAGCTCTCCTGCTACACACAGCTGAGGTCCTCTGAAATGATGCTTCTTCCCGGCAGCAGGTACTAGGGCTAGCCCGGGCTGGCCGTCCCCGGTGCCAAGTTGAGTTCTAACATCAGGGAAGCCACTTGGCAATAACCAGGGGGCCAGCTGGCCTTCTGGACGACTTAGCTCCATGACCTGGGGCAGGTCTGCAATGTCTCAGGAGCTCCCGGTGGCTTGGCTCTCACACGAAGGGGTGCCTGCTGCACACCCCCAACCTGGCCCACCCTTGTCTCCAGGCTGCCCAGTGGGAATGAGGTTCAGCCTCAGTGAAAGGACCCAAAGAGTCACCCATCACCCCAGAGACCTCTGTCTGTCCAAGGTCGCAGGGTTCTGGAGACCAGCCACGCTGGCCATTGGCCCATCCGCTGACCTCGCCCCGAGGAACCGCAGCCAGGTCAGAGTTGGGGTCAGGGTGGGGGTCGACCTCGGGGCCCCATGCTATGGACCCCTCACTAGGGAGAGCGGGGCCTGGATGGTGCCCCCAGGGCTGCATGGATCTGGCCCAGCGCTGCAGCTCTCAGGTGTGTGAGCCCTGGGCAGGAGAGGCAGCCTGCGGGTGACCCTTTGGGAGAGAAGGCTCAGCACCGCCTGCCCTGGGGCCAGAGTCCCGGGGCAAGCTCTGGGGCTCCGCTGGGGCTACTGAATCCAGTGTATCATGGAAGCACTTTGCAAGCCTGCACACGGCCGCTGCTGTAGTCATCATGGCAACAGCAGCCCTGGGTGCTGGCTCTCCACACAGCTCCTTGACTGGCCCAGGAGGACGCCCTGGGGAGGCCCACCCTGCTCTGGTGCCCCTCGAGGTCCCTGGAGGAGGCCGGGGGTGGGTCCCCATTGCTGATTAAAAAGCTGAGGTCCTCAGAGCATCGCGATGGCAGAGGCAGACAGCGTCCGGTGTGCTCAGGGCAGGCGGATGATGAGGGTCTGGGTTTCCATGATGCAAACTTAAAGGCCACCCGTCCCCAGGCTGCCACCTCCTCTTTGTCTCCCACACACTGGCCGCTCTGCCTCTGTGTCTTCACCTCATCCCCAGGACAAGGGACAGTGGCTGTGGCTGTCCCAGGGGTCGAGGTCAGCCAGCGCCTCCCCCTGGCTGGGGATACCCCCCTCCATGTCTGGGCGTGAGTTTGCGGCACCAAAGATTCGCCCTCTGACCTAGTCCGTCCTACCCTCCATACCTTGGTGGTCGGTGCTGCCCTTGGTTCAGGGGGTATTTACATCTTTTCCTCTATTTCCTCTGAAACATTTACGATCCTGGCTTCCCATTTAGGCTTTCATGTGCCGGGGTTGGTGTCCGTCCACGTGGGGAACCACAGTCCAGTCTGACCTTTTGCGGCACAGGGACCCTGACGGGTGTGCTCCTGCCTTTCCCACTGGCCCCGACCCCCAGAAACCCTGCCCGAGCTGCCAGCACTGCCATCAAGTTTCCAGGGACACGGGGCTTCACCTGCACCTCTGCTGTGGCTCCTGGGGCTCCTTGCCCTCCCTGCATGGCCCTTGTAGGGTCAGGACAGCGTGTCCTGGTGTCCCAGCCCCCGCTTCTCCTCCGTCTATTTTGGACAGAGCACCGACCACTGGTAGACCAGGAAGCCAGGTGTCCAGGCCTCCCGTGGAACCACCAGTCAGACCACCCAGGAACCCACAGAAATAATACTAATAAATTGAAGAAGCAGAGTCATCAGGGGCACATGGGAATGGGCCCCCTGTTGCTCCCAGAACCTCGGAGTGACCGGAGAACCCGAAGGGGCATGTGGGTCCAGCCAGCAGCACCTGGCTGCCCCTGCACAACGGCTAACCCCAATGGGCCCCCGAGCCCAGTGTCCCCTACAGGACACTCTTGGGACTCATCATAACACAGTGATGCTGTGTCCTGGCAAAGAGCATGCCTTCCTCATCTGGCTGCGTTTGTGGTGGAAAGGACATGGCCCCAGTGGCCCAGCTCCTGCCTGCCCAGCCCTGCCTCCCAGCACCCTGGCCGCGGAGGCTCCCCACCTTTCAGCCCACCTGCTGGTCCTCCCTGTGTCTCCCCTGTCCGTGGACGCTCACTGGGCGGCCCGCCGGGAAGCCACGGTAGTAGCATCAGATCAAAAGGGTCCCTGACAAGGGAACGGGTTACAGGGGTTGCCTGGAAAGAGTACGGTAACTGTCCCACCCCGTTCATCAGCCACCAATACCCTTGGCATCAGACCTCGGCCCGCGGTCTGTCACACCCCAGCAGAGGCTTCTGTTTTCCGAGGACGAGGCCTACGGAACAAGGAGCTGCGCTTATTAGCTTGTTGTGGAGCATTGAGGGGAAAGCCCGAAAGGTGTTTACGGCGGCTACCGCGCCCTCGCTGCTTCTCCGACACCTGCGCGCCACACGCCGCTCTGGGCTTAGCTCTGCCCTGGGAACCTCGATCCCAGCGGCCGGGAAGGGGGAGCATGCCAGTTCATGGCGTGGGGCGGGGGGCTCTGGCCCGTCAGGGTTCCAGGTGGAGGAAGGTGGGGATGCAAAGCAAGGAGACAGGGTGCCTGAGCCGGAAACCAGCCTCTAAAACCCACACGATGGCCCCTTCGGGACCATTAATTCATTAATGCTCCCAGCCACCACAGCATTGTTTTCTTGTAATTATACACACCTCGTACGCTTGCTTTTGAAGACATTAATTGCATGATTAGTTTTATGACTTCTTCTGATTACCAATTAAGTCACCTTTTTTTTGTATTTCATACATACCATTAGAGTTTATAGTGCCGTTTTTAATTTCTCACCTAGCAGGGGTTCTCACACGTTGGAAGGCTACATTATCCACTCAATAAACAGAGAGAGTTTAATTTTCTGTGCAAAGTATTGGTGTGGACCTGGGAAGGTGATGTTTCTGATATTACACTATCAAGAGTGACATTTAATTTTACAGGGAAAAATCTTGTTTTTCACTGTCATGACGATGTTCACAGAACATGATGTTAGAGAAGAGCGCCAACCAGACGCGGTGATCCTGGGTTAGCTTGGATGGAGTCATCACACCCCCTTCTCTGGGGAAGACATTGGCACACACTCTGCTCGTGGTTTCTGTATGCCCTGCATCCCCCGAAGAGGAATGTGGCCCCGCGGGTGCCCACGTCCATGACCACGGTGCCCACCGCACCTGCCGGGCAGGAGGGAGGCTCTGCATGCCGCCGCTGACAACCCGGGCAACGCTCTGCGGGGCCTCTCCCTGCGTCCACCACGGCTCACAGAATGGCATTCAGGCCCTGCTGTACATTCACGTTCCAAGATCTCTTCTCTTCCCCCAGGAAAAATAAGAGCAAATAGATCTGTAATCAACAGATGGTCAGGTGGATGAGATGCCTAATTGGATTGCACTGAAACGACTCCATAAACGGGGCTGTGCGGGCAGCGGTGCAGTTTAATCGTGTGATTTAGCGGCATCGATTCACAGCTCCGTGCACAAAGGGGCCGGTGAATAATGCCAGTTATAATGCGGTGTATGGGTTGGAGACCTTCACGTTGACTTAAGACATATGTGTGGTTCCAGGGCCCTGAGAGCCATGCCGCTCCGGAGGGGTCACTGCTCCGAGGTCTGAGATACTTTTAATTGGATGTGGCTAGAGAAAGAAAGTTCCAATCTCAGTGTTGATCCTTAAAGTATCGGCCTGACAAAGCGTCGTGTTAGGGTGAAGAAGGTGGTGGGGGCACATCCACACAGTGCCCCCTGCGTCCTGGACACCCTGCAGCCTGACCCAGGGCAAGGGGTGCCTGTGGTGACCGAGAGAGTGGCCCACACCCTAAAAGCCGACTTTTTCATAATTTGTGGGAAACATACTGGGGTTCCTTGAGCACCCTTTTTTTACTCTCAGCTTTACTTCCTTTCTTCTGTTAAGCTGCTGACTCATTGTCCCGCAGGCTCCTGAATAATGCATGAGCAGGCTTGCTCTCCAGGGCACAAAAGTCCCAAGCCAGAGCCAGGGGTCGGTTCAGGGGCCTCTGGGGAGAGGTTATTACCATTCGTAAGGGGCAGTTCCCTGCCCCAGATGCATATGTGTTCTGAACCACTTATTTAGGGATTTTTTAGGAGAGCTTTGTGCTTGTGGGGGGTGAGGGGGCCCCTCACCTGAGTTCCATTTAAAACCTAAAGATTATAAGTTTAAAAGAACTATGGGGAAAGAGAGGACTGCCCTGTGACGTGGGCCTCGAGTGTCCAGGCGTGACTGCCTGAGTGGGAACATCTGCCTGCACCTGGCGGATTCCGTGAGGCACCTGCCTGCCGGCTGTGACAGCAGAGGAAGCACAAATATGGCAATGACACTTTGGGACCTTATGTGCTGTTCAGACAGTATCTAAGGGAACTTAAAAGTACTACCCCCTAGTCCCGGCCAGCGTCCTGGGCCGTTTCCTACAGAAGGGCGTCACTAGGTCTCAGAGAGCCCGCTGTCTGCACCCTGTCTGGCCTGCACCGCCTAGGGCATGGGGTCGGCAGTGGCAGTGAGAAGGAGCAAAGGGGGGCTGGGCGTGAGCTGGGGCACCTGTTGTAGAAGCAGACGGGCAGCGGCTCCTGGGGGGACCTGGGCCCTGGCTGGCCACCCACCGCTTGGCTGACATCGCTCCAGCTGTTGCTGGTCTTCCCTCGGGGACAGAGGACGGCCAACCCTGGGCCCTCACTGCATCAGGAAGGGGACCCATTCTGATTGCAGGGAGGGGTCAGAGGCCAGGCCTCTGCCCCACAGCCTTCCTGGGGGCCAGTTCTCCTTTGCTGGCCCCTGGGCCGGTTGGAGACGAGTAGCAGCCAGGCTCATGGTGTTTGTCTGGAACAGCATCGCTTGTGAACCGGAATGGCCCTCGTGCTGGCACCCCGCCCTCCGGGGTCTACAGACATCCAGTGTTCCAGCTGAAGCGGGTTTGCAGCAAAGACAGTGCACTGTCTGTGCCCAGAGCAGACCCTGTGCTGGTAAACGCATGTGTGCTCCTGCACACGTGCACACTTGTCCACGCGCTGCCATGGCCACACGCAAATTAAATAATTAAACAACAATTAGGTAGGTGCCAATCTGCCTGTGCTGAGTGGGAATCACCGGCTTTTGGAGAGGGTGTAATCAGAAAAGCTTGGGGTGATCAGAGGCAACTCCATGAAGACATTACAATTTCAGTGGCTGCTGGGAAGAGGAGAGGGGTATGAACAGACATAATGGAGAAGGAGACACACTTCAGGCAGATTTATCCAAGTGCTCGGCAGACAAGCACCAAGGGGCTCACATGCCCCACGTCAGGCAGGGCAGTGAGGATAAGGTGAGTGGGACCCAGGGCAGTGGGGGCATGGATACAGCCCTGGGGAGTCGCAGGAGGGCGTGCACGGGGGACGGCTGCGTGTGCCGGGGAGTGGGTACAAGGTCACTGGCTAAGTCAGCACAGAGGACACCAACAAAGAACAAGAAAGGCCTAGGCCCTGAGTATGCACCTGGGGTGGTGGGTGCCCAGCATGCCCGGCGTGCCCGACGTGGGATGTATGTATAGGGAAGAGCCGACTGCTTTCCCTCCAGCTGGCACCCATTAGCCTGCACTTACCCAAGGGCATGGTTGACCACCCGCGGTCCTTTAGCCTGGCCCAGGGACACCCCGAGGAAGCATCCATTTCGTGGGAGAGAGGGAGGGAGGGTGGGGACGAGGTAGAGGGCAGGTGACTGAGGGGTGGATGGGGAAGGGGTGACCATGCAAATGTACATTTGGAGGCATTTATTGGGAAGTCTGTGGAGCTAGACCAGTGGTCCAGGCCAGCACCTGTGTCACTATAGTGACCACATGCTGCCTTCTGTGTCTCGGGTCAGGAAGTGCATAGTTCTGTTAAAATGCTTACTTGCTTTATGGAATACTTACATAGAAAACTTGGGAAATGCAGAATAATAAAATCCAAAAACTTAAAACCAGTGTCATTCTGCCCCCTGGACTTACTTGCCACATGGTGTTTCTTACAGAACATCGAGGCACAGACATGGGTGCTTCCAGCAGCTACATCAGAGCACCGGAGGGTACCATCTAGCTCTTAGCGCACAGCCACATCAGATAGTCTCACATGCTGTCTGGAGGAGCGTGGTTCTCTGTTCAGTTGTCCCTGCTATCTAACCCCTGCCACTACTGGGTGTTGCCAGGATTGCAGTTTCAAATCTGGCTGTAGTTGTACTTACACACGGCTTATTACATGATATCGCCTCTAGGACATAAGGACCCTGCTAGATGTGCCCACTCTACTAAGTCTCTGCGTCCTCAGCATCCAGTCCAGTGCACGTCCACCCCGACCATGGGCAGTGCCCACCTCAACCGCGGGCAGCGTCCACCCCAACCGCGGGCAGCACCCACCGTGACTGCGGGCTGTGTCCACCCCGACCACGGGCAGCATCCACTCTGCCCCCAGGCCTGTGAACACACCCTCAGCAGCACGGGGGGTCAGACTTTGCTGCCCTTCCTGCGATTCTTCAGGGTAAATCGTGGCATCGTATCATTGCTTGAATTTATGGTTTTCATCTCACATGGAGTTAGCATATTTATCGTACTCTGGCATTTCCTGTCCCACGTGTGCGAGTGACCCTCACGCGTTGCTGCTTACGGTGGATGTGCGGGGCCCTTGGCTCACCTGTCACAAGGCTTGGAGTTGCAGACACTGAGCTCTGGTGTCCCCGTGTCTGCCGTTCCTCAGGGACCTGCCGACCGCTCTCATGTCTAGAGCGTCCAGGTTGTACTCAAGCAGACAAATTCTACTCTTTGTCCTTCCAGTCAACAGCCCACGTTGTCCCGCTTCCACGGTCTCACACACCCACAGCATCTCTGGCTGCCACAGCCGGTGCAGTGAGGGTCAGGTATGTGTTGTGCCACGAAGACCTGCGTCCTCCCGCTGTTTCAGTGTTGCCTGTGGCCCCATCACTGATTTTGCCTAAAACAGCTTCAAGAAGGTAGAGAGAACGTGCCGGATATTTTTTCTAAATCCTTTCGGTTTTCACTCCACTTGTGAGACGTATTATTCCCGTTGGCTGTGCTGACATGTCCCCAGATGCCGGTCCCTCAGGGATGCGTGTCCCCATGCCGATGCTCATCCCATGTTGTTCCAGAAGCTTCTGGAAGCTCCCCAGGCTCACCTCCGACCCTGTGGCAGTCTGTTTGGCTTCCCCTGACTGGTTGGAACTCTGCTCCTGGGGTTTCCCTGCCCTGTTGTCACGTCCAGGTCCCCGCAGGGCTTTGCCCCGTCACCATGTCCCCGCCTGTTCCTCTCCACATGTCGTGAGTCCTTGCGCCCACCTGTGTCCTGGCGCCTGAGGCCCGTGGGGAAGCCCCGGTCATGACGCCCTCCCGCTGTGGGCATCCTCTCAGCCATCTGTCCATGTCGCTGGCTCCTCTCCGCAGACTGGCCACTGGGAGAGCAAGGATCAGCTCAGCAGTCACAGCTCCCAGGAGATGCCCACGAGCCAACGTGTGTTTCAATCCACTTTACTGGGGTGTGAGTTACTCTCCGTAAAGTTCACCAATTGGCTGGTGGGCAACTGCGAAGTGTCAGACCACAGGACTGGCTATGAGGCCTGGTGACGGCCCCGGGCATGGCCACAGAGTCATGTGCCCGCCCTCCCTCCTCCTCCCCACCCCGGCCCCTTTCTGCTCTGACTTTCTCAGACTCATGCAGTTTCAGAGACACTAACAACTTGGTCCTAAAACTTCTGCGTAAGAAGGAATGCAAAATACTGGCTTATATGGAGGAAATCCCATATGTGCTCCTTAGGTTCATGTGTGGCCCCTCAGCCTGACCCCAAAACATGGGCTACACAAGCACCATACCGCTGCTCATGTCCAGTCACCTTTATGACCCAGCCATAACACCCCACCCCTAGAGTCTCGGGTGAGTGTCTTCTCGCGTCCCTTCTGCAGAATCTGGGTGGATGCAGCCTTTCCTGACTGTTGTCCATCTGTCCCGTCGGGGGAGGCCATGGTCGCTCTTCTCCCTGTGAGTGTCGGCGTGGCCCCAACCAGCTGGTTCTCTCCTTGCCTTTGCTGCTGGGGGGCAGGGAACCACAGAAATTGCCCCCACCCAGCCCTTAAATCAGCCCGATGCCTGCATGAGACACATGCGACTGAAAACTAGGACAGATTGTGCATCCCCCACCCACCCATCCCCCATTATTCCTTTTTTAATGGCGATTTTTGTGGTTTCTGGGAACAGAAGCCACAAATCTCCGGGTTTTAGGAGAGCTTGAATGCATCCATCACCCAGGATAAAACTTGGACTTTGTGGGCATATCTGTCCACTCAGCTGAACCACTGAACTTTCTTGCCTCCCACCTGCTCCTCAAATTCATATTTAAAATAAAAACAAAACTATTCTGTCCCCCGTTTACTAAAAGGCAGCCATCCCTAACAAGCCCAGACGGATTAGCGCTCCTACATCGGCGGAGCCCACTTAGCAACGCGTGAAACCGTCGCAGCCCAAGGTAATTTGCAAAACGCAGTCGCCTCTGATCAATCTGAAATAATCCTCCTGTTTATAAAACAGAACATGAGTCACCGCCCCAAGCCCGACGCCAATTACACCGGTAACACGGTTTCAAAGTGGCGCCCGTGCTGCCGAGCCGAGGGCCAGCCAGGCGTCCGCGCGGGCCCGCCGTGCCTGTGCAGCCCCTCGGTGCCGCCTGGGAGCCACTGCCGAGGAATTAATCACACGGTCACAGGAGCAGCTCTCATCCCCGGGAATTAGCGGGGGCGCCAGACGCCGTGAATGTGCCGAGCGCCACTGATAAGCCTGCCGGGCGCTGGGCGGCCGCCATCCAGACTCGGGCAGATGCGGGTGGGAGCCGCGGAGACGTCTCCTCCCCGGCGTGTCAGCCTGCGCCACTCCAGGGAGTGGGTGCCACCGCCACCCGTCGGGGATGCCCGGGTGTCAAACCTCCCGGTCGTGGTGTCTTTCAGCTCTGGGAACATTCCTGCCCCAGTCCCGCGGGGGTGCAGGCGGCCCCAACATGGGAGCGGGACTGGGGCTTCCCTGACCAGAGCAGTGGCGTCTGGCTGCCCTGGGTCACACCCTACACCCCGGGCTGCCCGAGGGCTCCACCTGGCCACTGTTCTCCCAGGGCCAGGAGGACCCCGATGCAGAACCCCTGACAGGCGGCTGTAGGACAGCGCGACGCCCTCTGCGTCCAACCAGGTGCAGGCTGTTGGAAACCCACCCCGTAGCAGTCCCCCCCCCCCCCGGCGCCCTCGTCACCTTTGCTCTCCCTTCCTCACCCCACACACCCGAGCTGCCCACCCCTCCCTGGCTGTCTGGCTCTTCCCTGGAAACGTCGGCCCGCACCAGTGAGACACTCGGAGGAAACAGCAGCCACACCGGGGAGAAAGGGCTCCTTACCCCGCAGGAGGCCCCAGCGCAGCGGGTCAGCTCTGGGGCGCCTCACCTGTCTTCATGCTTGTCCCCCAGTCACCGATGCTGGGACAGAGCCCCCGGCGACCCTCCTCCCACAGTTGGGCTCACAGCAGAAAGGATGGGTCTTGCCTTCTCCTTATTTACTTTGGAAATTCCAAAGTTTTGAATGGGTTGAAAGAACAGTACAATAAGCATCCATTGTTCCTCAGCTAGACTCACCCACTGTGAGCCTTCAGCTCCCTGGTCTTATGCTCCATCATCTGTCCATTGGTCTGCGTGGGACATCTGCGTGTACATGTCTCCAAAGAACCTAGACGTGCTGCATCACCCCCAGGACAGGTCAGTGCAGGGCGCCATGTGCCCGGGGACTCGGCACAGGGTCCCCCCACTGCCTTCCTGTGTGTCGTCCACGTCCCAGGCCAGAGGCAGAGCTCTCGTCTTCACCTCTCCTGCCTCTGTTTGCTCCCCGCGCGCCTCCTGCCCATCTGTCTTGCTCTGTGGTTGGCCTACTGGTTCTGCCGCGAGTGACCCCCCGGTCCAGGCCCCTGGTCCTATCACGTTCCTCGTGGTCTAGGTGTGCCCATTCCCCCACTGATCACACTCAGGTGGAAGGTTTTGGTCTGTCATGGGCTCCCCCTGTCATGTCAGAGGCACGCCCAGTGCTGAGGGCAGCGACACCTCCTCACTCCATTACAACGGTGACCTTTTTCCTGGGTTGTCAGTGAACCATTCGGAGTGACTTTGAGGCTCTCTTGTCCTCAGCAACGTTTCCCACATGCTTGTTGGAGCCGCTGGAAAGGAGAGGGAGCCAGGGCAGCCTGAGCAGGGAAGCCAGGTGTGTGGCACTGTGGCACCCAGGGCGAGGCCACCCACCAGCAGGGACCTTGAGGCACCTGGCAGCCGATGTGCACACATAGACAAGCCAGTGGCAGGCCTTGCGCCCAGGGGAGCTCTCCATGGGGCGGGGGGCAGGGGGGCCGGGCGGCAGGGACCCTGCAGACCAGGAGGCCATCGCTGCTGGAGAGGGCTGGCGCCAGGGGGCCAGCCTGCAGCATCTCTGGAGGAGCGGTGCTCAAGAATCAGGGTGCACCCTGAGAGGGGCAGGGAGTGGTGGTGGTTCCGTGGCCTGGGGGGCCCACATCTGGGTGAGGCCGCGTCAGCCCAGGGCCAGGGCCCCGACCCCAGGCTGGCACGCATGGAGGATCTGCACAGAGCCTGTCCCCAGCCTGTGGGGCAGCAGGAAAGTGTGCCTGGCCCCTTCTTCGTCCCGTCCGTCATAGAAACACCATCACTGACCAATCTCTGCTGCTGTTTGCGCCTTTTCGTGAGTCCCCCGTGAAAGTGACTCGCCACTGGACCTTCCTTGTTGTTCTTGCTGGAGCCTCTAAAGACAGAGCTTCCCTGGTGGTATTTTTTTTCCCCCGCATGTGCCTTTAGTGCCGCATTCAAGCTCCCTGCTCACACGTGTGGACTCCTTCCCAATGCTGACCTGTCTGACCCCAGCGGGAACCCAGGTTCCTCATTCCTACAATTCCTCTTCCCAAGCAACTCTGTGAACCACCAGGAAGCCAGGTGTTTGCTTTGTGCGCCGACCGATTGACCGAACAGGGGCTGGGCAGCATAGGGCCCACAGGGGCTGGGCAGGGTCCTGGGATGCTCATGTTGGCTTTAAACAGCTGCTCTTTGTGGGAGATGGTTTATTGCGGACTCTCTAAAATACGTTTCTGGGGAAACAAATTTAGTCGCCCTTATTAAAAATGTATCACATATTTCAAATTAAAGCTCCGCTCACGAGCACGCTGTGCCTGGCTGCATCTTATGCTGGCATCAGCACACAGCATGACGGGAAGTGCTCTGAACGCATTTGAAATTAAAATTGTGTTTAGTTTCAAGACGAGGATGTAATCAATTTCCTTTAGAAAATAATAAAAACCGGAACGCGTAAAGAAATGTGGTTTGAAGACATAGTGATGCTATCTTTTTACTGAATTCATGACGTTATTTTATTTTTTTATGATTTTATTTATTTATTCATGAGACACACAGAGAGAGAGAGAGGCAAAGACACAGGCAGAGGGAGAAGCAGGCTCCCTGCAGGGAGCCCAATGTGGGACTCGATCCCAGGACCCCAGGGTCACAACCTGAGCCAAAGGCAGATGCTCAACCACTGAGCCACCCAGGCATCCCTGAATTCATGACTTAAAACAACTCACCCTGCAGATCATTTTCCACTGAGGGCCACACAGATGAAACTGGGACCTATCAGTCAGCTTTCCACTGAAGGCTGCCCTTCAGTCCAGACGGGGACACCACCCCCCAGAGACCCCAGCAGGTCCCGGGTAATTTGTCACCCATTTTGCAGGAAGGTGGTTCTTGGCCTTAGTTGTGTGTTGGCCAGGCTTCATTTGACTTCTCATGGCAGGTATTTAATTATTCACGTGTGCAGTAAGTGGGGCCTCCTGTCAGGAGCTGCATGAGCTACTAGAGCGCTTTTCCCGTGCCCCGTCCTCCAGCCTGGGGGTGCTGACCACATAGATGTCTGCTGTGCAGGCGGGTCAGGAGCCCAGGGGCTGGCTTCCTGCGACGCTCAGCCTGTGATGGGAGGGGACTGGCAGCACCCAGGTCGGCATCCCATCCAGGGACGGTCACCATCTGAAGCTCAGAGGATCTGCAGTGTCCGGATGGGCACCATATGCCCACAGCTGCCCCGAGCCCCTGCTAGGCTGAGTTCCCCGACCAGGACCCCGCTCTGTCCCCACATAGGGAGGGAGCCGAGAATTAATCCTGTGAGAAGGGTGGATGCACATCGTGGGTAGAAGGACTTACCAGGCCTACACGTCATGGGTAGTTGGAGTGCACAACCCACAGCAGCGCCCTGACACCCGGAGAGACAGGCCGGCTCCCTGTGTCAGGGCAGCCCTCTGTGATTTGACCACCAGCTGCCGTCTCCCTGCAGGTCTGGAAGCAGCCGAGCCCCTGGGGGAGGCAGCTGGCCCTCTGACTCGTGGTCCCTGCATCACTGCCATGAAGCACTCGTGGGTGGTGCCGGGCTCCCAGGTTCACATTGTGCTCCCCCTGGCATCGTGGCGCAGGACACACGCGGTGGTGCTGCAGCCAGTGTCAGCCAGGCCCTGAGCTCAGGATGCCATGGCACCGTCCCACCTACAGCCTCGTCACAAGGCTGTGGAGTCATGCCCATTTCTTGGATGCAGAGCCTGTGGCTGTTGGTAGCTGTGCACTCGCCCTGGGGCACTCGGTGGGGAGGCGGCGAGGGGGTTGCATCTGTGCTCATCATGCAATCTTCACTGTCAGGGATTCTCCTCCTAAAACGGCAGAGTCGCTCTACATTCCTTTAGCAAGAACACCCTAGCAAGAACACCCAGGTGCATCCACCTGGCCCCACGTGCACCCCGCCTCACGGTGCCCAAGCCGGCAGCGACCACACCCAGGGAGGCGCCCGGACATCCTGTCCTTCTCTGTGTGAGCCACTGGGATGGCAGATGCCAAGTCTCCCTTGAACCCAGGATGTTGGAGTCCCAGCTCCCCCCTGGATGTGGGAAGACCATCGGAGGAAAGAGGAAGTCAGGGCTCACATAGGGCAGGTACCTCACCACAGGGTGTTACTCGAGCCTCCATTTCCCTGTGGGTCTCCTTGCTTTTCCTGCCTGAGTGACGCACACCGGGCCTGCAGGGGCACGGGTCCCACCCTGACCTGGGAGCGGTGCAGAGGCCGACAAGGCGGCAAAGGCACAGAACCAGCGTGCTGGGCCCTCCGTGCCTACTAGGTTGACTGCCCGCCCAATGGCCTCCTATGGGCACCTCCAGAATCTGGCCCCGCACTTCTGCCCCGTGCTCCTGCCCCGGGGCCACGAGCATCAGCGCAGGGTCCCTCCCCAAACCTTCAGCCTTTATTTCCTCTTCCAGAAAAGGCGTGCGATGACCAGGCTGGACCGTGTTTTCATGTTTTGCTTAAGGAAGGTAACGGCCTTGTACCTAGGAAGACCCTGTAAAAACCCTTCGGTTATTCATTTTAAAGTACTTTTTGTGTATGAAGTCTGGTCAAAGGATGCTTGGATCACAGATAAGACAAGAACCGTCGCCAGAGAAGAGCAGCTGCGTCTGGGCGGGAGGTACATCTCCCAGCAAGGCCCAGCACAACCCTTCCCCTGAGGCTCGAGCTTCTGGCTGCAGGTAGGATAGGAAGGGCAGGCTCCCAAGGTCGTAGATGTGGGGTCGGGGTATCTGCAAGGCAGGGGGGCAGCCAGGGCCTCACCCTGGAACGCTCGCCGGCACACGTGCCTGGAGGAGGCCAACTCCCAGGACAGAACATCTTAGCGTTGGCTCAGGAGCAACCCAGCGGGACCCTCGGTTCTCAGAGCCCCCCTGAACATGTGCCTGGCCCCCCTGCCCCACACTGGTTGGGCACCGCACAAACGGCTATAGCCTGGCCCGGTGGAGGTGACCCCAGCCCTGCATGGCTGCCTCGCCCTGGCACGAGCCTCTGTCCACGGCGTAAATAGTGCCTCGTGGCCAAGCTCAGGCTACCAGCGCTCTAACAGTGGGTCTGCACAGCATCCGTGTGTCAACCCGTGGGCTTCGTGGGGCATGGGCCGGCACCGGCACAGCGCAGTAGGCGGACTTGGTCCTGTGGCGTTACCCAGCCGTGCACACCCTGTGGCCCGTCCTGCGGGTCTTGCCTCTGCACACTCACTGCACGATCACCACATGCCCAGCAGGTTGCCACTCCCGTCCTGCATTCCAGGGAAGAGGAGACCCAAGTGCCCGGGGTTGGCTGGTGCCCAGCACGCCTGCAGGTAGAGCCCAGCCCTGGGAGCCTCGCTGCAGGTGGCCACAGCCCAGGGTGGGGGTTCTGGGAGCAGTCTCCACGCTGCGCAGGGTCCTCTGGCACCTTCTGACCCCCCACGCCGTGCTCTAGAAAGCTGCCTCCCCATTCCTCCCTCCACCCCACTGTGGCTCTCAGTGGGCCTGGGACAAGCACTCCCAGCCCTGGATCCACACTCACCTGCCTGGTGGGACATAGAAAGTACAGTGCGTGTGCAGGCTGATGCCCCAGGTGGAGTCTCAGCCTCCCCAGGGACCTGGGTGCAGCTGGTGTGGCCACGTTTTACAGAGGGGTAAACTGAGGCCTCGGAACCCCGAGCAGCTCACGCCAGGCACTGGGTGAGCTGAGAGCATGAGCTGGCTGCTCTGAGGCCGCCCGGGCTCCCTGGGGGTCTAGGTACAGCTTTTCACATCATATTGTGTGCTTGGGGCTCACCCCAGCAAAAGATCCCCCTGGAGGAGCCTCGTGGGGCTGCCGCGATCACCACTGTCCCTCTGAAATAGTGAGAAAGTAGGGATCCCAACCAGAGCATCATGGCTTGGGGGAGGGCAGAGCAGGGCTGCGGGCCCCAGGGTCGCAGGTTCTGGAATGTCAGGGAGGGTCCCTGGGTCACAGGTGCCGCCTTCCTCCCCATGGCTCCCCTGCCCCACCCCGGGGTCCGGCACACAGCCCGCCATCTGGGAGGACCACCCGCAGAACTGACATCCCTGGGCTCTCGTGCTGGGGGAGGTCCGCGAACCCACTGCCCTTGCCGCCACCTGAGCCTTTCTTCAGCACTGTGGGGCACACCGTGGCATCTGTGCGCCCGCCCTCCATGGCGCCTTGCTTCCAGTCTGCTGGATGAGAGAGGCTACAGGGGCACCATGGGGGGTGCTGAGCCCCACACACAGGGTCTTGTCGAAACTCCCCAGGGAAAGGTGGTTCCAGACGACTGTGGGGTCCGTGGGCCTGACCAATGTGTGGGCTTTCGTTGGTTTACACTCTTTGGAAACATTGATATGTGCTCAGGTTGGATTTGGGGCAATACTTAAGTGTGAAAAGTAAGAGCCAGCCAGCTCACCTAGGGGAGGTGGGCCCTCAGGGTGCCAGTGGCCTCTCACGGTCAAGACCAAAGGCTGGCCGAGACCAAAGGCTAGCCTCGAGGGATGACCTGGGCTGCGTCCTCCTCAGTGCAGGGTGCCTGCCGCTGGCTGAGTACTCAGTGGTGGGAGCTGCATCTCGTCTTTGAAATGCTCAGAGGGGCAGGGCCGGCTGGCACGGACCTCGGTGCTGCTGGTGGGTCGCCTGTCTTAAACATGGGGTGTATGTGGCACCAAGCTTCCTGCAAACCGGCCTTGGCTCGCTCCATGTCCCATGGTCTCAGGGGTGAGCCCTGCTGCTCAAGCCACGCTGCAGCCCGTGTGCAGGCCACCCGGTCCTCCCCCCGCTGTGTTGGGACTCACCGTTCTGACTCCCAAGGCTCCACTCCTGGCTGTCACCTGGACGGCGGGACATTGTGTACGTGGTGCTGGTTTTGGCAGGCACACACCTAAGTGCAGCTGT
The DNA here is from genome assembly GCF_003254725.2 of Canis lupus dingo. Classification (NCBI taxonomy): domain Eukaryota; kingdom Metazoa; phylum Chordata; class Mammalia; order Carnivora; family Canidae; genus Canis; species Canis lupus. The sequence continues at coordinate 21,084,503 of NC_064258.1, read as the reverse complement.
CACACCTGCTACGGCGTCATCCTTAGCGCCAGCACATGGGATCCCTAGGTCAGGGTTACGTTAGCCCTCATGCACATGGGAGGTGTATGCACGGGTACCATTCTGTGCCTTCTGTCCGCGCCCGAACCGTGGATGGCCAGAGCTTTCCACAGGGAGGCTACTTTCCATTTCCTGGCACCTGGAGACCCCCGGGAGCCCTAGCGATCGCGCCTGGGAGCGAGACAGGGCAGCCAGCCAGGCACTCCTCTGTAAACCCCCAGAGGCCCAAAGGGCTCCCAGCTCCCCGCGAGCACCTGCCCCCAGGGTAAACTGAATCATGGGCAGCGTGGGGACGGTCTCTCCACTTGTGCTCTTGACGTGGAAGCCTTTGCCATTCGCACATTTGGTTTGGAAGCCAACTTGGCGTTTTGATGTATTTGAGAGGATAATCCATTTACCAGCAAACACATGATTTAGTCACGATCATGTGACTGACACAAAATCCAAAGTAATAGTGGCTTGAACAACAAGAAGTTTGTGTTCATGTCTCAGGGAGAAAGAAACCTGCAGCAGGCCATGCAGCTGGGTGGAATCTGAGAGCCAGAGATGCCAGCCTGCAGGGTCACGGCTCCCACCTCCTGCCCTCTGGGCCACCCGCCCACGGGACTAGCAGGGGGTGGACAGAGCGCACCTCCCTCCCTCCCACAAGACTGTGCGTGCAGTTCTCACTGCACCCCACAGGCCGGAGTCCAGGCTCACATCAGCCACGAGAGCACCAGCAGGTGTTGATGCCCGGTGCTTGCGAGCCAGCTGGAGACCGGGGTTCCTAGGAGGGGAGGACCCCAAGGCCTGTACACACCTGCCACCTGATGGTCTGCTGCCCGAGTGGCCCCGGCCCCGGGGGGGTCCTCCAGAGGTTTGCCCCCCACCACTACCCACTCCAGGCAAGGTGGAGGGTATCTGGGGCTCGGTGCTCATTGGCGGGCCTGGGGAGCCCCCATCCTGGCACAGACATGCTGCTGGCCTGCGAACCCCTGACCTCCCCTCACCGTCCAGGACAGAGGGCAGCCTCCTCATCCCACCGCAGTCTTACAGGGCCCAAGAGGCTATGCTCACGAAGCCAGCGACAAATCCCCGGGTCAGGACTAAGTGGCACTCACCCTGCCGAGCACACCTGTCCCCAGGAAGCCCACACCTGCAGGAACAGGAGGGTCACTCAGTGTCTCTGCACTTAATGTCTTAAGACAGACTTGCTGCGTAATGTTCAGCTCCAAAGCAAACAACCAGCCATAACCCTGATGGGGAACCACCTCCCAAGACCATCCCTGTGCTGGACAGACAGGTGGTCAGCTTCCACTCCGAGCACAGCTGGGAAGGCAGGGCGCTGTGCACAAATGCCGGGAACGGACGGACAGAAAGTCTCCCTGGGAGGCAGAGCCGTCCCAGTTCCCGGGAGTGCGGGGCCGTGGACTCCATCTACTCAGCATTGCTGGGTCCGTCCATCCGTCCATCTCTAGAGAGGGCAGGGAGAGAAGAGTGTGGTGCTGTCGCCTGTCCCTGCCCCACACCCAGGCCCCCAGGAAGAAGCAGAGGAGTGAGGGCCTGATGCTCACCCTCGGCCCTGGAGGAGCAGGCTGGTGAGCGCTTCAACCACGAGACCATTTCCACCATCAAAAAGAGCTTGAAGTCTCAGGACATCAGGCCGCTGAGGGTTCAAGGCTCACTGGACACCCAGGCTTCAAAAAATTCAATGGAATGCTAGTCATGGAGTGAAAGAAAAATCTAGAAACATAACCTGCCCTCAGCTGTCATAGAAACTTGATGCGCTAACCGGTAACCTTGGGAGTTAGGTGCCTGGGACCTCGCTTCCAGACACCCTGGGGTGCCCAGGGCTCCAGTTCTGGGCGGGGTGTCTGCATCAAGTGGGTAGTGGATGGAACCCAACCATCTGAGTGGAGCCTGGGTCCCTGCCCACCTCATGGCCTCGGGTGAGCTGACCAATGCCTCTCATGCAGGGTCGTGTGGCTCTGACAAGGCCACATGTATAAATTCCTGGTGCGTGGTGGATGCTCACTACATTTTGGGATCTCTTCCTTCCACACGGCCCTGAGACACAGCGTCTGATGCCACTGCCCCTGCACACAGTTGCTCAGAACACATCTTTGCTCTCACCTTTCCTGGTCCCACATGTGAAACGATGAATTACCCCAAGATGGCACTCAGGGATTTTGGAAACCTCAAATGCAGGAATACCCCATGGGGTCTCTGTGAACACCTCAATATCTCCTCCATGTGGGTTGGCCTGGCTTCAGGTCAGAGTGTGCATGCGTGCACGTAGGTGCCTATATGTGTGTGCATGTGTATGTGCAGGTGCATGAATATGAACAGGTGCATGAATGTTCTGTGTGTGTGCAGGTACATGAATGTGTGTGTAGGTGTATGAATGTGCTTTGTGTGTGCAGGTTTGTCTATGTGAATGCATGTGTGTGGGTGCATGTACATGTACATGCATATATGCGAGCAGGTATGTGTGTATGAATGCATACATGTATGCATGCATGTGTGTACATGTGCACATATGTGTGTGCTTGTGTGCGGGTGCATGTATGTGTGCATGCATATATGTGAACAGTTGTGTGTGTGCAGGTTTTTGTATATGAATGTATGCTGTGTGCATATATGTGCATGCAAGTATATATGTGCATACTTATGTGCACATGCATGTGGGGGTGCATGTATATGTGCGTGTGCATGTGTATTCTTGTGAGCTCACGTGTCCAGGTCACAGGGAACAGGGCATCCCACCCCCTTCCCTCTCTGCCCATCCAGCAAACTGCCCTGATACATGTCAATGCTGCCAGAGACCGTGGAGAGAGAGAATTTCTGATGGCGGGTGCACCTGGTCTGCTCCGGTTTGTGTGTTGGAGGCCCAGTGCCGAAGGCTCCTTGCTACCTCCCTCCTTACAGGCCCTGAGCTGGGCCCACAGCCCTCTTGGTGACTCAGGCCATACAAGGAGCCCTCCTGGTCCTGGAGGCGGGGTGGCTGGAACTGGGTCCCAGGGCAGAGCAGCTCGGCCAGGCCTTCTGTCTGGTGTCTGGTGGCCTCAGATGGTCCTTACATGTGGGCATTTCCTCCCTGTGTCTTTACACTGTGCCCCCCCCCACATGTGTGTCCCTGTCCATGTCCCCCCCTTGTGGGGACCCTCATGATGCTGGATTTGGACCCCCCCTCCTGAGCTCATCTTCACCCTGTCATCTGCCAAGACCCTGTTTCTTTCCAAAGAATGTCACGCTCAGGGGGCCTGGGGCTCAGAGGATCCACATCATTTTGAGGGGCCACGATTCAGCCCATAGCTCCTACTAGGCCTTGGACGTTCCCTGTGTGGTAACAGTTCTGTACATCACTCCACAAACACTAAACATCACTGGAACAGCAGAGCCCTTGGCCTTCACCTTGCTGACCTGGACCACAGAGGGGTCGTGGACCAGGAGAAATGCAGCCGTGGGACCCAGAGAGCCCGGCACCAGAGCCGCTCTCCCTGGATGCTCTGCAGGATGGTCGCATCCGTCCCCTGCTGGGCAGGACCCCACACAGCCAGCCAGTCCCTCCACACATACCTGCGAGCTGCTCCAGGCATGGGGCGGGTGGGTAGGCTTGGCCATCAGAGGCCCTGGGAGGAAGAGACGTCGTCTAGCCTGTGCAACAGCCACGAGCCCACAGGGTGCTGGCTCCTCCTCCCCACACTCCCTCTGCACAGGGCCTGAGGAAATCATCCCGGCCGAGAGCTCGCCGTGTGAGTGCCGCCTGAGTTTAGATCCTGTCGACGGGGTGGCCACATCTCACATGCACAAGCGTGTTTAAGGTACACAAAGGGCTTCAAGCATTTGGGGACAAACAGAGGAGGTTTGGGGTTGGAAATGGTGTCAGAAGGCCTGTCTGCCCTGCCTGTGTGGTGCCAAGGCTGGATGCTGGGTCCCACCCACAGGGAGGCACAGCCCCTCAAGCTTGCCAGGTGCTTGTGGAGGTTCTCACTGTGGGTCCCCAGACCAATAACACCAGCACCCCCCAGGAATTGACGGCAGTGCAGAAACTCTGGGGTATTCCAACAAATCTCCATGACCCCCAACTCACGATCAGGTGCCCGAATCAGTGGAGAGCACACATGAGGTGTAGGAGCTACCCAGGGACAGACCCAGCCCATGGTGCAGTCACTGCGGGAGCCAGGGACTGCATCTTCCCTGGTGGCCACTCCCCTCTGAGGGGGCACAATGTCCATCTGGGGTCAGCTTCCCCCTCTCGAAACACCCACTGAGCCATCCCTGGCCTCCCGTCCACCTGGCTGACCCATGTCCCTCAGTCCACTCCGTCCCGGCAGCATGGTTGATGCCACCCCCCTCACCCCAGGCGTCTGCACATTCCTGCCTGAGCCTGCCGGTTGCCCTGCCTTCTGGGGCGACACTCACACACTAGTCATCGGTGTCATGTGGAGTTTCCTAGTTGGGCTCCCAGGCTTCACAGGTACTCTGCAGTCACCTCCTAGGTCCATGAGGAATTCGCTAGGCAATGAGGAGTGGGACCTGCATGAAGACAGCCTGTTGTCTCCACAAGAGGTGACCCAGCAGGGCCACCACTGCCACGTGCCATGTCTCATCTCCCCGTCACATCCTGCTTTGCCGTCCTAAGCAACTCTCTGGTGCTTTGTGTCACATCTGCTGCATGCACCAGGAGGAACGAGACCCAGGCTGGGAGCCCCGCCCACCAGAGCCTCTGTAAACCAAACCTCAGCCAAGATGGGGGCCGTGCGGCTGCTCCCAGCTGCAAGGGCAGGTCCAAGGCCCGAGGCCCTGTGACCCACTGAACCAGCACCCGGCTGCCCCGAGCTCCACTGAGACCTGTCAGCGAGCAGGGAGGGGTCCCTCCACCTGAACCCTTACCCCTGGGCCTGGGCAGTACAAGACAGGGGCCTGCCCTGTGTTGCCCTGGTGTGCCCCCGCCTGGCAAAGGTGCGTCTTGGGAGCAGCTGCTCTGTGCCAGCCTCTCCTTCTAGAAAGGCAGTGGAGGCGCTGCTCAAGAGCTGGTCCTGGTGGGTCTGGGGAGCCATCCTCACCTCCAACCGGTTCAGTTCTTCGTTGGTGGCACCTTGCCTCAGCACCCTTTCCCCACAAAGAGGTAGCTCAGAGTTTGGGGTTTTACTTAAATAAGCTATCTAGACACAGATTCTTAAGATCAAAGAACAAAGCAGAAATGCCCGAGCTGAGGGGCGGAGGGCAGTGGGAGACTGGCGTCCTGACCGGCTGCTCCCTGCACGCGGCACCTCTCCGCACGCGGAGCCCCTCTCCCCCCACCCCCCGCCAGTGTCTCCCCACCTCAGTCCGTCCTCGGGCACTGGAGCCTGTCGCAAACAGCGGGCGGTGCGCGGGGTCGCAGATGGGCTTAGGCCGGGTAGACGCGGCCCGCGTGCTACCCCGGGGCCCATCCCAAGAAATCCACTCGACGTCTCTGAGCTCAGTGCATTTCCCGTCTCGGAGGCAAGCAGAGCCTTAGGTCACAGCTTGGGTGCATTTACAGTCAAAATGTGCAAATTCGGTCATCCACAAATTACATGTCATTTTATAAGGAGCTGATCCTGCTCTGAAACAATGTAAGTCCGTTGTATAAATTTTCAGGTATACAAACGTACCCCTCAGAGCAGAGCGTGTTCTTACGGGGAAGCTGTGGCAGTGGTGGACACCCTCTGGCCCCCGGGCCAGGCTCCCGGAGCCCTGCCAACCTCCCTGACCTGCTCACGCCTCTACCCCCTCCCGACACCCCCAGCGACACCCATCTGCTGCTGTCCGTGGCAGCCGGTGGCACTCTAGCGGCTCTGGGCGCACACACGGAAGTTGGCAGGAAGACCTGCACCCCAGTTGAGAGGCTGCAGGTGAATGACCCCAGGTGCAGACTTCCCGTGGCCTCCGGCGACACTGTGACGTGCAGGCCTCGGGGCCAGGAACGGGCAGCATGTGCCCTGCGGCGTGAAGTGGAGCCTCGCGTGTGGGCATGAGGCCAGCTCGCATCTCTGCCCCAGTGCAGTGAGGACGGTGGACTGCACGGCCACTGCCGGGCCCCCTGCTCCAGAACCTCGGGCCCTGGTGCGGGGAGTGCTGAGGGGCGCTCTGGGCTGGTGGGGGAGGCTGCTGCCCCACCTCCGGGAAGCCCCGGGGTGTATGTAGGCTGGGCGCTGCCATCCAGGGCCCCGGCAACCTCAGGTCCTCCTGTGTGGCCAGTGTTGAAAGTGCCTCCACGCTCAGGCCATGGAGGAGCCATGCCTGGAGGGGCAGCCACTGCTGCAAAACAAGCTTACAAAGACTTGCAGACCATGTGTTCTGCTGGTTCATGGAGGGGGGCTGTTTTCCACGTGGTCCTGGAAGGTCCTGGAAAGTCAAGTGAAGGCCAGAGCTCAGGACTGGTCAGGCCCTCATCAGGGCTGTGGAGGATGGGGGCTCTGGATTCTGGGGTCCGCCGGGAGGATAGGGGGAGCTGTTGGGGCAGGTGAGAGCATCGGGAGCCGCAGTCAGACCTGGTAAGCTTGGAGTGTGGATGAACCCCCAAGGGAGGCGCACAGTCCAAGGGAGGACCCTGCTTGCTGGGGCCAGGATAGCAGTCGGACGAGGGAAGGCCCGTGGGTGTGGGGAGAGGGGCGCGGGAGGGGGTCTGAGACCTCCGTGGGGGCCGCCAGGGGGCTCAGGAACAGTTTTGCCGCCTGGTGGACACACTGACCAGGGCTGGGGCTGTTGTCTGTGTCCTGAGTGTACTGGGAGAGTGGAGAGCTCCTGTCCTCAGGTCCCCGCGCTGACGCAGGTGCGCTCGCCGCAGGGGCCTCTAGAGCCGTCAACGCACAAGGCTCCACTGCTAGCTGGGTGTGCTGTGTGTGAAGCTGTGGCAGGTCCAGGCTCACAGGGCCTCCAATGCCTCAGGGGCCCCCTGAGCACCCTGACAGCTGCACCCCGCTCTGCAGATGAAGGGAGGGTGGCAGGGTGCACTCACGCGTCTGCTCTCTGGGGGCAGGGGGCACACGGATGGCACCAGGTAATTAGCCGAACAGCAGAAACTGGCTGTTGGGTGTGTTCCCAAACTGCAAGAATGCTGGGTGGGGTGAGGACCCGGACGGTCCCCCGAGGGGTGTCTGGAACCCAGATCATGAGGACCTGGTTCCCCCAAGGCCTCCCTCCGGGGCATGTGGACGGCTGTGTTTTCCCATGTCCTCACATGGTAGTCCAGCCACGTGTGCCTGTGCTCCTTGCACGAGGACACCAGTCCGGTCAGGGTCACCCCAGTGACCTCATTTCACCCTAATCACCCCTGTAAGGGCCCTGTCTCCAAACTAGGTCGCGTTCTGAGGTGCTGGGAGTCAGGGCTTCCACAGAGGGATCTGGGGACATAGTTCTGCCCCTGCTTCCTCTCAGGACCCCGACCCATTCCCAAGGGGGTGGTTTCAGCATGTTCAAGCTACCCCCTGGTGGTGATGTGCAGGGTCTCTTCCCAGAGCAGAGGGCACCGCGCGGCGAAGACCACCCATGGGCAGTGAGCACCGGCTCTCCCGCCCAGCTCTGCTTCTCCGGGTTTAAATGTTCAAATAGTTTAAAAATGATCCACCTTTGAGCCAGTTTATAGACCTTTCTGACCAGAGCGGGTATATTTTGTCTGTGAAAAACAAACCTCGTGATGCTTGTTTAGCAGAGTTGATGGGAGGAGGAGTTGCAGCAGGGAGCATCAGGGATGTGCTCGGTGCCCGAATGCTCGTGTTCCTCAGGCTCCATCCTCATCATCATTCCCAAAGCTGCCCCAGTGCCAGCCCCCTGCACCCTCGGGCTCATCTGGGAAGGAGAGAGGGAAGCCCCTGAGACAGACTGGACATGGTACATCCCACCTGCCCACCAGGGTCTGTGGGCCCCACCAGCCACAGGCACCTTGGGCGGGGAGCAAAGGCACTGGTGACCACGGAGAAGCAGGTGGCCATGTGGCCAGCAGTCCCAGGTGCAGACTGGACGTTTGGTGCATTAAATCAGGACTGACCCAGGACTTGGCTCCCACAAGTGGAGAAAATGGGTTGGAAAGGGAACCTGAGCCCCGTGATAAGGTCCCAAGCAGCGAACTACCCTCGGGACGTTGTCCGGACAGGCGCCTGGCTAGAAGCCGAAATCGCCTGTTCCTCTCCTCAGATCTGTGGCTGTCTCGGAGCGAATGCTGGTTTGCACCAGAGCTCTGTGAGCTCGGCGGCGGTTGGACACCTGTCATCTGACACGTGTTTTGAGTGCATCCCCGCAGAGCACCTGCATGGCAGGCAGGCAGCATGTGGGACCTGGGGCCAGCCACAGGCTGACCTGCCCTCTGCTCACAACCCCCAAAGCGACGCACCTGCCTGGGGATGCAGTGAGGGCCAGGAACAACAGAGGATGATGGGAATCTCGATGTAATGCGAAAACTTGGGATAAAATTACTTTGATACTAAAACACCCCCAGATCTACTAAAACAGAAGTTGATAGAGAGCAGAGCGCAAAAAACCACACCAATTTTAAAAATAAAATAGACGACTTCAGAGCCACAGCTGCCTGCTGTCAGGCCCTCGGGGCTGCCGCTGGGGCTAGGGCCATGGACCTGGGGAGTCTCTGGTGGAAGAGCCCAAGCTGCCTGGGGCCCTGCCACAGTCAGAGGTCAGGCCATCTGGCAGCTGGGGCCCCTGGGGGGCAGCTCCAGGACCCTCCCCCTGGGAGTGGCTGTCTCTAGCTGCCCTGGCCTGCCTGGGGCCGGGCAGGTTCCCAGGATAGGGGGCTGTTGGGGCTAAAACTGAGAGATTGTATACATGTATGCACACACACGTATGTACTTCCACATGTTTATACACATGTGCACATGCAGACATCTGTCTAGACATGTGCATGGGTGCCTCCTGGGCACTGGGATGGCACCAGGACTGACACAGAACCACGTGGGCTTCACCGTCCGCCTGGACTGAGCCCTGGAGCCTCCACTCGTGTGGGGCAGGCTCTTGGCGCTGAGCCCTCAGAACCCCAGCGTCTGGGAGCCTCTGTGTCCTCACGTGGCGGCAGAACTGGAAGGAGCACACCAAGTGCCCTGGGCCCTGCCGCCCTCTCGAGCAGAGCCAGGCTCCCCGGATCCTATGTGTGGGGCCACCCACAGTGGGACGGCCTGGGTCCCTCACCTGGTTGGGTCTCTGCCTCTCCCAGGATGGAGTGGCTTCTGCTCTGCTTTGCAAAACATCCTCCTTTCACTGAAGTTAAGTGGTGGAGCTAATTAACAAAGATTTACCTCCTACTTCCTACTCACTGTGTCCTGCCCCTTGACTAGCAAACAAGCCAGGAGGCCGCCCACTGGCACCAAGCATAATCCTGCCGCACCTGGTGTGCCGGGGATTGCATGTCTGGTGCCTGTTCCCTGCATCTGCTTTTCCTCCCTGTTGTCCATTTAAATTCTCTGCATGTTTTCAAACCTTATTTCTCATTTTCCTATTTTCCTGAACTTTATTCTGGCCTAATTTGTAGGAAAAATCTGTCTTGAATTTATAACTAAGCTATTGAAGAATAAGCTACCTTTCATTCCTGATGCGCTGACATCTATTTCTTTCAAACCTTGAATTGCTGGGTTTTTTTCCTTTGCTTCTTAAAGAAACAAGGCCTAACAAAGACCTTCCAGGTGGATAGTAAAAGTACTGCAGGGGAGGGAGATTAATGATTTCATCATTAGAGAAACAAAGATGTTCCTTCTTATGGAATCTGCACGTGTCTGGTTTTAGGGAGGACGTATCTGAGAGCATTGATCAGGCTGTGGACTGTGTCCTGTGCCATTTGTGGTGGTTTTCAAGAGCTGGAAGAGGGGATCTCCTCACCTCCTGGGATAACTGGGAGCCCCTGGTCCCTCTGGAGCCTGGGACGATGGAAACAAATATGGGAATAGGAATGTGAATCCCAATAACGTCTCCCACAGGGAAGAGGGAGGTCCTGCCAGGGCCCCACAGTGGGGAGAAAATGAGTCCTGTCCCCTGGGTGGGCTCAGACATGGAGCTGGGTGGGGCAGGGGAAAGGTGGCACCAGACCTGTCTGAAAAAAAACAGCACTGTGAAGAGTCAGGACGCCTCCACATTGTGACTGGGTGATGGGCTGTTGGTCTCAACTATGTCCATGGACCACCTGATGGGGTAAGGGCTTGAGGGGAGGAGTGTGCATTGGGTGTGCACACACATGCACCTGAGCACTCACTGTGTGCGGCATGGCCTCATTGAGAGCCGTTTTGCTAGGAACTTAAAATCCTCTCCAGGAGCAAATTCCAATGTTATGAAATTGTTTTGGGAGTTGGGGTAGTTGGAGTTTCTAGGCACTAGCAGACCCTAACAGTGGGAGCATCTCCAGCAGGCTGTCTCCGCATGATCAGGGATGCGCACTACTGAAAAACCCAGGCTTAAAAAAAAGAAAAAAAGAAAAACCCAGGCTTACACCTGTGTCTTAACAAATCCCAGCCCACACAATTCCTTATTCCCATTAACAGGGGTCTTTTATTTCAACTCTTAATTACATTGAGGATACGCTTACCACTCACTCTCGTGCATGTTTACACCAAATAATGTCAATAGCTTCCCTCAAGTAGCTTTTAGGAGGAAAATGTGATTGGCAATAAAGAAATCACACCAAAAGGAAAAGTTGGCTTGTCTTTCTGTCATGAAAAACCTGCCCAGGATGCCCGTTAATCACGCAACGCTTCCTGATTTCAAAACCTATTTTGAAGCTACAGTAACTAAAACAGTACAGTAGTCGAATAATAACAGATCAATAGGCCAATGGGATACAACGGATGACCCTGGTGCCCAGGTATAAATCCACACATATAGGACGGCCAATCTTCTGTAAAGGAGCCAGGAATATACACCAGGAAAGGAGAGTGTCTTCCGTTAATGGTGGGGAAACTGAACATACATGAAAATCGACTCAAAGTGGGTCAAAGTTTAAATATAAGACCCAAATTGGAACGCCTGGGTGGCTCAGTGGTGAAGCGTCTACCCACACAGTTCAGGGCATGATCCCAGGATCCCAGTATCGAGTCCCACATTGGGCTCCCTGCAGGGAGCCTGCTTCTCCCTCTGCCTGTGTCTCTGCCTCTCTATGTCTCATGAATAAATAAGTAAAATCTTAAATAGAATAAAATTAGATAAAATAAATATAAGACCCATATCTATAAAACTCCTAGAAGAAAACATGAGGGAAGAGTTCATGACTCCCATCTGGTAATGATTTCTTGACATGACACCCAACAGCACCAGCAACAACAACAAAATTGGCGAAAGCGGTGAGCTATGTCTAGTTGAAAAGCTTCTGCGCAGCAAAGGAGACGATCTATAGGGTAAAAGGCAGCCTACGGGGTGGGAGGGGATATTTGCAAACCACACACCTGATCATGGCTCAGTATCCAAAATGCATAAGGATCTTTTACAATCAAAAGCAAAAAAAATAAAGAAAGAAAAAAAATAACCTGATTAAAAATGGTCAGAGGATTTGGGTAGATTCCTCTTCAAAGAAGATACCCTGATGGCTGACAGGTGACTGAGAAGATGCTCAGCATCACTGTTTATCAGGGACCACATATCAAAACCTCACAGCTGTCAGGACAGCTAGTGGCAAGACGACAAGAGACAGTGGTGTTGGTGAGGGTGAGGAGAAGGGGGTCCTCAGGCACTGCTGGCAGGAGTGTGCACTGCTGCAACCCACAGTGGCATCTCAGAAACCTGGAAATAGACCTCCCGTGTGATCCAGCAATCCCGCTCTGGGTGTTTACCCAAAAGAACTGAAATTAGGATCTGGAAGAGTTCTCGGCCCTCCCACGTCCCCTGCAGCATTACTCACCAGCACCCGCACGTGGGGATGACCCTGGTGCCCACCGTGGACCATTGCATGGAGAGGACGTGGCCTGTATGCATGGCCAGAGAGTGTTCAGCCTTGAGGAGGATGGCATCGGTGAGGCTTGGGGACTTGGTGCCAAGTGAAATAAGCCACTCACCAGGGCCAAGGCTGCATGATGGAATGGACACAAGGGGCATCGGAAGTGGTCCCACCGTCGACGCAGAGAGGGGGATGGCCACCCGGGGCTGCAGGGAGGAAGTGGGGAGTTACTGGGCCTCAGCGGGTGCGATGGGTAACTTCCAGGCACCCACTGCACACCAGTGGGCTGAGAATCAGCAGCAGGAAGAGGATGGATCCCACGGGATGTGCCCTCGCCACACAGGGGACCCCCAGGGAAGGAGGCAGACCCACTGTGACACAGAGGCTCAGGCCCCAGACCCGGAACCCAACCCCAGAAGCCCCTTGCGGTACTGCGACGCCAGCCCAGCAATGCCATCTTGGGCTTCTTGCCTCCAAAGCCGTAAAACAGCAACTGTTTTTATTTTTAGCTATAAAAAATAAAAAAGATCATGCGAGTTGTAACAGCATTCTGGAGGGACCCCACGGAGCCCAAGGGCCGAGCACTTCCCCGTGCACCCTTCTGGGCCGGCGGTCTCCTTCCTGTCCCTGGTGTCGCCGACCTTGCTTCTCCTTGAGCACCCAGCAGCCACTTGCTTTCTGTGGACTCCCTCACACTTCACTTGGAATAAACAGGATCGAGTCCCTCAAATGCTCGCCGGGAGTCAGTAATCGTCGGCATACCTGTGAGATGGTGGTTCTGCCCTTCTTCCGAGATACCATTTGTTTTCAAACAGCCGGGAAAACATTTGTTTTGTGCTGCACCCCGTCACCCACAGGTTTCTCCAGCCAGTGAGGCGGCGATGGGGATTTGCGCTGCGTTCATGTGGAGTCTGACATTTAAAAACACCTGTGCGGCTGCCCCCACAGGGGAGCGTAACGCCTCCCTCTGACGGATTAACAAGTGACTCCCACGCCACATCCCCACGAAGTCAAGAGCCCTGGTGCATAAATCACCACGGTTCTTCCTAGAGACAAGGAGCACCCAGGAGGCCGGGCGGTTGATCCGACTTGCCGCCATCACCCAGAACAAGAGAAGCAGAGGGTCTGGGGAGGTGCTGAGCAGAACCAGTCATTGCCCCATCTCGTTTCAGTCTCGGGTTTAGAAGTGACTGCCACCTATGTCACTTAATTGGTTTAGATGCACAGGACATGCTCCAGCAGCCCAGGGACACCCCCATGAGGAGCCAGCTGTGCCTTGGGTTTTAGAATGTTAAGGTCATTTTTAAACCCTCTCTCTTGAACAAAGTACTGGTTAAATTTTAAATGAACACGGAGTAAGTAAGCTGGGAAGCCAAACTCTTTCCACGGGGGGCTCCCTCATGACGGGCCTATAATCCGGGTGTGCTCACCGGGGCTGGGGACTGGGGGCTGTCCCTGGGGGGCCTGGCTCATCCCGGAGCTGAGACCACAAGTAAGCAGAGGGACAAGGTACCGATGGCGCGTGAAGGAGCCGCCACCAATGCCCCACAGGCAGGACACCCCCAGGCAGCAGAGAGTTCTTTGCCCTGAACTGACTGGGCAAGATAGCAGGGGGCCCACCCAGACCACAGACAGAGCTGGGCCAGATGTGGCAAAGCCAATGACCAGAAATTGCTGGGCACTGAGGGACCTCGGATGCTGCGCGTCCCGGGCCGGGAAGCTGACAGGTGTTCACACCACAGTCGAGGTGCTGATCAGGAACAATGTCTGCTGTCCCTGCAGGGAGGGACCGCGGGAAGTAGGACACCAGCAGAGGTGGGAGCGACTGCTGGAGCTCTGAGGCCGTGCTCTGCCACCCGAGCCAGCAACAAGCAGGGATAAGTGAGCTCAGAGGTCAGCCAGGGGCAGGGGGCAGGACTGGCTGTTGTGCAGTGGGGACGAGGAACCAGAAGCCCCTGGGTTTTAGGCTGAGCCCCCTGGGTGAGTGATGGCCATATGCTGAGAGGGCTGCGGTCAGCTCTGGAAGGGCCATGGGCGGCTGCGCCTGGACGGTCACCTTCGGGACATTCTCACAGGCTCTGGGAACAGTGGACAGACTCGATGCCGAAGATGTGCACCCCAGTTGTCTTGGGAGCCCAGGGAGACCCCAGAACCCAGGCCAGCAGGCAGCTGGGTCCGAGCCCCTGTGCACAGTGCGCCTCTGGACAAGACGCTGACTACCCCTCTTCCCGTGTGTGTCTGGTGCCATCACAGGACCTTCTGCCCAAACCACGCTGTGCTTTGTGTGAGTCTTTCCACGCTGTTGGCCGGCCTGGGGGCATCGAGCCATCACAGGCCTCTTCTGAAGGGACAAAGAATCAGGGCTGAGGACAGGTCACACAGTGGAGAAGGGTGGGAGGGTGAGGAAGGTTTGGGGAGCCCCTATGCGGGAAGTCTCCGGGGCGAGAGCAGCACTGTCCCTACGCACAGCGAGCAAGGAGGGAGGTTATGCCAGAGGCGGGACCCTGCAGGGGTGCAGCTGAGCTGACGTTCCTCCTATGTAGCCTTCCGGAGGGAAGAGCCAGCATGCTGGCCATGGAGGCCACCATCTGAGACATGGGACGGAACAAGCGCCTGGGACCCGGGGCAATCACGGGGAGCATGATCCCAAAGGGCTGGAGGTCATGGGCTGTGGGTGGTATCTCTGGACATGTTGTCATTGGGGATGGGGCAGAGAGGAGGCCTGGGGAGCACCTGGGCCTCGTGGTCAGCGTGGTGGGCTGCCAGCTTCGTGGCTGCATTCCCAGGAGACAGGCTTGGGATAAGGTGACACTGGGTGAGAAGATGTGTCCCTGCAGACAGGGAGTAGGGCGACAGTCCCCCCTCGACTCACAGCCTGCTGGTCCAACGTCTTGTCTTCAGGAACGTCAGGTGGGGAAGAGTCGTACTTTACAGCCTGGGTTCCGTTCCTATATCTGCAGCAGGAAGGAGGTGATTAATAAGGGGAACGTGAAGCTCTGATTATAGCTGTAAATACTTCCCCTCGACATCATTAAGATGAGGGATGGGTTTTGTGAGGAGGGGGAGAGACGAGGCGGGCGTTCTCCAGCTGGATGTGATGCGTGTGTGGGGATGTGCACCGGCACGTGGACAGGATGCCGCCAACTGGGGCACAGAAGGAGGATATGGCCCCAGGGCACGAGGGTGGGGAAAGGCGCTCCCCCCACCCACCACCCCGCATCTCCCGGAGGCGACATTGCAGGGTTGTCTCAGGGGCAGTTTCACTTTCCGAAGACAGGAAGGTAATTCCTAAAAACAAGGCAGGAACACAGACCTTGGGTCACGGCCCCGAGTTCACAGTCCTGAAGGCTCGAGGGGCCCCTGAAGGGCACTCGCAGTACAAACCCGCAAAGGGGACCAGTGAGGATGGAGGTGAACTGGACCCAAAGAAGGAAGCAGAGATATGTGGAAACATTTTTGCACAACGATGAGGAGGCCAGCACGGGTGGGTCTGGCCCCAGGCTGTGCTCTCAGGGGTCAGGGTGATGGGACCTCCTCTCACCCCGGCCAGCACGGTTCCTGGCCGACGCCTCAGTGTCTGTCCCCTGGGACCCCAAGGATCCTCTGCCCGTGAGGCACCCCCTCCCCCACACATCAGATGGGGTCACCCCCTCCCCCACACATCAGATGGGGCCGTCGGGCACGCCCTTGGTGGCAGTGGGGTGGGGGGTAGGCAGGTGTCTAGCCGCCAGCCTTGGAAGGGGTATGAAAAGCAGACAGCCCCTCAGTGCCTCTTGTGAAATAGCTCCGTGCATGACCCTTCTGGAAGGTATCGGCTCCCCATATGAGGACCCTCATCCCTGACGCTAACCGGGTCTGGGGTCAGCACCTCTGGAGGGGATGGCTAGGGGTCCCAGTCCCAAAGGGAGTAGGGAAGTCACGAACCCAGCTGCTGCCTCTGCCTATGGGCTGAAACCCCAATAGAATGAGACCTGAGGAAAGCGCCAAGTCTATGGCCAGAGCAAGAAGAGGGCCAGAGAGATGCCTCCACCGCAGGCATGAGCATGACGCCCACCCAGGGACAGTTCAGCCCGCTCCTTGTGCCAGGAAGACGAGGCTCACAGGGGCTGGAGCACGGCCAGCAGGTGCACATGCGGTGCAAGCAAGTGCAGCTGCAGAGGGCCCAGGAGCCGGGATTCCCAGGACTGCAGTAACCTCGTCCTAAAATATGGGGCCTGTTCTGGGTGATGTGGGAGAGAGGGGATGCCACACAGGGACAGATGTGGGGATGGTTCATTTTCAAGGGAAGGGATTTGGAAAATCACCCCTGAGAGCTCAAGCTAACAGGTGAGCCAGTGAAACACCTGTGCCAGGCATGCAGGAGAACTCGGAGAACTGTGTGAGCCCAGGGCACCCAGGGGTCACCAGGTGTATGTTCCATCAGGGGGCCCAGGGGGATACCGGGCGTACATCCCGTCGTGGGGCCCAGGGTGCCCAGGGGGTCACTGCGTCCCGTTGGGGAACCCACAGGGTCCTTGGTCGTACATCGTGTCAGGGGGCCCAGGGCACCAAGGGGGTCACCAGACGTATGTCCCTTCAGGGCACCCAGGGGATCACTGGGCATATATCCCATCAGGGGGCTCCTTCCACTGTTTTCGGGTCTCAAGCCTCACCCCTGGCCCACTCAGCAGCTCTGCTGTTATGTTCTGCAGGGAAACAAAGCCATGGGTAGGACCACATCCCCTTGCAGCCAGTGGAGGACCAACGAGCACTGGTCAGTGGCCAGGTGGCAGCTGTCGGACATCCCAGGGGTGGGCTCTGAGGCTGGGCTTCTTAACCTCTGTCAGTGACTCGGGCAAACATGAGGTCAGTACTGTCGCTCATAGGAAGTGAGGCAGGGATGCTGAGCCCGGGCACCCTTCCTCCCAGGGCCTGACCGCGTCCTCAGTGAGACATTCTGGGGGCTGATTCTACATCTTGCCCGTTTGCTGATTCCGCGTCACACGTGCAGTTTCATACCGAGGGTCTCACTGCTCCTGCATGTTACACAGAAGCTGGAGGATGGGCATCCTCTGTGGGGCTTTTTCTTATTATCCTGAATGAAGAGTTTGTGTTGGTGTCTTTCTCTCCCCTTGTTTGTTCATCTGTTTTGTGTCTTACATTCCACACACAAGTGAGATTATGTGGGATTTGTCTTTCTGTGACTTACTTCACTTAGCACAATACCCTCTCGCTCCATCCAGGTCGTGAGGGGGAAGGTCTCATTGTTCCTCACGGCTGAGTGATGTTCCAGTGTGTGTGTGTTGTGGACACATATGTGTGTGTAGGTGTCGCATCTTCTCTCTCTGTTCATCAGCCCGGGGACACTTGGGCTGCTTCCATGGTGTGGCTGTTGTGAACAACGCTGCTATAAACGTTGGGTGCATGTACCCCTTAGGATCCATATCTTTTGTACCCTTTGGGTAGATACCCAGTCGTAGGATTACTGGATCACAGAGTAGCTCTACTTCTAACTTTCTGAAGCCCCTCCTTCCTGTGCTCCACAGAGGCCACCCCACTTTACATCCCCACCAACAGTGCAGGCGCCTTCCTTCTTCTCCACATCCTCCCAACACCTGTTGTTTCCTGGGGTTTTGATGTTGGCCATCCTGACAGGTGCGAGGTGGGATCTCACTGTGGTTTTGATCTGCATTTCTCTGAGGCTAAGAGATGTGCATCTGTCCATATGTCTGTTGGCCATCTGATGTCTCCTTCGGGAAAATGTGTGCTCACGTCTAGTTTTTTTGAGAGCAAGAGTCTCTCGGACCCTTCTGTGCCTTCCCAGGGCCGGGGCGGTGACCTCTACATCTGAGTGTGGGACTAACCACCCAGCTGACCTGGAGCCACCAGCCCAGGAATACCACTCGCTCGTGGAGGAGCAGCACCATTTGTCAGGAGCGTAAATACACCCGGGCTGAAACCCCATGAGCGATGCCGCTGTGCTGGTCAAATGTGTGAGCCATCAGCAGAGAGGAGAGTGGTTTGCTTGGCGCGCATGTTGATAGGCAAGTTTGTGGGGAGGCGAAGTGCTGTAGCACTTGCGGAGAAGCTAGTGGCCAGGGCTCTGTCCTGAAGCTGGCGGTGATATTCATGTCTTTCTGATGGAAAGTGATGGGATGTGCCATCCCCTCTGATTTATATGGCAGCTGTATTCCCAGGCCTGAAAGGCATGTGTTTATTTGCTCATTCAGCGTGTTGGGCACTGTCTGCAGCCAGGCCAGGTGGGCACAGGCCTGTGTGGCTCCATCCACATCTGCCCCTGCCACAGGCTGCCCCCCCCATCCCATCAGCATGCTGACTATGTGCAGCAGTGGCCCGTCCAGCGTGTGGTGCCCTGTGCCGTTCAAAGCCATGATGCTTCCAGGGCAAAGCAGGAGTTTTCAGGGGGCAAAGGGGTAGGACCCTCACGGAGAGGCCAGCCTCCACCTTCAGCCCTGCATCGTGGCTGCAGGAGCATCACCACATCATCAGTGACGCCCCTGAGAGCCCCACATCCTTCGCCCTTTTTGCCCTTTGACCTGGGCAGATGAGTCGCCCGGAAGCCTCACCCACTCAGGCCCGATTGGTATCTCAGTGACAACCTCTCATCCTTGTGATGGGGGGGCAGCTCATATTTCCAGCCCCTCAACCAGGTCACCACCCCAGGGTAGGATGGGCCTACCCGAGACTGAGTCTCAGCCTCAGCGGATCCCCAGACCCTCACCCCCTGAGGTGCAGGGATGCGCAGATGCTGTTGTCTGGAAGGAGCTGGCACCTGACCGTCTGATGGTGTGCGTGCTGATCAGAAGAAGGGGGTGGGTTGAGCTGGGTGGCCAGCATGTGGCCGTGGTGGGAGGCCCTGGCAGGAAGCCTGGACCTGCAGGACAGGCAGCTGCTTCTCACCCAAGGAAAAGGATGATCGGCCTCAAATAATTTGTGCATCAGGAAGAAGCGTCACCAGCAGCCACGAAGCCCCGGGACTTTGGGCGGCAGACACTGAGCTCCTGGCAGTGGGGTCTGGAGTCCTAATTTGGGCAAAGGGAAGCCATTGAACTTTCATAGATGAAAGCCCTGGTCTCTTGTAGGTTAGATGCACCAACAACTTAGGACCGTCCTCCCCAGGTCTTGTGCATGCCCACCACACCCTCCTGCTCCCTGGACAGGGAGTCCCTGCCCCACAATGGGACGTGGACTTGATGCTCTCTGGTCACCACTCCAGCGGCTGCACTCCCATACCCACCGGCTTCCCAGGGGCGGGACACAGATACGGCGCCAGGTAGCCCCTGAGCAGAGCTCAGCCCTCCGTCTGGACCGGTGGCCTCCTCTGGGGAGAAACCAGGGCAGAAGCGAGCAGACGGGGAGAGGCCACTCGGCCTGGGCATGGCACCTGTGGGGAAGGGGACACTGCAGGGCAGGTGAGGCCTGTCAGCACCACCAGCTGGGTGCTGCACAGACAGCGTTGTTCCTACGACCTACGCAGGGATCT
This sequence comes from Canis lupus dingo, assembly GCF_003254725.2. Classification (NCBI taxonomy): domain Eukaryota; kingdom Metazoa; phylum Chordata; class Mammalia; order Carnivora; family Canidae; genus Canis; species Canis lupus. Next base: position 21,065,112 of record NC_064258.1, on the reverse strand, counting down.
GGGTCCAGATGGTGGTGTCCCCCCCCCCCCACAGGTAGCCCTTGAAATCTCTGTGCCAGGCACTGGTGGGGGCACACGTTTCAGTCCTGCTGTGTCTCACCTGTCTTGGAGACTGAGAAGATAGGGAGAGGGACAGGAAGGGGGCCTCAGTGTCACAGGTGCCGACCTCCAAGGTGTGGGAGACACATGGGTCCCACGGCTGGAAGGCTGGGTGCTCTAGCGTCCTGGGGCCTCGGCCCCTCCCATCTCACCTCCTCCCCTGGCCCAGGAGCTCGTGGGTGGGGACCCCTCGGCATTTCCTTTGACAGCTATGTGGTGGAAAGCCAGGCCCCACAAGGGAGGCGTCATTGTCATTAGTAACATCGTGAAAGTTGCGTGGAGCCGGGTTCCCTGAACGAATGTGAGATGGGTGGACCTCGGGGATGGGCAGAAGGCGCTTGTTCAGGGGTGTCTGGAGCTGTGCCACGTCTCCGGAGGTGACACCTACCTGCCTGGCCCCGTCCTGGAGGTGGCACTCAGGGCTTCCAGCAGGCAGGTGAGGCCTGCGCCCAAGCCTAGGCCCCACAGACATCTGGGTGAGCTCGCGGCCTGGAATTCCTCGGGGGCCGATGGCAGGGCGTGAGCGCTCATGACTCCTGCTGCAGTATTGGGAGACATTTCCGCTGGGAAGGTTCACAGGGAAGGAGGGGTCCTGGGACCGCGTGCTGGTGAGCTGGGCGCAGCCGCCACCAAAAAGTCCTGGGATTTCCAGGGTCCTCAGGCTGCTTCGGAGTAAATGACACAATAAAAAATCCAAAATGCATTGGGCATCGGTCTTTCCCTTTCGTGCTTTTACTGTGTGTGCATCTGAGCCACGGAGACATGAGACCCCAGCGTGGGGAGGGCAGCTGGAGAGCTGGGGCCGTGGCCCGAGCATGGTGACCGCCGTTCCCTCGGAGCGGGAGAGCCTGTTTTCACGCAACCACACCTGCAAAGCCTTGGGGACCAGGCTCCTCGGGGGGACAGTCCCTGCGTCCGCTGTGCCGCCTGGAGCCATCAACACGCATCCCCCCGGCCCCTAAGGGGGGGACCCATGTCCACACCGCTCATTTGGGGTCAGTTTCTCACCGCCTAGGCTGGCAAGCAAATGCACTTTCCTCTTAAGAATTGGAAAAGCACCCAAAGAAAGAAAGAGGAGATGGGCTTAGCAGCCACGCTCTGAGGCCGCCCCAGGCCCCCACAGCCCCAGGGGCACACACGGGCACCCCATACCAGATCCAAGCAGCTCGAATCTTATCTCTTACTGGACTTTGTTGTTTTCAGAAGGAAATCAGCTGTTGGCCACTGTCCTGTGATTTTCCCCCTGCTCTGCTACAGAGCAGGGGTCTCTCCTCCCATCAGAACCCCGAGACCACCTCCCGGCCGATGATGTGAGACATTTAAATATCCTCACGTAGCTCGTTGGCTGTTTCGTTCGCTGTTGCTATTTCTGTGTGTAATCTTTGTGAGTTGGCTCGTAGGGAATGTGGGCTCTGTGAGGAGCATGTGTTTCATTGCCAGCTCCCCACCCCCCAGAAGGGCTTTCCCAATGCAAACACCTAATAGTGGCGTGTGGAGAAAGGATCTCATCAGGCTTCGTAACTTCTGCCAACGTCATAGGCAAAACAATGCTTGATTTTTTATTTTGTAACGATGACAAAGTCACACGTCTCTACAAACTCACTTCTGTTTGTGTGTCGTCTTCTGTGATTTACCTGATTGTACTCTGCACAATTTTTCTTTTATTTTTTTTCCCCCCACCGATTTGTAGGAACCATTCGTACGGCAGTTGTATTCACTGTTTAAGACTCCTGGATTTTTCCAAATAGCTTGGGTATTGTGATAATCAAGCCCCAACATAAGCAAGTATTTTATATTTCCTCCCAAGCATTTCATAGCTATTTTTTACAGTTAGATTTTTTTAACTTATTTATTCATGAGAGACACAGAGAGAGGGGCAGAGACACAGGCAGAGGGAGAAGCAGTCTCCCCACATGGAGACCGATGCGAGACTCGATCCCCGGACTCCAGGACCATGCATGCCCTGGGCCAAAGACAGACCCTCTGAGCCCCCAAGGAGCCCTTTACATCTAGATTTTGATCCGATTGTTTTATGTGCTGGGGGGTTCACCTCATTTTCACTTCTCAGCTGTGCTTACTGGGGAGTGGGTTCTTCGCGCATGGGTGTGAAAGGCCACACTCGAGTGCAGGATCCGCTCCTGGCCATCTGTCCTATCCCTCATGTCGCATCACCTCCTGCTTTGTCACATAGCTCAAGATCTGCGCGTGGGTTGCTCTTTCTGTTTCCCCCAACTTCTTTAGGCCAATCCTAAATGTTTATTCTTCCGGGACCCGAATCCAAATGCTCTTCAGAACCAAAGTACCAAGCCATGCACTCACACTCAGCTCTAGAATCTCCCTGGACATGTGTCCTAACTATTGACATTAGGAAGTTATTGGCCTGGCTTCTCATGACAGAAACGTTCCCATGGACAAACGACTTGTTCTGGGTTTTGGGAAAGCCCTTTCCCTGATGCCGCCTTCTGTGGGCATGGCCACCCGTCCTGGGAATACAGGCCACAGAGCACAGGTGCCCCAGAGATCCAGGGCCGGGGGCAGGGGACAGGCCTGTCATCAGGCCTTGGTCCCTGCAGCCGTGTGGGCAGCGAGGCTGGAATCCACAGGGCTGCCCATCAGGCTGGACGCCCCAACAAGGTTGATGCTGCCACCAGAGTCCAAGGGCCACCTGGAGACAGAGCTCCCACTTCTTCGGGGCAGGTGGGTCCTGTTTCTCTTCATGACTTCGCCTGATTCGATGAGGCCCACCCATGGTGTGGAAGTCCGCCTACTTTATCCTGAGTTCACTAATGTCGGTGTTAACCTCATCTAAAAACTCCCTTCGTGGCAACATCTCAACTGGGGTTTACCAACTATCTAGGTCCCACTGCACCTGTATGTAAAACTCCCCATCACGCCAGCTGCGCAGCCTCTGTCATCGTCCTTGCTGGGCACACAGGCATCGCTGCTCCTTAAAGGTGCTTCCCCGTGGCGGCAGACCCAGCTGTTGGCTTGCCCCCCACCCAGGGGCAGAGTTCACTAGCCCCCCGCTGCTGACCATGAAGCCCCCTGCCAGGGCCACCTACCCTGGAGAGTCTGCAGCACAGCGGAGGGGCAGGCAGGTCCCACGGCTGGTGGTCAGAGCACACGCTTCCCTGCACTGTGTGCTAACCCTGCCCTCTGCCCCTGCTTACTCACACAGGCAGGAGGTCCCTTCCACGCTGTCCGCATCCTGATCAGTCAAGGTCAGAGGCCAGCTCCCATCCCCCGGCCCTGCTGCCCAGGTCACCCCTCGCCAGCCCGGCTGCTGCCTGATTTAGTGTCAGGGGAGGTGGTACTTGGCTCTGAAAGAAGGGTCACCTGTCAGTTTGACAGGCTCTCGAAAACATCCCGACTCCATTACCAGTCTGGCCCTTAGCACCTGGAACCGACACGGGGCAGGGGCATCGACCCTGCGGCAGCGTTGCCTGTGGACAGCAGAGGAGGGCCTGCGGGCTTGCTCTGCCATCCGAGCCGTCGTCTGCCCCGGGGCCGGCCCAACCTGCGTACTTCCTCCTGCCAGGATGCGGCCTAGGCACCCAGGGGCCCTGGGGTCCCACCAATTCCGGGTCTGAGTCAGCAGGCTGAGGCTGGAGGAACGGGGAGGGGAACGAGGGGGAGAGGAGACAGAGAGGAGGAAGATGGGGACCCACATGTGGCCAGGGGTCCCTGTTGGGTGAGTGGGGCTCAGCTGCATCCATGGTGGTGCCCAGAGCCTTCTCAGCATGCCGCCCGATCCTGTCCCCCTCAGTCAGGACATTGGGACCCCACAGGGGGGTGGGTGCCAGGGCCCCTACCTCATGCACTCCAGGCTGCCCTTCCCACGTGTGTTGAGGGCTTGGGAGCCATTCAAGCCAGAAGCCACGTACCGTCTGAGCCTTAGCTGCTGCCAGAAACTATTGATGACCAAGATTTTCCTGGAGGAAACCTGTTACTGACTGGATCGGTGAGCTTGGGCGTGGACCTGTCGGGCCCTGAAAGTTCTGAATTAGCAGAGAGCCCATCATAGGGATCGTTTTGGACTCCGTTACATCCACGCAGTGGTGCTCGGCAGCGGCACCTGTGCACTCCTGTCATGCTGAGCCAGTTCTGAGGCTGAGCAAGCCCCACTGCGCAGGCCGCACCCCCCAAGGCATGTCCAGAATGCTCCGAGGGTTCCAAGTGTCTCACTGGAAGTTCTCATTTTAACACTTCCCTGCGACACAGTCACAGAAGTCACGCTGACTGCCTGTAGGAGGGGGAGGTGGTACACACTGCGTTCCGTCTGTGGAGAAGCCAGCTGATTCCACCACTGGGTGCCCTGCTCCTGAGGGAGAGGATTCCATTTCCTTCCTCCTGTTCTGGCCTCTGACTCCTCCGAGCTGGACGCTTCTGCGCGAAGAGGACATGCTGATAGCTGACGAGGTGTCGTGAGGTTGTTTCCGGGGTAGTCGCTTGCTGCGTCGTTTTTTGGGGGACAGAAACCAGAATCTGTCTCTCAGGGGGACGTGACCTGGGCATGAGTTCCTCCCTGTGTTTCCGCTGTTGCTGTGATGATTGCAGAGGACACAGCCTGGTGTCTGTCACCAAGCCACTGTCCCTGCCGGGGGCAGGGGGCGGGGGACGGTGTGCAGTCCTGACACTACCTCCCATGATTGCGTCTCCCCTCCTGGTGCTGGCTCCTGCCCTCCCCGCCTCTGGTGCCCAGCTCGCCCCCTTGCTCAGCTGGTTGGAGCACTGGGGCCTGGGTCTGACTCCAGCATGGACCAGCTGATGACACTGGGTGCGACATCTGCATGGTCAGATGCGCAGGTGCTTGCCGGCAGTGCCTTCCGGCCGAGTCAGGACTGGCAGGGTGTGCATACAGGCCACTGGGGGGATGGCCCCCTCACCATCTCCTCCTTCCCATCTTTCTTCTCTCTGTCTCCTCTCCCCCTCGTCCCCCTCCCCATTCCTCCTCCTTTCAGGAGAGGTTTGTTCAGTTCAAGCAGGGGAGGGGGGAGGAATCAAAGCCCCCTTCCCGCCTGTCCAGGACTGTGCTCCCCGAGCGAAGCCCCCCTCAGAGAGGCGGCTCTGTGTGACATCCTGGAAATGGGGACAAGCTGAGGGTCCGTCCCATACTAACGTCCTGCAAACCCAGCGTGCCCTCCGTCCCTGGGGCTGCTGGACTCTCCGGTCTGGGCACTGGAGCTGTCCTGGAAATGGGGCCACCATCAGCCATCACCCGTGCCCCCAGAACCCGGCCAGCTCCTAGGGCCACGCGTCTCAGGCATTGTACCTTCTCTGCCTGTTGCATCCCCGTGGCGGACAAGGTGGTGTCCATGCAGAAGCAAACAGCTCAGAGGTTCTGCTGGAGGTGAAATCCTCTGAATTTTACACCTCGAGTCTCCCACTCCCGGCAGCCACCAGCACAGAGGAGCGGCCGACACCACTCGGCCCCTTGGAGTGGCGTTCCTGCCCCAAGTGGGATGAGCTAGGATGTCACTGTCCTGACAAATGGAAGCATGCAGAGGCCGTTTCTGTTTTCATGGGGCATCCCTCCAGGCCCAAGGGGCTCTGGCGTGTGAGAGAGTGCCGCCATCACCCCCTCGGGGTCCCCACCTCGGTTTTCACTGAGCCGCCTCTGATCACAGCTTCCAGAGACCCTCAGGTGCCCATGAAGCACAGCCCGGTATTGGGCAGCTACATGGAGGGCCGTTGGCTCTCACGGCCCACAGTGCCCCCGTCAGCCGGGCTGCTCACCTCCCAGAAGACCTGTCCCCCAACCCACCCGTCCCAAGGATGCCTGCCTGTGCCAAGGTCCAGCCAGCCCACCTCCTCTGCGACATCTCGGCCTCGGCAATTTCTCCTGACTCAGGCCGGCTTCCACAGCTGGGGTGTTGGGCATCCCATGTGCACCCCGTGTCCGACACAGAGCCCCCAACGCCAGGCTGGGCACTGACCTGGAGGCCACGGGGCCCCGTCCTGCTAAAGTCACCCCACCTGGAGCTCTGGTGGCATCTGGCTGAGCAGAGTCACACTGATGCAAGGGAGCCTGAGCAAACCCAGCTGACCCCTGGTGCACCCCTGGGCCCGGGCTCCCCGCACCTCTGAGGCATGTGCCCAGGTCTTGAGGGCACCCACAGGGCTGAGCTACTCCGCTATGGGTGGCCAGCAAGCCGTGACCTGCTGCCTCCTTTTGGCTCGCCAGTGAGGTCCCAGGGCCCCCTGGGGTGGTTCTTTTTAAAATACAGGCATAGTTATGCTTTGTAGCTGCTCATGTCCCTGCTTGTCTTTGTTGTTTGATTTTCACCTCACCCAGTTTTATGGGTCCTACTTTCCTGTATTGTATGCGTCTTTCTGGAATAACGTGAGGCATAAATGAGAAAACAAGTCGCCAGCGCCCCATGTGGCCCTTAGGAAGAGCTGCGTGGAACTCCGGGTTGGGGTTACAAGGTCTTCCACCGCCGACTTTTGCCCAGACCAGTCCAGTCATGGCTGCTACCGTCACAGGGGCAGGACGGACATGGCCTGGGCCTACCAGGAGCTGCTAGTTGAGGATGACGCCGGCGGCTCCGGGTGAGGATGCCCAACTGCTGCAGCCCCCTCCTGTGGCGAGCAGATGCCCTGTCCTCTGAGAGACAACGTGGGCAATGCGGGGGTGGGGACGGGAGCAGGGCCCGAGCTGTTGGGCAGGGGCAGGACCTATGGCTCCAGGCCCCCAGCTTTCTTTTTTTTTTTTTTTAATTTATTCATGAGAGACACAGAGAGAGAGAGAGGCAGAGACACAGGCAGAGGGAGCAGCAGGCTCCATGCAGGGAGCCTGATGTGGGACTCGATCCTCGGTCTCCAGAATTACTCCCTGGGCTGAAGGCAGGAGCTAAACCACTGAGCCACCCAGGATGCCTCAGGCCCCCAGCTTTCTGAGACACAGCATCCCCTTGGGGAAGCAGGAGCCATCTGTTTGCCTTGCTCACGACTCCTCAGAGCTTCTGCAGACTGTGCTCTGTCCCTCGTACCTGCTCTTGCCGCTGCCGTCCACCCCGGACACCGGGAAGGCCATCCTGGAGCATGACCAGGAGCTGTTCGTTCTGAAGACCCAAGAGCCAGAGAAGAGGGAATCCAGGGCCTGTTTTTGTTCTGCTAGAAACACCAGACAGAGGCCTCACCAGGAATTGCCAGGAAGACCCGACGTCCTGCACGGAGCCTCCGCTGAGTCTGAACTGGCATTAGCTCTGTGACCTCCAACCTGCGGCCTGTGATGCAGGTCCCCAGGTTGGGGGCTGGTTTGGTGGGGGCCACGCTGCCCCCCTGAAATGCACAGGCCTCAAACGTAGCTGGCCAGAGAGTGGAGACCAGACGAGGAAGTTCCAGCAGGTGATGCAAGGGAGCAGCCAGAGATTGACGGATTCATCTGAAGAGATGGTCAGCCAGTCCTGGGAGACCTGGTGGGGAGACCTGTGCTGCTTTCTGGCTCCTGTGCTCTTCATCTCCACCTGCTCCTCCTGGAGGGAGCACATCACCACTGCAGCAACCTAATGCGAGAGATCCTGCTGGTCTTAGCTTCTGACCTCCCTCCAGCCCACAGTCCCAGGACCCCCGGCCATGAGCGCTCTAGACACCACAGCCTGGTGCTTGGCGGCCCTGCCGCCCAACATCATGTGTCCCGTTTCTCCACTCTCTTGGGGCCCGGCCACCACAGCCACCCAGAAGGTTCTGTTTCAAGCACACTGTTCTCTTTTAAAATACAGACATGCTCAGGAAGGTGGGCATGTCAGGCTATGGCCGCGGGAGGTCTGAGCGTGGCCATCCGTGGGGACAGACCATGGAGCCTACAGAGCAGAGCCCAGGGAGCATGGTGGCAGCACGGGGCGGGGGGGAGGGGGAGCTTGTACAGCAGCCCCACCCCCACCCCACAGGCAGAGCAGGACCTTCCACTGGCCAGGCCCTCCACCTATACATACTCACTGGCTGCTCCTGCCCCAGAGCCTCATAGACCTCATCCTCCCAGGCACCAGGCTGGTGGGGTAGGGAGTGGGGGATCAGCAGATGTACCTGTGGGCTCCAGGCCTCATCTCCTCATCCAGGCTGGAGATGTGGGGACAGACTGCATCATGAGAGCATTGTGACCCCCCCATGGGTGCTGCATGCAGGCGGGGGCATCTAGGCCTCACACCGTCATTACTATTCTGTCTCCCTAGACCCTACTTCTTTCCAAGACACAAAGCCTTCCTGAGTCTCCTTGGAGGGAATTCCATTCTCTGTTTCTCTTTCTCCCTCTATCTCTCCCTCTGTGTCTCTGTCTCTCTCTCTCTCCGTCTCTCCCTCCATCTCTCTCTCCGTCTCTGCCTCTACCCTGACCTTGGCCGCATGATGGGCCTCCTGCCACGTCTCTTCCCTGCAGCTGTGAGCTCCTGGAGGGCTGCCCACATCTTGCTCAGCGTGAACCCCCAAGCAGCACGAGGCTGTGGGGCTCTAGTAGGCCCGATGGAGCTGGGCAGGAAGGGAAGATGCGATGCCACAGGCCAGTGGGAGGGCTGGACCCGCCATGGGATCCTGGGTAGTGCAGGTGGAGCACTGAGCCGGGGAGGTGGAGGCCGTGTCCCCATAGTGCATCTGCTGGTGCCGGACAGGTGGTCCTGAAGCTCAAGGGCCGCTTGTAGAGCTGATGTTTCCACGGGGATGGTGGGGATGGCTCCTCATGTGCGGCCGGGGCTGGAGGGCTCACCTGCAGGGTGGCCCGTCTACATGGCTGGCTGGCGGCTGTCTCTGCAGCTGCCTGGACTCCCTGCCAGGGTGGTAGGAGCGTCCAGGAACAGGTGTCCAGGTCCACCCTTCATCCTCTCGAGGCCCGGAGCCTGGGGGTGCAGCACTTCTGGGACTCAGTGGCTACTTGGCGAGGACAGAGGTCCCGCTTGGGGCGGGAGAGTTGGGATGAGTCACCTCTGCCTTCGCCCAGCAATGCTGATACAGCTGGGCCATGGGGTTGGGGTGGCCACAGGGTCAGGGTGTCTATGGGGTCAGGGTGGCCACCAGGTTAGGGTGGCCGTGGGATCGGGGTGGCTGCCGACTGTCCCCACACACATCAGTCTGGTGTGGTAGCTCTGGGGTAGCCCGTGGAGGGCAGGAGGAGCGGTTCCAGAGAACCCCTGTTGTCCGAAGGCACCTCCTCCACCCCCAGGGTTTGCAACCTTGTACGAAAAGCGTGTCCCTGGAGGAGAGAGTCCCACCTCCCAAGGCTCGAGGTTCCTGTGAAAGAAAATGAGAGAAATGAGCTGCCCACATCCATGATTCCCACGTTCTTGGGGAGCCCGGAGCCTGGTAGCACAGAACCTCACTGCTCAACAGACAGAGCAAGAGGAAAGCTGATGTTCCTTCAGCACAGAAGATGCTTAATTGAAAATGTGGTTCCTCTCCATATTGCTGTTAAGGATACTTAATTAGCATTACCACGTTGGCTGTGACGACATGATGCGTTCTGTGACGGATCCATGTGAGCCAGCAGAAGCCTCGAGTTCTCTCTGCAGACTGGCTGCTCGAAGGCCAAGCACAGCTCCAGGATGTCTCTGAAATTCAGTTCATGGGTTAGAGAAATAGAATCAAGGGTGCCAGAGCTCCATGCCTAAAGGACGGCTTACATGGGACTCAAGGACGTTTCCCCAAAGTAGGCACCCACCGAGGCCACAGTCTGCATGAGATCCCCGTGCAGCTCACCTGGTGCAGGATGTGTCTGCAGCCGATGGGGGCCTGCGGCCTCTGGGGCCCGCCCACGGTCAGCCTGTGGCCCCTGCGATCATGGCGACGCCGCCCCCTCCCTTCCCACCGACTCCTTTGACTGGCCTTCAAGAAAACGAGCCTGCCTCTGAGATCTCGCTGAATCACAGCTGGGATGAGCACATTTCCTCCAGACCTTGTGACTCGTGCGCGATGGTTCATGTTGGCCATGAGCTCAGGCTCAAGTTCTGAGCCCAGGGTTTGGCAGCTGCGTGGGATGGGTGCACAGCCTAAACAATCACGGGAACTCCTTCTTTCTTATTTTTATCAATGTTTCCCCCAGACCTGATTTTTTTTAATTACATGCTTTTCCAATGTATGGGATGTCTTCATGAAAGTGATATTTTTAGAATAAGATATAAACAAATACTAGTGCACAGATAACTGGGTATGTAAGTAAGCCTCCTAACGTTGGTGACTGCTGGAGGAGTTGGCCATTGGGTATGCATCATGCCCGTAATGTTTCCTGGCAAGGACATTAACTAGGGCAGCATGAAGACCATGAGTGGTGTTTATTCACTCAACAAACAGCCACTGTCTACCCCCTGCTCGGGGGGAGATGCCAGCCGCAGCGGTGTCTACATGTGACTAGGCCCTGCTTCTGTCCGACCTCTGCTGAAGCCTCAGGGTGCACCCAGAACCCCCCTGACCCACGTGGCCCCTTGGGGGGCTTGTAGGAGCAAACGTCCTGGACGCCTGCACTCGTAAGCATGCCCTTGACGTGGTCAGGATGCACGTTTGCGTTTAGTTTTCTGACCTTCACGTCTCCGCAGCTGCTGCGTCATCCATTACACCTCAAAACCAACACAAGCAGCTTTCCGGGACCTGAGCAGAGTGGCTGGGGGTGGGGTTGCAGGAGGAAAGGATGGCTGGGGGCCCGACAGGGCGAGTGGCACCATTGTTGCTCGGATTGCTGGCAGCTCATTAGCACTGCCCCCCCCTTCAGATTAGCAGTAATTAAACTGTGAAATCAGAGCAGTGCCTTAAGCCCAGACACCATACCAGGCTGTCAAGAGGGATCGCAGGGGATAAATCACCGGCCCGTGCACAGCGTCTCCCTCTTGGCACGGGCAGGGCCTGCGGGAGGCAGAATAATGAGGACATTCAGCCTCTCCTCTCGGGTGGACACTGGGCAGGCGAGCTTTCAAAGTGTTGTCATGACGATGACGGGGCATGGGCAAACTTCCTCCCGCGAGCCGCGGTTAATGTAGACGGTCGTGAAAAATTATGCCAACATTATGGCCATTTCTTGTGTGCTGACTGGCACACGTAACCTCGCACCCAGTGGCACCATGCAGTGGTGACAGTAATTGTGCCTTGACAGATGGGGCCGGGATGCCGGGAGATGTCTGAGTCGCAGACATGCGCGTTGGGCGAGCTGAGCGATCCCTTCCAGTGAGCGCCTGCTTTGTTCCCCGGACCCTCGGTAGGTGGCATCAGACTGTGGGTGCCAGGAAGCGTCTCCAGCCACGTCTCCTTGTTTACCGGAGAAGAGACCACTAGTAAGGCAAAAACGCCCCCCTTGATAGAATGAGCGAGAACAGGATGAATCAAAGTGTTTTTAGATTGTTTAGATTGTTAAAGGGATCAGTACGTACCATTTCCAAGTGATTATTTTTTTCATTAGTGGCTTTTCTCTTGACTGAAACATTAGGGGTACAGCCGGGGCTGGGACAGGGTAGCCACCCTCTGTGGCTCATTGGCCTCTGTGGCTCCCCATGAGCCCAAGAGAGTGCCGCATGTGTGGGTCACGTCACCTAGGAAGATGACCCCACTAAACTGAGTGGCGCAGGTGCCTTGTGCCAGGGACAGAGTGTGTCCAGGCCAAAACCATGCTGTCACCATGCTGGGGTCACCTGCTGGGGTCACCCACTGGGTCCTGATGAAGGCAGCACATGTGCGCTCTGCACGTGCATGCCGTGCCTGAGTAGATGCGCTAAGAGGTGCAGATAAATGCAGAAGAGCTGCTCAGGGGAGCTGATGACAATTTATTTACTGCAAAATGAACTAGCAGGGCTCGTTTTCCTCACACATCCAGGGGCCGGACTTGTGGTTCTGAGGGTTCAGAGAAGTTGTACAGATCCGCACACAGAGGCCATAGCCAGCAGCCAGGCAGGTGTGCCCACATGTAGGGCCACGTGGTCTACCACAGCCAAGGTACAGACGCAGCCCAGGTGCCCCCAACAGATGAGCAGAGAAAGAACAGGTGGGACACAGCGTGGAGTACTACGCAGCCATCAAAAGGAGTGAGATCTTGCTGGTTGCAGTGATGTGGATGGACCTAGAGGGTCTCATTCTCAGTGAAATAAGTCACTGAGAGAAGGACAATTACCAGATGATTCTACTCATGTGGAATTTAAGGAATAGAACAGATGAGCAAAGGGGGAAACAGAAGAGAGAGAAAGAAGCCAAGAAACAGACTCTTAACTGTGGAGAACACACTGCTGACACCAGAGGGGAGGGGGGAGGGGGGATCAGGGATGCAGGGGGGATGGGGATGGAGGGGAGATGGAAGGGGTGCAGATGGAGGGTGGTGGGGGGTCAGGGATGGAGGGGGTAGGGATGGAGGGGGGCACCTGCTGTGTCACGCGCTGGGTGGTGTATAAGGAAGAGCTGACTCACTATTGTACACCTGAAATCAACACAACACCGCATATGAACTAATGGAAATTTAAATACAAATCCTTAAAAATGTAGGCGGGGGCCTCACGCGTGAGGTCTTTTTTGTTGTTGGTTTGTTAAACGAGGGCACATGCACAGTGGTACACCTTTGGCGAGGGCGGGACTGGCTGCCTCGCTGCCACACGTGGTTGCCAGAGCCATCCTGTTCTGGGCCGGCAGGGATGGCACGTGGCTCGCCCTCCGTGGTGTCGAGTCCTGGACGCCCCTCCGTGGAGCCCGCTTGCCAAGTCCACCCACCTTCCCACTTACAGCATGGCCAAGGGCCAGGGATCCACGGCTGGAAGCCGCTGCTTAGGTATGGGGGCACCGTGCTCGCCGCCACTCCCTCCACCCCCTTCTACTCCTAGAAGGAACTGGAATCTGCAAGGGTGAGGAACTTCTCAGCGCACCCCCGAGTCCCAGACACAGAATGGAGCAGGGCGCTAGTGTGCGAGAGCGGAAGGAGGACTTGTCTTGAGTTGGAGGAGCTGGTGAGCCTGGCTTACGCACCCACTTGGCGCCATCAGTGTTCCCAGGCAGGTACGCGGAAGCCTTCACGACTCCCTGCACACATCCTGTGAGGGGTCATCCCAGTCGTGCATGTGCAGAAGCACTCAAGCACAGGCATGAAGCGTGAGCTACCCCAGGAGGTGCTCACCCTGAGGAAGTGGGCCCTGGGTGGCCAGCCCCATGCTCACCGAAAATACTGTGAAAACAAGGGAAGCCCGCTTGTGCTCACACGCCAGCACCGTGTGTTTGTGCGGGTCAGTGGTAAACAAACATGAAGGTGATCTTTGAACTGCCAAGTGCTCACTGGGTGCCACCTGATGCCCAATGTCACCTGAGCCTTACTGCATCAGGCAGAGCAGGTTGCCTGTCACCCCTGCCCTGTAAACAAGGGAGGCCCCGCCACCTGCCTGGAGCCCTCGTCTACATGGGCAAGTGGCAAGGATCCAGGTGCTGTGTGCCAAGGCCTGGCTGGTTACCAAGTAGAGGAAAGAGGAAGGGCGCATGGTGCCACCATCAAATGTTGTTGGGCTTAGGGGACCCACCGGGGTGCAGACAGAACCCAGGACACAGGGGGGCTCCTTCCAGCACACGTAACCCAGAAACGGTTCTTCTCGTGCTGGGGCCCCCATCAGCTGATGAGCAAGGGACGGGTTGTACGTCACTCTGGCTGCAGTGGGGTCCATGAGGACATGCTTCAGAAAGCTGGGAAGGAGGCTGGGGTGATCCCGGAGGGTTGGGGGCAGAATGTCACGAGCCACTGAGGTTTTGTGGGCTCAGCTTGTGTCACAACCAAATGCCAAGGATCTCGTGTGAATGGCTGGCCTGCTGTGAAGCACAGCAAGCACAGGACCCACAGCACGAGGCTACATGGACAGACACACACTCTGCACATGACGCAACATCTCCCTGGAGTAGAAGCCCCCTGCAGAACTGTGGTTGTGTCCACTGCTGTGTCTGCCATGCAAATGCCAACTGACTGGATGGACAGATGGATGGACGGACGGATGGACAGACGGATGGATGGTTGGATGGATGGACAGACAGATGGATGGGTGGATGGACTGACAGATGGACAGATAAATGATTGGATGGATGGACGGATGGACGGACAGGTGGATGGATGGATGGATGGATGGATGGATGGATGAACAGATGGATGAATGGACAGAGATGGACTGACAGATGATTGGATGGACGGAGGTATGGATGGATGGACAGACAGACAGATGGACAGATGGATGAATAGATGGACGGACGGACAGATGGGTAGATGAATGGACGGACTGACGGATGGATGCACAGATGGATGGCTTACATGTTACATGTTACAAATGGCCACAGCCTCTGCGGAGACCCATGACCCCTGACGAGCCTGCCTCTCTCCTGATCCCAGGGCTGAGGGCGCTGGGAGCACTCTGATGCCCTCCTCCACGTCACTGCCCGTCCCAGGTCCACACCCTTCCCCTTCACCCAGCAGCTCACCAGCAGCCGAGGGAGTCCTGAGGACGTGCATGCAGCCATCAGGGAGATGGGGGCTATCCAACCCTTTCCTGAGAGTAGCTTGCTGGGGGGCAGCTCAAGCCCCATGACACCATGGGGGTCAGAGTGGACTCTGTTCTCCAAGTCCAAGAGCAGCCTCACCCACACCCCGTGCAGTTCTGTTGTGGGGCCTGGGGTTCAGCTTCCCCGGGGGCAGGAGACAGGACCTCCTGGGTCCAAGTGCAAGCTCCCCGCCTCCCTGCTGATGATCTCCAGGGCACAGGATGCTCAAGGCCCTCCCCCCAGCATCCTCACAGCTCTGAGATGTGGAGGCTTGAGAGAGGCAGCGGGTCCCCATTCCCTTGGCCAATGTCTGGCCGGAAAGGGGGCAAGAGGGCAGGTCAGAGATGGCATGAAGGTCACACAGGTTGATTCTCTAACCCTCCCAAACTCTCTGGGGAGGACAGTCTGAATAGCTCCCTGTGGGTCACAGTGAGGAAACAAGCACAGCCTGCTGAGTGGCTGACCACCCTGCTTTCCCATTAAGGCATCTGGTGTGGCCTCCTGGGCCCATGGCTCATGCTGCTGACATGAATCCCCCAGAGGGTCTGACCTACCACCCCAGGAATGCATCTGGGGGCCTGGGGCTCCAAACCCAGGAGAGCCTCAGACAGAAGAACCGAGCTCCCAGCCTCCCCACCCTGTCAGCCACCATGACCCTGTCCCTTCCTGTCTCTTTGTTGTGGTAAAACATGTAACATGAAACCTGTGCTCTCAGCCATCTCTGAGTTTAGCATGAGGCACGTCCACAGTCGTGCCACCACCACAACCATCACCCCCAGAACCTTCCCTCTCCCACCTGAAGACACTAAGTGCGGCCCCCTCCCCGCCCCAGGCGCCCCCACCCTCTGCTCTCTGCCTCAATGGGTCTGACAGCAGACCCGGAGTCACAGCATTCATCTCTGTGTGGCTGGCTTATCTCAGTGTCATGTCCTCAGGGTTCATTCATGTGGTAGCAGGTGTCAGGATGCATAATACTGAGTAATACTCTGTATGCAATGGACGCATGGGTCAGTGGACACGTGTGTTGTCTCTCCCTCCTGGCTGCTATGAACATAGGCGAGCAAATATCTACGTGAGTCCCTGCTCTCCACTCTTTGGGGTGAATGCCCAGAAGTGGGATTACTGGGTCGTGGGGTAATTCTCTCTCAAATTTTTAGAGGAGCCTCCACAGTGTTTTCCTGGGTGGCTGCACCTGTTTGTGTTCCGGCCAATAGTGTGCAGGGATCCAATGTCCCCACATCCTCCCCAACACCTGTTCCTATTTTTCGTTTCTTAATAACAGCCCTCTGGGGCGGGGGGCTGCTTCTCCATCTCACAGGGTTACAGCTAAAGCCACATGGTGCCTGGGTCATGGGGAACCTGGGAAGGTCATGGGGTAGGTCACAGGTTAGGTGTTGTGGTTTGTCTGAGGTCTGAGCCACAGGATTGTGCCTGTGTAGACGCCATCCACGTGCATGACCAGGGCGCGAGAACATCAGGGACCATGCCCTCCATGGGCATGCAAGGTCCCCCAGCAGCGCCTCCCACCCCACAGCCGAGCAGCCGAGCAGGAGGCCACCTTCCTGCCCAGGACATGAGGGCCGGGGCTGCCCTTCAGCCGGCTCTTGTACATGACCCTGGAGGAGCGGGCGGAAGAACGTGCGCCAGGCCCACCACCCAGGCGAAGAACTAATGCCTGATGGAGAAACCGACCAATGAAGCCCACTAAGGCTTTAAGAGATTTTAATCTGCGGGCAGATGGCCGTCCCAGGGCCACTGGGGCACCCACCCCTGGGTGGGTAATGGGGGGCCCTCTTCCTAGCTCTGGGGCTGAGATGAAGGTTTGGAGGGAGCCTCTGCTGTGCTGCTGCAGGACGGGAACCAGCCCCCAAGGGGCACCGACCCCACCCAGCCTGGCCCACTCGAGGATCTGTGCTCCAGGGTGGCCACACAGCTGGGGTTACAACCTGGCACAGCCAGAGCCACAGCCACAGCCACAGTGACCAGCAGCTGGGGAACCCCCTCCAGTCCAGACCTATGGCTTCTGGGGAGCTGAGCACTCAGCTGCTCCCCATCTCTGTGCTGAGCAGCAGGTGCTTAGCACACAGCAGGTGCTCAGCACACAGTAGGTGCTCTCTCATTGGAAAACGGGAGGGAGGACAGGGACGGCAAAGGTGCGCCCACTCAGGCCACAGCCTGCAGAGGCAGACCAGAGTGAGGCTGTTGACTCCGAGCGTGTGGCGCCCCCTCCTCGGTCGCATGACTGGGCAGCCGTAGGATTGGGGGAAGGGCAGGGTTGTCACCTCAGGCCTGGCCGAGGCGCCTGCTCCTATGGAGGTGCTGTGGCACGCCACCCCCTGGACTTGCCCTCACAGTCCACTTCCTGGGCTCTTAATGGTTTTCCCAAATTGCAGTTGAGATGTTAGAAGGCACGTATCCCAGGAGGTCGCCTTGGGCTTGGACCACTGAACGACGGGAGCGAGGCCAGGAGACAGTGAGGGCACTGAGAGGGTGGGGCGGCAAAGCCTTGGTTATTCTCCTTCAGGAGGTTGGGAGTCAGCCCCTGCCCGGACAGTGGTGGGTTCAAGGGCACATGTGCGGTTCCGTCTGCATTGTGAACATTCGGGAAGTCTGGGGTCACGTTTGTGGAGCAGGGCCTGTGTGTGTCTCTCTGGAGGAGCGAGAGTGCTGTTCTCACCCCCGGCCATATGCCCCATGTGGACGGGCCTAGAGGGACCCCCTGTGCCCACGGCCGTAGGAGACACCGGGCAAGTGGGGCGTGAGCACTGTTGGCAGGGCAGTCACAGGAGCTCGGGGGCCATGTGGAGACCCCTGGGGCAGCACGGGGTAGCCGGCCCCACAGCCCCCCCGGTTCCTGGAGGGCGGACTCGTGCATGCACACAGCCCATGGCCCAGGGCTCACAGCTCACGGCCCACAACTCATGGCCCAAAGCCCATGGCCCACAACTCACAGCCCAAGGCCCACGGCTCATGGCTCACAGCCCACAGCACATGGCCCATGGCTCACGGCCCACAGCCCTCGGCGTGGCAGCTGGTCTTCATCCCCGGGACCCCACCTGGCTTCCAAAGGAATGGACGTTCCTGCTGGCACTTTGATGTACATGACCTGCAGGGGCCTGAAAGCTGCCTGACAGGTGTGCCTGGGTCCCCGAGGGTGGGGCAGGTCAGGACGGTGCTCCCTGGGGCCGGAGGGGTGGGGGGGATGTTCTGAAGGACACGATGACCTTCAGCACAGTGGCTGGCCCAGGTGCCCATCTCGGCATACACGTCATTTTAAAGTGTTTTTTTTTAACCTCTGAGTCACAAGTCCGGCATATGCAGACCTCAGCATGAAGTCATGGGCCAATGAATCAGTGCTGAGGACGAAGGGCCCCCCACCCACCCCCGGAGCTGGGCATCCCTGCTTCTGGTGGAAGGAGCCATTTGAAGGGCGAGCTCCTTGCTTGCTCCAAGTCCTTTCCTATTCCCGCGGTAGCTGTGGACAGGACGGAACACTCGGCAGAGAGCAGACTTCCCGGGGCACAGGATCAGCTCCACCTGGTGCTCCATGGGCACAGGGGCACGTCCAGTCTGGGTACCAGGCACCCAGCGCACTGCACGCAGCCAAGAACTAGGAGAAGTCACGATCCCAGATGAGAGCACATCAGCCCTAGAAACCTCCTCAGCCCAAGGAGTCAAACCCGCTGCGCCCATGGGATGGGTAGTGCACTGGCGCCCGTGTGACTGTGACCCCAGGACTCAAGTCAGGAGCCCCTCTGCACCTGGATTTCCCCACACTCACTGCACCATCGAGCTGCGTGGCATGTGGGGCCCTGCACCCTCCCTCCCCCCACCCTAGAGACTCCAGGACGCTGCCTGTTGGCCTTTATGAAACAACGTCCAACTTAAAAATATAAATAATATGTCCAAGTCATTGGTAGCCATGAGCCTTTCAATGCAATTTAGCCCTGGAATAAGCACAGGAGAAGCAAATAGAAGGAGCTTGGTGGCTGCACTTGCCTTCGGACGCACAGGTGAGTCGGCCCTGGAGATGGGACTTGGGCTCCGTGCAGAGGACACTCACAGAGCCTGTCCACGCTCCCTTGTTTCCGCTGCTGGGAGTTGGGTCTGAGGAGCCGCATCGGTGACCAGGTCTGTGATGGTGTCAGTGCCCTGAGGCGCATGAGAGCTCCCTCCAGAGTGGCCACACGTCTGCACCCCACACACAGGACAGGCCCAAGGGGGCTGGAAACAGTTGTGAGTGGAGGCCTGAGTTGCTCCCTTTCATCCTAGAAATGTGTGTCCTGCTGCTTGGGCTACATTCAGTGTTTGGATAGTTTCCTGGGAGAGGCAGGCAGGGAGCAAGGAGACGGGCTTCTGTCACAGGTGGCAGAGAGCTGCACAGAGAGGACACAGTGTGGGCCAGACCTACCCACGAGACTGCCGTGAGAGGGCAAGGGCACCGCAAGGTGGCCCAAAGGCTGCATGTCACAGGTTTACAGGCCAAGGAAGAGTAGCACAGGTACCTGCCTTTCCCTCTCCTGTGAAGCTCAGCTGGCGTGACCTATGAAACTTTGAGAGTGAGAGAAAATGCTAAGTATGAAGACTGAGGAACGGATCCCCACCCCCCGAATTATTCCCCACATTGGCATGAGGCGGGAGCTGGCGGGCCAGGAACCAAGTTCGGGGCTGAGCAGGTGCAGCCACGAGGCCCCTAGGGCAGGAGAACCACTGCCCATGATGTGACGCAGGGAGTCCAGTAGGGATCGTGGTCGTGCTGCTCAAAAGCCACATCTCTGGGGCCGGTTGGGGTCATGGGAGTGGAGAAGCCCTAGAAGCCACTGCGTGTGCGTCAGGGGGATGGATCCCACGTCCCTCAAGTCGGCCGGCAGCGGGCAGTGCGGAGGAGTCTGGATGAAGCTGCCATGGGCCAGGCTACTGTCTCCATGGGCCCGACCAGAAGACACAGGGTGTGGAGGGGCAGAGCCCTGGACACCTGCCCAAGACCAGGGGCTGGACGGAGTGGGGGGGCATCATGGGGACCCAGGGGCTGCAGCTGCCCTCAGGCAGGGACACCCGGGCTCTCTGGCCATCCCCGACGTGGCTGTCGTGCTGCCTGAGCCCACTGCCCTCACATCAGCGCGCCATCCCCAGAGCCCACCCACACCAGCCCCACAGGGGAAACGGGGCCCGGGGGCGATGCCCAGCTCAGCCAGGGGCACGGGCATGTGACCCCCACAAACCCGTGGACTCCCTGTGGGCCCTCTGGGGCCCATCCTTCCTGGCTGGATGCTCCCCGGGACGCACAAGCAAAGGCTCCCAGAGCACAATGAAGCACCATGGGCCACGGTCTGCGTACAGTCCACGGTCAGCACACAGTCAGCGGGTAATCAGAGCCCTTCCTCCCACCAGCAGGCCCACTCCATGCCGGTCACCTCTTAGACGCGCCGCTGCTTGGGGGTCCCAGGCACTAACTCCCCTCTGGGCTCTAGGGCCTCAGCTCTTAGAGGGGGTGTTTCCACTCCCAGGGATCCCATGTCTCCTTAGGTGTCCTTCCCCCTGCCTGGCCTCACCATGTCACCTGGTCCACCACGGGGGAGGCCGCGTTGGCAGTGGGCGCGCGACAGTCCCTCCTGGAGGGTTGGGGGTCTGGCTCCGTTCATGCCCAGTTGCCCACCTGGGTCTCTCCACATGCCTTACTGGGCATCCCCACTTCCTGCCAGGAGCTGCAGGCCTGCCCCCACGCCCGGCCCCTGGCTGTCCATGCAGCCCAGTTGTGTGCCCACGGCGACCTCCTCCGGCAGCCGCGATCTGCGGTCCTCCTTGGTCCCTCTGTGTCAGCTCAGGAGCAGCAGGATGGGAGGCAAGAGCCATCTGTCTGTTTGCCTCCCACCCCCCGCCCCCCCGGCCTGTCCCGAGCTCCCACACACCGGAAGAAGTGCGGCCTGTGGGTCAGCGTGCCGATTACGCGCCCTGAACACTCTCCTTTACCGCCCACCACTCTGTCACCACTTTGAGGAACGAGGGTCTAAGGTCACGGTCACTGCCTCCCGCTTGGGGCAGGACTGCACTGAGGACACTTCTGTGATCCCCCAGCGCTGTGCTCACTGTGGAAACACCTTTGGGAAATACCGGTGTTCCAGAGAATTCCACTCTAGAAAAGACACACGTAGCTATGTCGTACCCTAAATAGGCCTTACATTGGCACGATGCTTTGCATGTTTTTATACGTGTTTTTGCTTGACGCTACTGTCCCGTGGTGACGCCGATCTACCCACCAGCTGTCAGAGCTGTCGGGCCAGCCGTCCGTGTACCTGGGCCCCCCGAATCCCCACCCTGGCACTGCCGGAGGCCTGCATCCGACTCTGCCACCATGGGCCGTGTTGGGGGCTGCCCAGATGTCGAAGACGCTCCTGTTTTTCTGCCAAACAAATGGAAACGATTGCGCGTTTACCAAACCCCCCCGAGACGCGGACACTGTGACTGTGAAGCTCTGACGAGTGATCCGCTTCCCAAAGGAAGGTTCTCTGGAAATGCTCGTCGGCAGCTCAGGGCTAAACAGTTCAAAAATAACAAACCTGTTAGAGGTCAGCACTTCCCACTACAGCTTTTCTTGTCTCCTCAAATGACTAGAAGGTCTCAGGCTCCTGTGGATCATCTTCCTGGCTCGTGGGATCGAAAACGTCAATGTTTGCAATTTCCAGGAAGAATTCTTCCACAGTAAAACTTTATAATGTTAGACGTTGCTAGTGTGGACGCAAACCTACTGCAGGCTTCAGCACAGGCCTTGAATTCCACGTCAGGAGTGGTTCTAAGTTTTATCCTCGACTATGGTCAGCCTCACATCACGTGTGCCCCAGGAAGTGGGGCTGCATCCTGGAGGAGACAGGGAACCAGCAGGCAGGGCATGCAGTGTTTCCGGGGCCTGCCTGACCTCCGGGTGCTGGTTCTGAATGCTTCTCCTGGGACCCGTGGGGAATAGGACCGTCGCCTGCTGTGTCCTCACGACCCTGGATGACTCCTTACTGCATGGCCAACTGTCCTGACCCCGAAGGTCACCGGCTGCTGGGAGACAAATGGGGGCTGGAGCAGCCGGCTCTCCGAGGATGTGGGTCAAGGTGTGGGCCAGCGCGAGGGTGGGCAGGAGGGCTGTGGGGCTGGGCCAGGGTGGACGTGTGGACGCTGTACTAAATGGACAGGTGCTCCCGTCCTGGCATGGATGGTGCCTCAGTAACAAGGCGTCAGCGTGAGTGTTGACTTCTGCCGTCAGCACGCAGCAAGCAGGGGCTCAGGTGGTGAGGGCCTGGAACTGGGATCCGAACCCGGATTTTGGTGGAAATGGAGCTCTTGCTGTACCGATCATGTTTATGGTGCGCTTCCTTCTACAGCCCCATTCTGATGGCATGAGGGAAAACATCCTGATGGAAAAATAAACTGATACACGGTAAAAAAGTCATCTTTATTCGTGACAGTCCAAGTCCCCTCCAGGACCCTTTGTATCTGCAGGGACCCTCTCAGCGCCCCCCTTTCTCTCCGAGGTGGCCCTGAGAACCAAGGAGCCCATCCTGCAGTCTGGGCCCAACACCTGGGCCCCAGAGGAAGCTGCAGAGACTGTGTGTGCTGTCACCTCCCCCGTGCACAGGTGCCATAACCATGCAGACCCAGGAGCCCAGTCGGGGTCCCAGGACTCCTGGGTGATGACCAGGCCCGTCCAGCTGCCCCCACTCCCCGGAGACAGACCCGCCTCTGGTTACCATGGTTCCCAGGCCTCTGGCTCACTGCCTTCGTGCTCATTTGTCCTCTCGGAGCTGGACGCTGGTGGCAGGAGCAGAGGGGGAGCGGGGAGCAAACAGCACGACTGCCCCTAAGGGGCCCATGTGGTCTGACAGGGCAAGAGCTACATGCGGGGAGGAGTCAGGCAGTGACCCCAGGGGCGGGGTGGGGTGCAGGGCCAAGCGCAACCCTGGAGAGGCTGCCGTGCTGGGCCTGACCTCTGGGACTCACAGGAACCTGCTGCCCCATCCTCCCGGGAAAGGGTGGGATTCAGGGGAATCACCACGCTGCAGGGTCAGCACCCTCGTGGCTCCCTCTGCCTCCGTCCTACTGGTGACCCCCGGCCTCCCCACGTGGGTGGGGCAAGTCCTTGAGTGAGTGCAGGCAGGGGCGAGGGCCAAGAGGGAGAGGCAGAGCCATTGCTGGGAGCTGGGGAGCTGGGGTTCATTGGAACACATCAAAACGGGGTTGGAAATCTTGTGAGGCCAAGTTTTCCAGCAGGACTCAGAGCCCCGCACACGTGTGATGGGCTCGCTGCAGCAGCCATGTGTGTGCCCTCCCTTTCTCGTCCTCAGCTCCTCCAGGAGGACATGCGGGAAGACTTTCTCATCCCGCAGGCACCCCCGTCCTCTGTGTGGGGTGACGTTGACAATGAAGGGCTCGGTGCTGCTGCACTACCCGCTCGGAGCCAGGGTGGGCCTCTAGAACTGTAGCAGTCGGGGAGCGAGGGGGCGGCCTCTCCTGCTGCAGCCGCCCCCCCAACTCCCCACCCCCACCCCGGATCCTCACCTCCATGGAGGCCACCCTAGGAGAGGCCGCAGGGCCCAGCTCCAAGCGGGGCTGGGTGGCGGGCCGTGGCGGCAGCAGGGAGTGGCTCCGACGTGCCATCCGCAGGGTGCACCCCCCCCCCCCAACTGCATGATGCCTCTGTGCTAAATTGTTTCTGACGTTTAATTTAAATGCCCAGAGCCTTCCTTCAAAGCCGCCCCCGCTGTGCACAGGGCACTCACAGTATGGATTTTTCCTGTGGGCCCATCTCCCTCATTGACCCCACCCTCCCCCTGCCCAGTGCGCACACACAGGGCCGCAGCCGTCTCTTTAGGCTGGATGTCACCTCCATGCACCCCCATCCCAGAGCTTCCCTCTGCATGTCAGGATGTCTCCATCTGCAATTTGTAACCGAGAAAGAAATCAACCCACCCGTATTGCTGCCACGCAAGAGCCCCCGAGCCCATTACCGGGCGTTTGGACCGCCTGCTCCTCTTCCCACCTCCACGATCAGCCAGGCGCAGCCGGCCTGGCCACACGGCAGGTGATCTGCCCCCATGCAGGTTGGGGGTTGGGTGCCTGCTGCCAGTGATGTGTTCGGGAACCTCTGACCCAGTAACCCTTCCTGTGCAGGCAGGAGACAGGGCCCAGGACTCCCTGCCACTGAGAGTGGGCTCCATCCTATCCAGCAGGACAGTCAGGCACCCTTGCACCCCAAGCCCCCAGCACCCCAGACCTGGAGCGGCCGCGTTTTGCACCACAAGCACATGGCGCCTCTGCGAGTGAGATTTCATTTGGCTCCGTCATCTCAGAGACACTCTAGAACGCTCAGGTTGTAGCTGCTTCTGCCCTGAGCACCTCCACACCCTGGCACACCTTGGGCTACTGGGAACAGTGGGCTGGACACCAGCCAGGAGCCAAGGAGGGTACTCCAGGAGTTGGACACCAGGGGCATTTCCAGCTGTCAGATTCTGTTTTCTTTTTTCTTTTTCTTTCTTTTTTTTTTTTTTAGGATTTTATTTATTTATTCATCAGGGACACAGAGAGAGAGAGGCAGAGACACAGGCAGAGGGAGAAGCAGGATCCCTGCAGGGAGCCCAATGTGAGACTGGATCCCAGAAATCCAAGATCATGCCCTGGGGCAAAGGCAGATGCTCACCCGCTGAGCCACCTAGGTGTCTCTCAAATTCTGTTTTCAAAAGAAATGAAGACATACCCCAATAAATGGACATTGGATGAAATGGAGTGTGCCCAAGGGTCTGGGACCCCCAGAGGCCTCCCTCCGCCCTTGCCCTCTTACTGGGCCTGGTGGGACTGGCGGTGACACAGCCAGGAGCCTCCTTCATTTGCAAGTGTCACTCATCCAGACTGAGGAGTGGGTCTCCAGAGCAGGGTTGCCTGCACACGGCTGAGCGCTTCCCTCCCCTGGACCTGGAGGCACCATCAGCAGGTAGGGAGGAAGCCACATCCCCTAAAGGCAGGAACCCTTCCCCTGGGCTCAGCGCGTGGCAGGACCTGGACCCACTTAGCGCCTTGCTGCAAACCACGGGGCCCACTAGCTGCGGGACTCAAGGTCTCAGGCACCATGGGGAGGCCAGGGCCCAGGGGTGGATCCTTTGGCCGAGGTGGCACAGCAAGTCGCAGCAGAGGGGTGGTCTCCCGCACCCTTCGGGAATAAAGGAGTCCTGTTGGCCTCATCAGCAAGGAGAAAAAAAATGCACACTCAAATTATGTGTTTATACAATTGTAAATAAAAACTTCCAACGACGCAGAGTGTGGGAGCCAGCGTAGCACAGGGCTCTGATCTCTCCCACAGTGATTCTCAACGGTGACTCTGACACTTGAAACACCAAATATCAGACCATTTTGTTTAAAATAACAAGGCGTGGGTGCCCGAGCATGAGCTGGGTCTCCTGCAGACTGCAGCATGGGCCACACCAGAGGCGACCCTGGGCCACCGCAGCCCAACCTGGAAGCTTCCTCATTCCTGAACAAGGCAATGTCAGTGGGGAGAGCCGTTGGTCTGGTGGGGGCTCTGTCAGCGGGTACCCCACCCGGACAGGGATGTAGAGATTGGATGTGTGTGCGAGTGAGAGCTCAGGCTTGGACTCCCTGCTCTGTGAGCTGCCCCCTGCTCTGTGTCATCAACACCCAAAGTGCATCCATCTTTGGTTTTCCCACAAACACCAATATGGTGGCACTAGGGGTGGTGGGTTTGCATGGTGACGGAGGCGAGCGTCTCCAATACTTGGTATTTGACCTGGTAACAGCCTTGTGGGGTCAGCGCTTGGGAAGGAAGAGGCCCATGTCCCAGAGCTCGGGGAATTGGGTCAGCCACCCAGGGCTGGGGTGTTAGTGGGTCCACTGCATCCACAGAATTGAGGAAGGATGATCGTCCCCATGCTCCTAGATGCCGCCCTCGGCTTCCTGCTGGTACCTGGTACCCTCAGCTCTTTCACAGGATGCCTGTCTCCTCCTCTTAGGAAAGAATGAGATGGAACATGGGAGGTAGCATGGCGGCCTGCAGTCCCAGGTGCGAAGAGCTCACAGCACTGCGCTCTGCAGGGCCATGGAAGGCTCTGGAAGCAGGCGTCAGGAAGCAAGGGGGACTGAGCACAGGCGGCCGTGCCACTGACACAAGCGGTACGAGTTTGACAGCCGTCCCTGGGGTCGGCCCAGGCCGGCGTGACAGCTGCTGCTTCTCACGTTCATCTTGAGCTGCTATTGTGTGGGCCACGCAGAGACGTGGGCACAAGGCCGGCAGACAGCCCCAGGGCACCTCCACCTCCAGCTCAGCATGGCTCAGCTGTGTGGCCCCGGGCAAGGCACGCACCTTCACCCCAAAGGGCTTTGCAATAAAACACATCCCTGGGTCACAGGGGCTGGGGGGCATGTAAAGGTCAAGATCCTGGGAGTCCCTCCCTGAGTAGGACGTGCCTACAAAAAGTAACCTGGTGCAAAGCGAAGCCGCTCGTTCCAAGGGCTGAAGGCGGCTCCCTGCCCTCCCCTTGCCCCTTCTGCTCCCGACGCTCCCCGTCCTCCTCAGTGGACGCCAAGGTCTACCAGCGGCGGCGGACAGCTGGACAGTCGCACTCTGACTTGTGAATGCCTCAGGGTTCTGCCCCGACCCCTTCACAAAACTAAAAATGACATGCACGAAACCATGAACCTGGGTCTAGAAGGAGCAGAGCCCTCCTCTTGCCCAAGATGACTCACACTGATGCCTAAAACACCACACACCAAGTTATGTCATTTTAAATAGCACAACGTGGGTGCCCAAGCACAAGCTGGGTCTCCTGCAGGCTGCACATTGGCTGCGCCAGGCGACCCTGGGCCGCCACAGACCGAGCCTTCCGTCTTCGCAGCTGGGCTAGCCATCTTCTGTTTGGGCTCAGAGCAAAGGGCACGCCAGTGACCTTCCTCAGAACCCCAAACCCCACACCGTATCCCCAACCCCACATGTGTGTGTTCCCCCGCCCTCTGGTGGCTCTGCTGCCAAACCTCCTGCAGCAGCTGTTCATGCCCAGTGCGTCCGTGCCCTCGTCTCCTGGTGCTAGAAACACTTAGACCCCAAAGGTAATAGGAGGAAGTGCTGGCTTTCCTGGCGCCCACGCGTGTACCGTCTGTGCTTCACGCGTGGGACTCCCACGGGTCCGTCATCAGCTGGCAATGATGGCCTCGTTCCAACCGATGCAATGAGCAGTTAATAGATTTTTTTTTTTAAGTAATGCAGTTACTAAGAGGACTTCATAGTGTGTAAAAGGGAAAGCTTTTATGGTGAAATGAAATTTAAAATCCAGAAGAACAAGCGAGGCCTTTCGCACAGGAGATGCAGGAGGCTGGGCCAGGGCCTGGGTGGCCAGCCCCCCCAACAGCACTTGTGAGCAGGGTCCTCACTAGGGCCACGCACATGAGGGTAAAGAGCAGGGCCTTCTCCTTTCTCGCCTGGTGTCCATGTGAGCCAGGTCCCCTGAGGCTGCTGGCCGAGCCTGGCCCGCTGGAGCCACGGGGGTTGCGCGGCATCGAAGCCTCTCAGAGTTCTGGCACCGCCTGAGACGCAGGGAACCGCTGGAGTCCGCAGTACTGTTGGTCAGTCGATGCATGGTGTCCTCGGCACATGAGCAGGAGCCCTTCTAGAGATTCCAGGTAGCCTCTGCAGGACTCACAATGCATTTTTACCGGACATTACGGCCAGTTCTGCAGCCAGGAAACTCTAGATGCACCAGGAGATAAACGCACATGTCCCCTGTCTGCCACCCCGGACTCCCTGTGGGAAGAAACAGGTTCCACCCTGACCTGCTTTCCCTGGGGACCCCCATGCCTGTCGCATCTTCACTTCCTAGAAGCTGAGCCCCGGTAGTCCGCCGTCCCCAGAGCCCCACCAGGTCCAAAGCTCAGGCACAGCCTGGACGTGATCGCCGACTACCCTGTGCCTCTGGCTCTCCCTCATGCTTGCAGACTCCCTGGGTGTGGGCAGGGCTGACGTCATGGGGGGATGCACCCACCCCCAATACCCAACTGTATGGGGCAGTGGCGGAGGACTCGGGTTTCCTGGTGCTTCCACGGCGCAGAAGGGGAAAAGGCACAAAGATGAACATCAGGGCCAGACTGAACGTGTGCACCGGGGCCTCAGGAGATACTCGTCATGTTAACTTTTTAGGCGGTTGTGTGGAGCTCATGCCGCTGGAACCGGGCCTGAGCCAGCCTATGTTCATCCCAGGTGCCTGGTGTGGTGGTTCCAGAGCAGGTGGGCCACCCTGGACGCGTCCTGCAGCTTCTGCCAGGGGCAGCTGAGGTTGAGGCACATGCCCTCCATCACCTAGAAATGCCACCTCCGGTCTCACCAGGAGGGAGAGGAGCTGTTGTTCCTGGGAGAGCCACTACCACGTGGCTCCAGAACCCATGTGTGTCCACCTCCCCTACTACCCTCTTCTTTTCTCCAAAAGTGGAGAGCCCACACTGAAGCAGATGAACAGCAGAGGAGACACAAAGAACAGGAAGCTGGATGCGTCATGAAGCGTGGTGCCAGGGGTCCCAGGAAGAGGCCATGTGTGCCTCACCTGAAGGTGGACACTGCATTACCCAAATGCACAAGGCTGATGCCCTGTCTTCACTTGGGCAGCCACGTAACAAACACACACTGATTTGCCCGCAGTCCAGGGGCAACAGGCCCACCCCAGCATGCCGCAGGTTGTTCCCCACTCCCCCACCCACGCCGCGGCCTCTCTCCTTGATGTGCAGGCAACCATCTTCCCCCCCGTGACCCCGCTCAGGGCTGTCCCTCTGGGTGAGCATCCCTGGCATCTCCTTGTTTCCTGCCACATCAAGGGCCTACCCAATGACCTCATCTGACCCTAAGGATCTCCTTAAAGGCCCATTTTCAAATACAGTCACGTTAGGAGGTCAGAGTTTCGTCATCAGGACTTGGGGGACACAGCTCAGTCCATAGCACTCTCTAAAACAGCAAGGCCCATGCTGACAGGCTGGCCTTCCAGCTGACCGTGCCGTCCCCTGGCGGTGGTGGCTGCGGCAGCTGAGGGGAGCCCAGGGGGCCGGTGAAGATAGGCCATCCATGCCTCGCAGGGTCATGGGAGTCACCCCCACCAGAGACGCTGGGACAGTGCAGGAGGCCCACCCCGCACACCCAGGACCCCACGTCGCCTACCAGGCATACCACACTGACAGCAGTGTCCCAGGCCCCCACCCTGCACAGCTGTCACCACCTCCTGCTATGAGGCCTGTGTGAACTCCGGACCGTCGTGTCCTGACGCTTGCTGATCATGATCAGGGTTGATGTCAATACTGTCCTGGGTGCACGTGTCCCCCAAAGTCCTCTGACCCACATGGGTGTTGGGAGCTCCCCAGCGGGTGCTTCTGGGTAGACAGGTGAGCGGAGGACTCATACTGCATGTCTCCTGTCGGGATGACATCAAGATGGGCACACACCACACATACCACCTGCCCTCAGACCTTAGAACCAGCCCAGGAGTCACGTCAGGTTCTGTCATTTCAAGTGTTTTGAGGCCATTGGATCTCTTTGCGTTTCTCAAAAATATTTTTTTAAATAGATGACCATCGACTTTAGCTCCAGCTGCCCCTTTAGAAGAGCTCACTTTGGAGCGCCGTCTGCATCTCTGAGGGCAGATTCAAAATCTCATCTGCAAACCCAGCTCACACACAGAGTGCATTCCGTGGCTACCGTCTCGGTGGGAGCACGAGCTCCCAGACAAGATGCAAACTGCCGTGCTGGGGACCTGGCAGCCCTTTCCAAGCAGCCGAAGCCCCCGGCACAGGCTGGGGATTGGTTCCACCCAACTGACTTGTCGGTCTATTGGTCCAATGACAAGTTTGATGGATTCTCCAAACTCCGTCAAGAGTTGCTTGGCCTGTTTGGCCACCACAGCCAATCTTGCTGCAAGTGTTCCACATCCTGTGGTGGCAGGGCCCGGGGAGCAGTGGTCAGTAGAGGTGGCTCGACTGCGCAAGAGGCGTGCCTGCATCCACCAAAGCCGTCTTCAAGTGATGCCCACGTGTGCTGCCTACTGGCAGCATTGGAGATGGGGCCAGCGTCGGCGGGGTGCCGGGCTCTGTGCTGGGTCCATCAAGGTCGGCATGCCTGAGGCACTAAGTCAGCACACAGTCTGGGGCATGGTTGGCATCAGGTCTCGAGCTTCCTTGGGGAGATGACTCCTTCATGGGCCAGTGTGTGGCTTCTATTTGGTAACAGGGCATATGTGTCCCCTGGGAAGCCATGTGGCTGGTTCCCATGCCAACGCGGACTGGGGAGGGACATTGGCTGACAGCCGACCACCTTGGGTTCCCTGTGGCCGGCTGACCTCCTGGCCCTGTGCTCAGCGTCCCCTACCTGGCGGGGTTGGGGGGTGATCGCTGGCAACCCACGTGGCTCTGGGTCATCATGACAGCACTTTACTACTATTTCAAAGCTAAGTGAAAATGTCTGTTCCCTGTGTATGTACAGCCTCGTAACATTTCAATAAGACAGGAACAGAGTTAAGAATAGAAAATTAGGGGATCCCTGGGTGGCGCAGCGGTTTGGCGCCTGCCTTTGGCCCAGGGCGCGATCCTGGAGACCCGGGATCGAATCCCACATCGGGCTCCTGGTGCGTGGAGCCTGCTTCTCCCTCTGCCTGTGTCTCTGCCTCTCTCTCTTTCTCTCTGTGTGACTATCATAAATAAATAAAAATTAAAAAAAAAAAAAAAAAAAAAAAAAAAAGAATAGAAAATTATGTATTCGGGGAGTCTCGGCTGAGTCACCGTTTAGTCACTGGGATGTTGTTAAAATATTTGTACATCTCTGGGAGTGGGAGATGTTGGAGCGGTCTTTGTCTCTCTCCCCCTTTCTCCTCCGCAGACCCAAGCAGCTGCAATCCACTCCAAAGATATACCAGTTATTAAAGTTCTCATGTTGCTGAAGTGGGTTAGAAATGGTTTTTAAAGATTAAGTTGGGGGATCCCTGGGTGTCTCAGCAGTTTAGCGCCTGCCTTCGGCCCAGGGCATGATCCTGGAGACCCGGGATTGAGTCCCACATCGGGCTCCCTGCATGGAGCCTGCTTCTCCCTCTGCCTGTGTCTCTGCCTCTCTCTCTCTCTCTCTCTGTCTCTCATGAATAAATAAAATAAAATCTTTAAAAAATAAATAAATAAAAATAAAGATTAAGTTGTGTCTTCCTGGGGGAAAAAAAAGGAAAACCGTTTGCAGAGCGTTCTCCTCTATCCACGACATTGCTGAATGCTAGAGACACCGAGATGAGTGACACAGAGTCTCTGTCCCCAAGGACACCCCATTAATTAACTTATTCATTCCTTCGGCAAAGTTTCATTGAGCACCTGTTACATGCAGATGCTGAGCTGGCAGCTGCCCAGTCTGTACCATAAACAAGGAGCTGCCGCAGGATGCCCTCTGCAGTCGTAGGCCTTCCTCCGCGGCACAGAGATGGCAGGATGCTGCCAAGGTCAGCCGGGCGTGCTTCAGGGCGGACTGCAGGGAGGATGATCCACGGGCAGGGTCTCGAATGTTAAAAGTGATGGATGAGTGGGTGTTGCTGGTAAGAGTCGCATCGGAATGAGGCGACACGGGACTGTCAGTGCCACCCTGAGGGGGACGTGGATTTGCAGGCGTGCCCAGTTGAGGCACGATGGCCAGAGGCTGGGGAGGCGACTCTCAGGTGGGCTCGAGGATGTCCAGCCACGTTGGGAGTTCAGATGTGTCTGGCTGGGGGCAGGGTGGGGGGCATTTGCTCAAAAAGGAACATGAACAGACTGGCATCTTGGGAAAACTTTGGGAATCAGCTAGAGACCAGGGAGGCCGACACAGGGAGGCCAGTCGGGGTGGCGGTCCTAACTAGGAGGGAAGAGTGAAGCCGGCCTAGAACACCCTGGTACTGAACAGAGAAGACACAGAAGGAAGCACGCAAGCCACCGAGCCAGCCTCACCTCCCGACAGCGATGCATCCGCCCAGAGCCGCTGAGTCTCGTGCAGCGTGGAGGGGAGGGGAGGCCCCTGATGGCCACGTCCACTCCTGCATAACTCTCAAACTGATATCGGCACCAACAAAACACAAGTGAGGATGAAGCGCGATGGAGTAACACGGTTGACCAACCGGGCCTGTGAGTCCTCGTGTGCAGCCACGAGCCCAGCAGACAAGGTCCAGTCTGCCCGGAGCGACACAGTTCTGGGCAGGCAACCTATAGGCCAGGCGCCCCAGAGGGAGGGCCGTGCTTCCTGGCCTCGGTCTTCTGCGTCTGCATAGCTGTCCAGGGGCCTGCCAGGGGCGAAACCCACGACGCCCTGGATGGTCTGCACTTGTTCTAGTTTGTTTTTACACAAGCCAAGGTGTTTGTATGTCGTGTAGGGAGGGGGGGCCACATGCGGGAGGAGACTACGGGGCTGCAGGGGAGCAAAAAGATGATGGAGAGGGGGTGAGATCGCCATCAGGAAGCAGGGGCCCAAGGGGAGCTTGGGAGAAGCCCTGAGGGGAGAGATGCTCTGGGAGCCGTTAGGGCTGGAGACAGTGGGGGGGGGGGGTGCTGAGACCAAGCCACCCTGAGGGCATGGCCATGCCAGGGGAGGCCATGCCCAGGGGAGGCCATGCCAGGGGAGGCTATGCCAAGGGGAGGCCAGGGCGCGGCCACAGGGCGGGATTCAGGCGGCCATCCCTGGCTCCAAGCAGGCTGACAGCGCTGTTTCCAGGGACCCCGCGGATCCTCCCAGGCCTGATTACCTCGTGTGCATTCCCTGGGTCGGACCCTTTATTGGAAACGGTCTGCAGCATTGCAGGGAAGTTGAGGGAATTTCTGATCCCGAGTAAGAGAATCACAGCAGAAGCAGGAAGGCCTGACCTGGTTCCAGGGGAGCTCTGGGCGCTTGGACCCCAGGATGCTGTGACCCCAGGAAGAGCCATGCCCAGGCTCCACACGGCTTGCCTCATGGGGCCCACATGACCTGCCCCACGGGGTCCAGATGGCCTGCCCCAAACATCTACATGGCCTGCTCCACAGGGTCTGCATGGCCTACACTGCGGGCAGGGCCCAGACGCCACAGACCTAGAACCTAGAACTGCTGGACCGTCCCCTGCCCTGGGTGACGTCATGTGTGTGACGTAAAAATAATTTCCCCAAATCTTCTGATAACCTGACCCTCGAAGAAGGTGGACACGTTTACCCGGTGGCTTCAGGAGCCTTGAGGAGTCAGACATACATCCTGCAGTCTTGTAACGCATGTACTTTGTTTTCTTCCAAAGGAGAGAGAGGGAGGGAGAGACCTGGCGCCTCCTCCAGGGTGTCCCCCCGGCCCAGGGCAGCCTGTTCCTGCAGAGTGCCCACCCATCCCAACCCATGGCGCCCCTGCGGGGACCACAGCAGTCACAGGGGATAGAGTCTGTCCCACACTCAGATTTCCCGAGCTTGGCATTCTAGCCAAGGGCCGAGGTCACAGGTTTAGCAGTAGCAGCCACTCCTCAGGGAGGAGCTTTCTAGGATGAGAGTGCTGGAGGGTTGAGGTGGGGGGCTGCCCAGATGGCTATGCGTGGGGTCCCCGCAGGCCTCTTGCCCAGGCTGGACCTAGATCAGTGCCCAGAGTCCCTCCTTCAAACATTGGAAGTGGCAGTGGTGGGCACTTGAAAAGTGAAATACTCTGTGTTGTGTCTAGTGAAGCTTGTACCCCAGGAAGACTTGTGCGTCAGGGTGATGCCCAAGCCTCCCGTCCCTCCCATGTGCCTCCCTGTCTGTGTCCATGGCCCTCGTAAGGTGACACCCGGGACCTGTCATCTGTGCTCTGGGGACTGGCTGAGCCGCGGCTGTGCACACCGAGTCCCTCCCGGGCTGAGCCCCCTCTGCTCCCAGGGGAACAGGGGACAGGAGAGCCATGATGAAGGCACCCCTGCTCCTGGGACCTGCTTCCCGGGGGCCCCCAAGAGCGTGTGCTGGGGCCTGGAGGTCTGCACTAGCCTGAGCATTCGGTCCTATTTGTCCCGATTTCATTAACCTCATACAAGAAGCAGGTGAAAGCAATTTATGCAAATCCTTTTTTTCAATCGTCTAAGACTTTTACCTTTTGATAATAGGCAACCGGCCGGAGGGAGAGCTGCACGCAGGCAAGTTTTGAGGGCCCAATTTAAAATGTGAGCTCCCTCTTTTTTTTCCCCCTCACTTCTTCAAAAGCTTTTCTGAGGATAAGATAAGAGTGTAATCCCTTAGTTTGGTACAAATGTTGTAAGACTTTGTGTTTCTAAAATCCAATTTGAATTAGCCTTGAACTTTAAAGCTGTTTTGTCTACCGAACCAAAAGATGACACCATCATAGCATTGTGTGATCTCCGTCCCTCCCCTCCGACCCCAATGGGTGCAGGCCAGGAAAATCATCCAGAGGCAAATGTCACAACTTCAGAAAGCTGCAGCTCTTGCCTCCTTTCAAACAAGATTTTCTCAGCTTCCCTCCCCATGGACTTGAGGAGTCTTAACATCTGAATAGCTAGCTGTGGGGTCAAGCACACATGCACAACCTTGGCCTTGCTCGTTGGGAAGACCCCTGGGAGTAAGCGGACTCTTGCCACCCAGGCTTTGGTGCAGGGGTGCGGGGCAGAGAACACACTCACCTGACGCAGGCTCCCGCACTGAAGACATACGTGGGGGGCCTGCATGAGCCTGTGGCCCATCCACGGGGCCAGCCAGGTGGAACAAGGGCCCATGGGATCCCCAGGGTGGAACCCCCAGCAGAATGGGGAGGGGTGACCTGCTGGGCACTAGACACAGCCAGAGACCCAGGCTGCTGCCCTGCAGACCTCGGAGATCATCCCTGGGGTGCTGGCTGGAGGGTGGGGCAAAGGCTGGGTCAGGACTGCCCTGAGGCCCCTCAGCACCACTCCGCCTCACTGTCTGCTTCTCCGCCTGTCAAACCCTCTCTCAGGAATGCCTAATCCAGAGAAGCCCCTTACTTGCTGTTTTTCCCACTCTTCTATCCTTTCTTTCTTTCTTTTTTTTTTTTTTTTGTCTTTATTCTGGTAAAATTATACATGACCTAAAATTTACCATTTTAGCCATTTTTCAGTGTAAAGTTCAGGGTATTAAGAACATTTGCATTGTTGTGCGACCATCACCGCCATCATCTCCAGGATGTTGTCATTGTCCCCAGCTGAGACACTGTCCCCCAAGTGTCTTTTTCTGCTTTAGTTGCCAGTAGCCACCCTCATCCTGTCAGCAGTATCTCTTTTGATTTGCATTTCCCTGACGACCATCCTCACTTGGGCATCTCATCCCTGTGCTCTCTGTCCAATTGTACATCTTCTTTGGTGAAATGTCTATTTGAGTCCTCTGTCCATTTTTGAGCTGGGTTGTTTATTATAGGAGTTCTTTATATATTCTGTATACTAATCCCATAGTAAGGATATCATTTATAACTGTTTTCACCCATTCTGTGGTGTGCCTTTTCTCTCTCTCCCATGGCATCCTTTGATGCCTTAAAGCTTTTAAGTTTGATGATGTCCAATTTGTCTTTTTTTTTTCCTTTTATTGCTTGTACTTTTGGTGTCATATTCAAGAAATCATGATAGATTCAATGTTACAAAGATTTTCCCTCCCTATGTTTTCTTCTAAGATTTTTATATTTTTTTCCTCTGACCTTTAAGTACTTGATCCACTTTGAGCTGATTTTTGTCTCTGGCATCAGGTAGGGTCCAGCTTCTTTCTGTGGCATGCAAATGTCCAATTTTCCCAGTATCATCTACAGAGAAGATTGTTCTCCCCCTCAAAGGTTTTTTTCAAAGTCAGTTTATTTTTGTATAGTATATGGAAAAAACAAGTAACTTTTAAGTAAAAGGAAGTTTTGTTTCAGACTGTATATTTTTTTTTAAGATTTTATTTATTCATGAGAGACAGAGACAGAGACAGAGACACAGGCACAGGGAGAAGCAGGCTCCCTGGGGGGATCCCAATGTGGGACTCAATCCCAGGACTCCGGGGTCACACCCTGAGCTGAAGGCAGATGCTCAGCCACTAAGCCACCTAGGTGCCCCCAGACTGTATATTTTTTAAATTACATTATGAAGTTCATTTTAGATGATCTTAAAAATACTGATAATCTATAAAGCCAAATATTGACTTTGCCCCATTTAACATATGAGGAGTACTTTCTAATTTGGCTTAAATGAATAATGTGGGAAAAAGCACCACTCATGGAAAGTAAACCCAATGGTATGTCATGTTTAGTTTGGGAGCTGGATACATAATACAGTGTCAATTGAAATTTAGGTGTTATGGCCTCGCTATTAGACAAAAGATACTTTAATGATCTGATGCTTGAAATTTCTTACGTTTTCAAACAGAAAATTTTTAAGATTTATCATTCCTGTATTTTGCTTATGAATTATAAAATGAGAAGTTTTAGCAACTACTTGCGAGTAAGCTTCTGCAAATAAACACACTTCAGTCATGGGAAATCTAAATCCTTACTAAATTAGAAGCCCGTTTGGATATATTCGCCTTTAACTCTTCAGTCCTGAGTGCTGGTTTTGAAGCATGAGCATCACCTGGGTGCACCTTATGCACTGGGGCAGGATGAGGTGGGACAGGACGAGGCAGGACGAGGTGGGTCACGACAGCTGTGGGGAGCCTGTAGGAAGGCGGGCTGCTTCCCGTCTCACCCAGCACACTTCGGGCCGCTCTACCCCCACCCCGCATCCGCTCAGTGCTCCTTGCAAGAGCTGACTTCATGACATAACCCTGGGCCTGTCGTGCATCCTCCAGCCAACACAGGCAGGCAGCGTTGGGGGCACCGGGAGCTGCTGCCCCAGAGCTCAAGGCCAGACACTCAGAGGCCTGAGCTTCCAGTGGTGGGAATGGGGGTGGGAGCAGCTGTCTGGGAAATAAAGGCTGCGAGGTGTGGCAACTGCAGGACAGGACGAAGGGAAGGAGGGCAGAGGTCAAGGGCCTCCAAGGGCTGGTTTGGGCTAGGTGCCACCCCCCATGGGCGGCTGGGCCAGGGTAACACTGCCGTGAGCTCCGTGGGGACTGTGTCCTGAGGGGCGGAGGGGACACAGAGGGAGGCGTGCAGCCAGCGCAGCATAGGGGAAGCCCAGGGACCAGGACAGAGAGTGGAGAGCAGCCCTCTGCTACCCGGGACCCCTGCAGCCTGGCCCAGCCATGAGATTCCAGCCTGACAGAGGCAGCTCTTCTTTAAAGAGGATTACTTTTCTTTTCTTTTGAAATTCTTATTGTATTGCTTAATTTATTTTATTTTTGTATATTTTTTATTGGAGTTCAATTTGCCAACATAGAGTATAACACTCAGTGCTCATCCCGTCAAGTGCCCCCCTCAGTGCCGTCACCCAGTCACCCATCCCCCCGCCCACCTCCCCTTCCACTATCCCTTGTTCGTTTCCCAGAGTTAGGAGTCTCTCATGTGCTGTCACCCTCTCTGATAGTCCCCACTCATTTTCTCTCCTTTCCCCTTTAATCTGAATAGTCCTTAATTCAACCTTGAATTTCCAGCAAATCTCCCATCATTAACCAGAACCAGGTGGCCATCCAAATGAGGAAAAATCCGGGTTTATGGAGATCTTTGGGATATGCTCTGCGATGCAGCAGAGGCATGACATGTGCCTAGTGAGCCGTCTGATAGAAGTGGTGTGTGTGAGCCAGTACAGCGTGATGCATGGCTGTCTGCCCAGCCCCCTGCAGGGGTCTTGCACATCAAGAAAGAGTGTTCAGCCCTGCACCTCGTGCAGGTCACATGCTGGCCCAGGGGAGAGAAGCACCCACCTCCCCGCGGCCCCTCCGGATCCTGTCCCATCCCCACTTCTCCTCTCCAGTACAAGCTCTGGGTCGAGGTGTGAGCTCCCTGCCGACACTGGTGACCCCATGCTCCCTTCACCGGAGACACAGCCTGGCACCCCACAGAAGCCTAAACACACTCGCCCCCTGCCATCCCTGCTGCATTGGGTTCCACCGTGCCCACGTCTGTCCCTCCAGTGCCTCTCCTGCTCCACATGCAAGAAGGTCGGTTCTCTTCCTGCTAGGGCAGCCACCCTTCCCGTGGTCAGACCTCAGCCCCAGCAGCATCCCCTTACCCCCGTTGACTCACCCTCTTCTCAGTGCCACGGTGTCCCTGCCATCCTCGGAGCCCCCGAGGGTCCCAGGCAGACTCTCCCCCGCCCCTCAGACAGCTGAGGCCTGCATTCCCAGCCCATCCAGGAAAGTGTTGAAGCCGGAGACCCCCAGGCCCTGGCCCTCCTGGAAGCAGGGTGCTGTCCCAGGGCAGGCCTGTGTAGTGCAAGCCGTTGGGATGTGCTCCTTCAGACCTGCGTGCCCCCGACCCCAATGTGCTCACCATTGAAAAAGCCCATCGAGGCACAAACTGACTTCTGCCCGCAAAAACGATAGAGTATGATTCACTCTTATTGGCCAAAACCAAGTCAATGTTCTAAAAAAAACATCCAACAGATTATTTCCTGCTTTTTGGTGATTCTTTCTTCAGTTTTCTCCTGTGAGCTTTGCAAACTGGAGAAACCTCTTGGTGGGGGGGGGGGGGCTTGTATCCCCCCAACACCTCATTTCCAGTGAGGACTTCCTGTTGACTCTCCCTCTGGATTTCTGGCTGGCTGTAGATACACGTAGGCATCACGAAATTGCTTCGCCAACAGTCCCATCCTAGCGAACTTTCCTATGCCTGCACTAGGCCCCGGGGCTGCCCCGGCCACAACTGAGCACGCACACACACACGTGTGTCCTCTCATGGTTCTGGACACCATCGGGAAGTCTGAAATCAAGGTGTCGGTAAGGCCCGCTCTCCTCAAAAGTTCTAGATGATCTTTTGGGGGTTTTGTTTCTTTTTTTGGTGAAATCATTTAAGATTTATCCTCTCAGCACTTTCGAGTATATAACACGGTATTATTGACTACAGTCATCATGTAGTACATGACACCCAGGACGTGCTCATCTTACAACTGAGATTTTATACACTTTGACCAATGTCTCCCTGTTCCTACCCCCTCCACCTGCCCCTGGCAACCACCATTCTATTATTTCTATGAGTCTGACTTCTTTTTTTTTGGATTCCACATATAAGAGAGTTCACACAGTATTTTTTTTTGTTTGTATGACTTATGTCACTGAACATAATGACCTTAAGGTCCATCCACATCATTGCAAATGGCAAGATTTCCTTCTTTTTCATGGCTAAGTAATATTCCACTGTTTGGATACACATTACATTGTCTTTGTGCATTCATCCATCCCTGGACACTTAAGTTGTTCCATGTCTTGGCTTGTTGAGAATAATGCTGCAGTGAACACCAGGGTGCAGGTGTCTCTTCCAGATACTGATTTCAGTTCCTTCAAATAGATGCCCAGAAGTGTGAGATTGCTGGATGACATCGTATTTTTAACTACTTGAGGACCCTCCATCCTGTTTTCCATAGGGGTCATACCAATTTACACTCCTGCCATCAGTGCCCAAGGGCTCCCTTTTCTGCACATCGTCACTGACACTTGTTATTTCTTGTCTTTTTTATAAGAGCCATTCCAACAAGTGTGATATTTCATTGTGGTCTTGATCCACACTTCCCTGATGATCGGTGATGTCAAGCACCTTTTCATGTTCCTGTTGACCATCTGTGTGTCCCCTTTGGAAACATGTCTGTTCAGAAGGACCTTCCTTGTGTGTCATGGGTTCTGGTTGTTGGCAGTACCTGGTGTTCCTTGGCTGTACCCCTGCGGTCCCTACCTCTGTCCTCACATGGGGCTCTCCCAGCACCTCTGTCCTCTTATAAGGACATTAGTCGTATTGGATCAGGACCCATCCTATGACCTGATCTTAACCAGCTACATCAGCCACAATCTTACTCCAGATAAGGTCATGTTGTAAGGTACTGAGGTGTCTTAGTCTGTTTGGGCAGTGGTAACAAAACACCGCAGACTTGGAGCTTCAACAACAGCATTTACTCCTCACACTCTGGAGGCCCAGGTCCC
Organism: Canis lupus dingo; assembly: GCF_003254725.2. Taxonomy (NCBI): domain Eukaryota; kingdom Metazoa; phylum Chordata; class Mammalia; order Carnivora; family Canidae; genus Canis; species Canis lupus. Next base: position 21,025,551 of record NC_064258.1, on the reverse strand, counting down.
AGCAGATCCATTTCTGGTGAAGGTCCACTTCCTGGTTCATGGACGGCATCCTCTTACTGTATCCCCGCCCAGTGGAACAGATCTCTATGAGGACACTCATCCCATTCCTGAGGCTCCACCTCATGACCTAAGCACCTCCCAGCAGACCTGCTTCTCGATGCCACCACCCCAGGGCAGAAGGGTGGGGTAAGGATTTCAATCCATGAGTCTTAGGGAGACACGAACTCAGTCTGCAACTTGAAAGTTAGGACTTCAACCTACGTCTTCCTTGGAGGTGACACATCTCAACCCATGACAGTAATTCAGAGTGCTGTCTGCTTTTGTACAGGGGGGAGAAATTCAGGAATACATTCTAGTATTTTAGTATTGTCTCCAAACGGATAGGAATACCTGCCAGCAGTCACCAGCACCACTTCTGCCCCCTAGCCTGAGTCCCACCCCGGACCTAAGACAGTACAAGGACGCACACAGGGCACTGGACCTGCTCGACACTGAAGGTGTTTGGGACTGGCCCCCACCACGCTTGAAAGAGTCCATCATAGGAATGATTTTCTGACCCCCAGACAAATGTGTTGTTCTTTCCTCTGGGTTCCAGAGGAATTTTGTTTCCCCTAGCATTAGCTCCTGCTTCCCACGCCTCAGGGTCATTGACACAGACAGCCATATGCCTGCCTCCCTGGACAGACAGATCCTCGGAAACAGCTCCCCTGTCTTACTTACCTTTACAGCCTGTGTGCCTAATAAATACAGAATCAGTAAAGGTTTGATCAATAGGCACCAGTGAACCGATCAGCTGACGTGCTGCCTCCTGTGTGATATGGGCAACACATCTCTCATCCAGTCACAATGAGGAATGAGGGAAATAGGTAGAAATTTCCAGAAGGTAAGTTAGTAAAGGAGGTTTTTCTTGGGAAAGGAGGTTTGTGACACCCACCCAACCTCGCCTGTCTGCCTCATCCAGCGCGGCTGACGCACGAGGCCCCGTGGAAGGAGGAATGGGAGGTGGCCCACTCACCCTGGCAAGTTTGCTTCTCAGCGTCGAGGCACAAGTTCAGTCCAGAGACCCACCACGGTCCGTGGCATAGAAGAGAGACCAAAACCAAAGAGCTCTCATTCGCATTCTAGAAAACGTTTCCACCAGCCCCCCATACCTCCCTGCTGCAGCCTACCCCCACAGCGAGGGGCTCCCATTCCCGTAGCCGGCATAGCCTCTAGGTGCGCTCTTCTCTCCGCCACCCTTTCCGCGGAAGCTTTTACCTGCTGAGAACCAGGCAGTAGGTGGGAGGTCCTCCTGCGCCCCAGAACAAGAGTTTGGTCCCCCAGATGGGACTGGCAGTGGAGGTGGCTGTACCGGGCTGCCCGGTGGGATGCGGGCAGCACAGTGCTGGAGTTGGAGACGACAGCCTGTGCTCCCGCACGTTCCCTGCATTCCCACTGGGGGGTGCTCTGCTCCCCAAGCCTGGAGAGAGGGGTTTGGGGGGGGCCGGTCTCTCACCTCCTTCCCCGGAGTGGATCCAGAAGAAACACGCGTCTGTAGAAAACCTTGCCCGAGCAGCCCCAGAGCTAACAGTACTCGGCCTGTGGAGCCATTTAGCTTCCAGCCGGGTCTGTGGGTCCTGGGGGAGTGAGCATGTAAAGAAGGCTTTCATTAATCTCTTGTTTTATGTAGCAGCCGCAAAAGCAGAGAAAACGGGTTGTTTTTAAAACAGCCTCTCTCTCTCTGTCCAAGTGATTATCTACAGAATTAGCTGATAGCTCAGAAACTCTAAATTTATTTGCCAAGTTCATTCAAATTACTCTGATCTTATCGCCCTTCCCAAATCCCACACCCACTGCAGATTCATCTCTTGCCGCCTCCTCCCTCCTCTGTACAATGGCCCAGGAGGGGTTCCAAAAGCTAAGTGGTTGGTAGTTACGAAGGAGAAGCCGCCTGCGGAAGAGTCAGGGCCCAGCGGCCTGTGCCCAGGGGCTCGGCGTGGGTTCCTGGGAAATGGGGGCGGGCCGGTGGCCACCGGCGCGGAGCTGGAAATGAAGTGGTTGCGTGTGTTCCACAGTCACTCGGAGGAACAGTGACAAATGGCTTCATATTAACATCCTAAAGTCACGCAGTGGCAGGAGCGATTAATTGTCTTCAGTCCTGAAGGGTCTGGCCGCCGGGGCCGTGATGAATGCCCGGCACTCCTGAAGGCTTCGTAGCAGGCGCCGCGTGGCGAGCGCGGCGGGGGCGGCCCGGAGCAGTGGGCCGCGGCGTCGGGAAAGCCCGGCCCGGTGGGAAGCACACGGAGGAGAGGCTGCGGGCTCCGGGAGCAGTGGCAGGAGGGCTCTCCCTCCGTTCGGAGGAAGCCCCGGCTTCGCATTCGGGTCTGGGCCCAGGCACCTGCTGGGAGCTCGTGACCCGGTGACTCTGGTGGCCTCCGTGCTCCCGTTTCTGGGGAGCCAGCTCCAGGCCACGTCCAGGGCGGCAAACCCCCAGGTTTGTGGAGGCCACCCTGCCCTGCGGGTCTCACCAGCTCAGAGCCAGAGTGCAGATCACTAGCTGCTCTCCTGCTCCACGTGGTCGTGATCAAACAGACCACACGTTTTTACACACACGTGTGTGCGCGTCTTCTCAAGGTCTCAGGGATCCGGCTGATGGCACCGTGGATCATGGCTCTGACTTCTGGTGTTCCATGCGGGTGTCCTGCACCCGTGTGTCCACCCATCACCTGCACTTCCTCGGAGGAGACCTGGGGTGTCCCTCCTCGGCCCCCCTCAAGGTCACTGCGGTCACCCCCCACCTAGGGCTCCCAAGGCCCGAAGGTCACAGGGCTGTGTGGCCCATGCAGGCTCCAGGGCTTTGTTTTTCATCCCTAGTTTTTGGAGAAGTCCTCTTGGAAGTTGGTATCTCAGATTGTTTTAGGTTGAAAAAATAAGAGAGAAAACCTGAGTATTTAACCCCAAAGTTCATGAGCACTGCTCTTTGGGCGTCACCACATTGTGGCTCCTGGCTTCACCCTCTGGGGTACCCAGCCTCCCTGGGCTGCCCCTCATTTCCCTCCAGGATGTGACCACAGCACAGCCAGGTCGGGGGGCCCATTTCTTTCCACCTTGGCGGGAGTCAAGGAAACCATTCCCCTGTGCGTGGGGCGCCACGTGCCAGAGCCTACCCTCTCTCCTGGAGCGGATTTGCTCCCAGTCACCCATCAACCTTCTATTGAGCCAGAGCCAGCCTGTTTCTGCCATGGCTGAGATGCAGGGGGGTCAGGCAACCAGCTCCCGTCCTGGAGTGTCAGCGGAGAGGTCTCCGGTCAAACTTGCAGCCCGCAGAGCCGAAAAGCAGCAACTTCATGGAGGGCTATGGGCAAGTGGAGCGGGCAATGGCAGCCTCACCCCTGCCCCCCCACCCTCTACCCTCCCCACTTCCCCCCTCCCTGTCCCCTATCCCTGTCCCCAGGGCCTCCTGTTTCCTCTGCTTGGGCTCCCTGGGGCTCCCTGGCCAGCAGAGCTGCTCCCTGGGACCCGGGGCCCCTCCATCTCACCGGCCGCTCCCCCCGCCCACTCTTCTCACTTAACTTGTTTCTCTCCCCACCTGCGTGTGAGGCTTTTCTCGAGAAAGATCACATTAAGCAAAGCGAAACTTCATTCATTCAGAATGAAGGTGACACAAAAGACACCAGATATGTCTTATTGGAAAGCTAGACACACAGAGTATTTTTAGGAGAAACACACGAGGCCTGGTGATGAGTTTCCATGGGAAACGGGCTCGCGGCGCTCTCACACCACTGCTGCCGGTGAGCACTCCCGTTAGAGTGGAGGCCGGCTTTCTTGAGGTTGTAGGGTATTGATTTTCTCAGGAAGAAAATAGTTTGAAGTTGTACTCAATAGCAATTATGTACCACAATCTCTAAATTCATGAGCTTTTCTATTTTTAAGCCCTGTCGGGTGCCCTCCAGGTCCCAGGAACGGGAACACGCATCTCAGTTCCCAGGGCCTCCTGTGGTCACAGCCCATCCCCTGAGATAGAGGAGCAGCCTGAGTCAGGCAGCCTGAGGCCTGTCGTCAGTGATGGTACGAGTATGTGGAAGCGATGGTCCTATCCTGGCGTCTGTAGTGCCTCAGTGGGACCCGGTCACGAACATAGGTTTTAAAAGTATTGCTATCCATTTTTATTTTCTTAGCACTATAGTGTCACTTGTGAGATGTCTCGGAGGGAGGGACACGAGACTCCCGGCTCACCAGAGGACGGCCACCATCTGGCTATCAGGAGCAGGATCAGAAGAAATGCTTTGGTCTTAGACCCTCTTGGACTTACACCCCTCAGCACATGGAGTTCTACCTATTTCTGCATCTTTCATGAAGGGCAGTTGCCCTCGAATGGGCAGCATGGCTTTGTCACCTGCTCTCATGGATGTAGCCCAGGGCCTGCATTGCGGGGCCACCAGGAGAGCAGGCCAGGCATGCATTTGCAAAGGCTTGGGGTGACTCTGGAGCCCCGGCAAGCACACGTGCTCTGATCCTGGCTCTGGAGAGTGTAGCACAAGCGCAGGGTTTTCAAAATTGAGACATTTTACATAAAGAATCCGGATGTCTGACACTCGCTTTAAAAAAATAAAATCAAAAGTTGTGAGCAGCTGCAGGCCGCCTGACCTCCTGGTATCTGTGCCGAGCAGAGGTGGGGCCCTGGGGCAGGCAGGCACCCCCAGTTCACCCTGCCTTGTCTTACCACTACATGTCTGGGGCTGGCCAGGCCCCTGGGAGTGAGGTGGTCCCAGACCCTGATTTCCACCCTGCTCTGCCCCAGAAGGATTTAAGGCATCTCTTAGAAGGATTATGTGCACCGATGTCAGGATGAAATAGTCAAAGGAGGAGAGAACCATGCCCTCAGGAGTCGGGAAGGTGCCAAGGCAGCCAAGCCATCTGGCAAAACTGCAGCGTCTCAATGAGGGAGACCTGCTGGAGGGTGGGCAACCTGGCACCAGTGGGTTTGCCTTCAGCTCTAGGCCCTGCCGTCCACTGCAGCCTGGGAGGCAAAGGAGAATCAGAAGTAGAGCAAGGCAAATGGGAGGGCAGACAGGGGCCGCATGTACCCCAGGAAGGAAAAGAGGAGGTTAAGGGCCGGGATTAGGGCCTTCCCATCATCAGGTGGCCACTTGTGGCCAAGGGCATAGCCTCCTGGCAGCTGCAGAGGGTGAAGGATCGCAGTGCACACAGGTAAAAAAAGCCTTATTTCAGGGCCATAAATATGGGCTCTGTAGGGTCTGGAGTTTCAAGTAATAACACAAGTGCCTGTGGCTCCACTCACTGGAAGTGGTCAGGCTGAGTGGCCTGAGCCCCAGGGACAGTGTTTGCATGGATGTGGGGGTTAAACAGATGATGTTGTGTCCAGAAAAGATAAAATCCAATGGATCTGTGAGGTCACGGGAGGAGACAGAAGCCTGCGAGGCCCAGAAGTCTACCTGCGAGATGGCACACAGCCCCCCAGGCCCAGTTTGGTGATGCCGGGAGTTCTGAGGGCCAAGTGATGCATCCTGTGGGGGGAGGGGGCATCCTGGACCTTGCAGGACGTGAGCAGCATCCTCCACCCTGTGGACACCAGCGGTGCCCCCAAAACTGTGCCCGCATATGGCAGATGCCCATGCAGCTGCAGAAGCACCCAACAGTCCATGTGAGTCGGCATCGGGTTTTGGCCCAGCAGTCAGGATCCCTGCCCCTGCCAGCACCTTGTACGGGGGTCCCTGTAGTTCATCTGCGCAGTGGGGCTCAGAGAACAAGTGGGAAGTCAGAGCTCTGTCACTGCCACCAAACACAGTGGGACGTTGCCCAAGAGGCCTGGGCATTGTTCTTACCCAAGAGAAATGGACGAAATGTCAACAGTACTGAGGCAACAGACATCAAGCAGAATAACAATACTCTTGGTTTAATGTTCGAGGGGATGGGGATGACCAGTGTTTACTCTGCACAGGGAAGCCCTTAATGAGCACGCAGGTGAAGAGGGAGCCTAACCTGCTTGGTGTGGTAACATTGCGGCACCCGGGAGTCTTGTTTCCCGCCCCCATTTGGAAGTCAAGCAAGAGCAACAGAATGTTGGGCTCAGGGGGGCCCCGTCCCTCCTGTCCCCAGAGAGGTCAGTGGGCGGCCCATTTTCTCTGGATCTCGGCTTCCAGGGGGCTCAAGCACCTTCCCGATTCCTCCAGCAGCCTGAGCTGGGCTCTCCCAGGGGGCCTTGGTGGGAGGTGTTGTGTGAGCCCACCATCATCCTCGGGGAGACCGGCAGCAAGGTGGCAGGCAGGACCTGGGCCCGTGGCACCGACAGGGCAGGGACCACAGCTGAGGCCCAGAGCCCTGGGGACCGGGTGCAGATCGTGCTGAGTCAGGGTACCCGGTAGGGAAGTCAGTGCAGGTGGGTGCACGATTGATCATGTGCTCACAGGTGTGAAAGGCCGGGGGGTGTGCCTCCAAAAGCCACGAGTGGGAGAAGCAGAAGCCCGTGTTTACCTCGCTGTAGAGATGCTTCTTGGGTGCCCCCGGCCCCGACGATGTCCAGCCACCCAGCACGGGGATGCTCAGTATCCACATGGTTCACACTCCTCACCTGCCTGTGTCTGCTGCCGCCACGCCTGCCTTGGCTCCTCTGGGGCCCAGAGCAGAACTCACCTTGCATGAGATTGCATCTCCCTCCCTCCTCAGCGCCTTGCCACTGCCTCTCATGATGTGACGCCACATTGGTGCAGGCCCAGGCCCAGGAGCACACCTGAGGCCTCAAAGTGTTGTGTCCAGGATTGCGAATCCGAGAAACCACCAAGTTGCTGACACCGATGCAAACACACGAGGATTTATTTACAAGCTCTAGCTTGGGTCCAAGTATACCCGACACAGCGGAGCAGGGACTTGGACCCCGAGACTAAGAGGCGTAGCAGCTTTATAGGGGCCAGTGGCCGATGGGATACGCAGAAAGTTGCACAGTCCTGTCGGTCCACACGCAGGTGGCCAATTGAATAACATCTTACCCTATAGTATCCACTTGAGCTGGCCTATTACTTTGGTCAGAATCAGCGCGCAGTTTTGGTGGGCACAAAGCAGGGTTACATGGTTATGAGCCGATTTCCGATTAGGGTGTGCCCTGGGCTTGACTAGGGTGAGGCAGCGCCTTAAGCAATAAGCAGGTCATGTGGGGGTCACACAGGAGGTGGCAGGTGTAGCACAAAATGGAATCAGTCCTGCTCTGCTTGTCCAGGGGTAGGGGATTTTTGTTAAAATTTCCTGGGTCCCACAGAAGGAGGCTCCACGAGGCAGGTGTTCAGGGAGGCCACAGCCTCCTCTTTGAGGCTCCTCCAATTTGCTCCCAGCTGAGGGTGACTGAGGGAAAACTTCCCTTCCTTTGTAAGGAAGGCAGTTCCTTTTCCCACGCAGCCCCGGTGCTGATGCCAGACGTCGTCGTTCGGTTTGTTTGTCGTGACTTGCCACTCTGGGCTTCCAGGCTCTTCCCTGTATCCCAGTTATTCACTGTCCCAGGCCACTTAGGGGTGGCAGGGCCCTGCCGTTTGGGACTCCCAATTCCGTGCACATCAGGATGATCAGAGCAGTGCGTGGGGTGCCCTGGGCCCTCAGAGCAGGTGCATCAAGCCCTGGGCTCCCAGCCCCATGGGTGAAAATACTGAAAGCCTCCGTGTCGCTGCGTGTCTGGCACCATGACAAACCCCCTGCAGTGTCTACCGCAGATACTTTCCAGTCCATGTGCTTCCTCTCATGGCCAGGGCTTTCGTTCCTTCTGGAGGGGGGCGGTGCTGGGGAGAGTGGCTGGAAGGACTGTTGGAGGTCAGGGTCTCATTTGCGCTTTTCTTGGGCATAAAAGTCAGCGGCTCCTTGCTGACAATGCGCCCGCCGGGAACTTCTGAACAGAACAGGAGTGTAAGGGTGTCATGCTGACCGCGAGGTGTGTATCCAGCCCACGGCTCCAGCAGCCCCAACAGCACATCCCTGGGGCCCCTGCCCGCTACAGGATGCATGTGGAAGCCGCAGTTGCTGCCAGGCCAGGCCAGTGTCTGCGTGGAGGGACCAGGTTGCGGTCTCGGGCCCCAGGTGGACTCCCCTTGCCCTGGAAGGGGGTCGCTCGCAGGGGACAACGTGTGACATCCAGGCGCTAGTAGAGCAAAGTGGATGGAAAAATGTTTCCAGGTCTTTTTTTTTTTTTTTTTTTATGATAGTTACAGAGAGAGAGAGAGAGGGAGGCAGAGACACAGGCAGAGGGAGAAGCAGGCTCCATGCACCGGGAGCCCGATGTGGGATTCGATCCCGGGTCTCCGGGATCACGCCCTGGGCCAAAGGCAGGCGCCAAACTGCTGCACCACCCAGGGATCCCTGTTTCCAGGTCTTAATGATAACTTCTACTGAGCTGCACTTGGTTTGTCATTAAGTTGTGACCGGGACCCGTATTATGTCTGATATAAAGGATAGAGGAATTATATGCCTACGGGTGATTATATTGCATTGTTTGGTTTATGAGCCTCAGTGAAAAAAGTCCCACAGAGAGAATTACCCATCACAGCCACCTTTAAATGTAGACTGACTTGCTGTAAAACGTGCAACAGGAGAGAGCTGACTCTGTCCTGCGGCTTTGCACACTTCTGAGCACAGGGGGCCTGGGCCAGCTGCGGCCACGTCAGACGTGGAGCAAAGACCATGAGCGGTCCAGGCTCAGCTGAGAGCTGTTGGGGCGTGGGGCATGGGTGCTCTGGGCTCATGGATGACCCTGGGGGTTTTCAGCCACTCTTGAACCACGGCTGCCTCGGCGGCAGTCTCCAGGGGTGTGGGGGGGAGAGGCAGGCCATCCTAGGTGGTCTCTAGGGGTGTATGGGGAGGGCCGGGCTGTCCTAGGTGGTCTCTAGGGGCGTATTGGGGGACCAGGCCATCCTAGGTGGTCCCCAGGGCTGTGTGGGGAGAGTGGGCCATCCTAGGTGGTCTCCAGATGCATGGGGAGGGCCAGGTCATCCTAGGTGGTCTCCAGGGCTGTGGCGGGGTGGGGGGGGGCAGGCCATGCTAGGTGGTCTCCAGGGCTGTGTGGGGAGGGCCAGGCCATCCTAGGTGGTCTCCAGGGCCATGGGGGGTGGTGGGGACCAGGCCATCCTAGATGGTCTTCAGTTGCATGGGGAGGGCTGGGCCATCCTAGGAGGTCTCCAGGGGCTATGGGGGGCTGTGCTGTGCTAGGTAGTCTCCAGGTACATGGGGGCGCCATCCTAGGTGGTCTCCAGGGGCATGTGGGGAGAGCCAGACCATCCTAAGTGGTCTTCAGGTGCATGGGGAGGGCTGGGCAGTCCTAGGTGGTCTCCAGGTACATGAGGAGCACTCTAGTAGGCACATGTCTCAGTTCTGAAGGACCCTGAGTCTGCTCTGGAAAGGACAAAAGGACAAAATGGGTCCCTTCAGCCACAGGACCTGGAGATGGCTGCAGAGCGCCTGACTGCATCCCGCCTGGTCCCTCTGCCTTCCCAAGAGGTGCCAGTAGGCAGACAGATGGGACAACTTGAGAACTGACTGCTCCGCCTGAGGGAGCAGCAGAGGGACTGTGGGCCAGCAGTCCCAGGAGCCAGGAAGTCCCCCGATGGAGCCCCTCCCTGAGCAGCCGTCAGACTCTCCTACACAAATGCACACTCCCTTTATCAGGGCTTGCTCATTCTCTTCGTATTTTTATTTTTTTAAAGATTGATTGATTCGTTCATTCATCAGAGACACAGAGAGAGGCAGAGACACAGGCAGAGGGAGGAACAGGCTCCAGGCAGGGAGCCTGATGTGAGACTCGATCCCAGGACCCCAGGATCAATCCCTGAGCCACCCAGGTGGCTTTGCCACAGGCTGGACTCACGAGTATTTTGTGTTTCCTCATTTTTCCAGACTTTCTGGAATATATTCAGGGTGTAAAAGCGGTTACATTCTTTTCCTTAATTTTAGTTTAAGGCTTTCCACAAAGAGTTCCATCAGCAGCCATCTCCCAGGACCAGTCCTATTCCAAAATAACAGCTCCCAGAGTAAGGGCCCCTTGGATCCCCTGCGGACACCCCTTCCTCGTCTCATGGACACGCACCCCTCCCAGAGACAGGAACTGGCCATGGTCACCAGGCGGATGGGCTCAGCAGGGCAGGGCCACAGGGGGCCGGTGACCTAGAGTGGATGGCACTGGTGTACACATGTTGCACTCATTCTGCAGAGACCCATTTTTAAAACCACAGGTGTGTGGAACTGATAAAAAGAACAAAAGCCAACTGTCTTTTTTCAAACACAATTATTATTAGTGAATTGTTACTCAAGCAGGATTATTATTACTTTACGGGGAAGCTTGGAGGGTCTCATGGGGTGAAGGGGACTGAGCCTGCCCAGGAGCCTGAGGCCAGATGTGGCGGCTCCCTTACACTGTGTGTGTGTGTGTGAGCGTGTGTGTGAGGTGCTGTGTGTGAAGGTGTGTGTGTGTGTGCCATGTGTGTACATCTAGGTTGACAGCATATATATCTGTATGATGGTGAGTGTCTGTGAGACACGGCTCCTGCCGGGGACCATGTTTACACGGATGTAGATGGCATGTGTGCACATGTGTGAGATGGGACATACGCGTGTGGGAAAATATCACAATGGTGTCTGCATGTAATTGATATGGGATGTATGTGGGAGTGTAAACTGTTCACTGGTGTGTAGGTGATATGTGTACACACCTGTGTGATGGCGTGCGTGCATACATGTGAGGGGAGGACAAACCTGGACCGTTCAACACTCTGCAGCCAAGGGGCCTTGTGCTGGGTTTTTGGTGAGTGGTGAGTGAGGGACTCTGAGCGCCCCTGCTCCCAAGACTGGGCTGCATTCAGGGACAGAGCAGCAGGGGGAGCGGAGAAGCAAGGGTGCTCTGGAAGCACGACCACGTGTGGGGTGGGGGTCAGCGGAAAGAGGGCAGCCAGCCTTCTGTGGGTGTGAGGAGGGCAGGCCTGTGGAGCTGGTGGTGAGAGAAGGGACATAAGCAGATGTAGGCAGATGGACGCGGAGGGGGCTCGAGGAGATGGGACGCGGCGGGGTGGGGGGCCGCAGCTCGGGGCACAGCAGCTGGGGGGGGCCGCGGGCCGGGTGGAGCGCATCAAGGCTGCTGAGCAGCAGGGACTGCCCCACAGGGGGCAGAGGGCAGGGAAGCTGAAGCCGCAAGGTGCACGTGGGGTGGGGGGAGTAGCGCAGGGAGGAAGAGTGACTGGTGTGCCGGTGAGCAAGCTGAGACCAGGCCTCCCCTGGGGCACCACTGTTGTGGAACAGCCTTGCAAGAAATATTTAGTGGTCAGCAGCGATCTTTCCTTAAAGGCCTTATTTTATTGTTTTAAATTCTCAAGAGGGGGTGCCTGGGTGGCTTGGTCATTTGAGTGGCCAACTTAGGGTTTGGGCTCCAGCAGTGATCTCAGGTTGTGATCTCAGGTCGTGGGATCGAGCCCCGTGCCGGGCTCTGTGCTCAGTGGGGAGTGTGCTGGACCTTCTCTCTCTCCCTCTCCCTGTCCACCCCCCCCAGAACCTATGCGCACGCTCTCTCTGTGTGTCTGAAAAATATATAAATAAAATACTCAAGTATTTTAGAGAGATCAGGATGCTGGCACAGGGTGATCCAGTTAAGCAACAGAGTTTGGGGGAAACCAGAAGTAAAACATCATTAGAAAATATGAGACTAGATTTTTAGTTTTGTTTGGGCATATTCCAGACAATTTTAATGGGAATTTTAGATAGGATGGAGAAAGGCTGAAGTGAACATAGAATAACTTCCTAAAGGGTTTGAATTGAAAGATGGTGGGAGATATATATATATATTATATATATATAATATATATATATAATTTTTAAATTTTTTGCTGAAAGACATTTTGTTGCTGTTTTTTAATAAAATAGTTTCATGTTAGGGCCAATGGAGAGGGTGTCACCTCTATTTTGTAAAATACTTCAAATTTTCGGACTTTAAAACTTCCAGGTCAATCTGAATATGAGCCAATATGAGAACTAATAATAAAGGCCAAGTAAAAAAAAAAAAAAAAAAAAAAAATAAAGGCCAAGTAATTTGGTAATTTTTTTCCAAAACATATATATATATATATATATATATATATATATATATATATATATCTCAGATAGGTTTATAAGAAACTTTAAAAGCCGTCTCAGTACGCTAAAGCATCCTATTTAAGATTATATGCTAATTTTGTACCATCCTTGCTAAAATGCCAACATACAGCATCTACAGAGAAGAGCTGAGTATTTTTTATTCACTAGGCTATTTGGTAGCTATGGGTGAATTCATACGGAATTCTGAAATACCACTACTGAACTTTTTTGAGGGGGGTGGCTGACCCTGAACCTTCTGGATTGCTCCGTTATTAGAATTAATATTAGAATGAGAAGCGTCCAGCTGTTTCCAGCGCTTGTGCCCCGTTAGATCTAAATGCTCGGGCAGCCCTGGTGGCTCAGCAGTTTAAGCTCTGCCTTCAGCCCAGGGCGTTGGAGACCTGGAATCGAGTCCCATATCAGGCTCCCTGCATGGAGCCTGCTTCTCCCTCTGCCTGTGTCTCTGCCTCTCTCTCTCTCTGCCTCTGTGTGTGTGTGTGTCTCATGAATAAATAAATAAAATCTTTTAAAAAATAAAATAATAAAATAAAATAACATAAAATAAAATAAAATAAAATAAATGCATGGACGCATATTTGCAATACAAAGTCAGGGGACAGCACTCTACAGTGGTTCCCCCTCTGTAGACTCCAGGTAACAATGCCCAGGCCGCCAGGCAGGGCTGCTCTCTCCTTTAACCCCAGCCTGTTTTCACACATAAAAGCAGACATCAGAGTCGTTCCTGAAAGTATATGTAAACAGCACAAAGCTGAATTACATAATTGTGAAATAAACATCACTTGAACTGCTGTTCTACTTTTAACTCCAAGCCCATTTAAGGGAAAAAAAAAAAAAAAAAAACTTTTCCCAAACAATTATATGGACCAGCAGCATGCAACTGACAGAATTCCTGGAAGAGCTTTTGGGCTGAAAAATAGCACAAACCTGGGCACTCTCCATGGCAGTATTTTGTTTCCCATCATCTGGAAATAATGGCAAAAAAAAAGTCAGATTCTCATTCACAGAATGAGTTTTTCCTACAAACATTCACTCTAAAGAATTTTAGCTCAATTTTGTAAAGAAGAATAAAACCTAACCGTGAACATACTACACACACACACACACACACACACACACACACACACACACTGAGCACCAACTCTTAAATATGTATATTATAGCATTATTTTTTAAATAACTAAGGTTAGATCTTTACAAAGAGGTGGATGGAAAGTGATAGGCTTTCTAGATTGTAGGGCCTGGGGGTTAAGCACCAGATTAACCTGAACGGCAGCGGTCTGCCAACATGTGGCCTCAGGAGCAGCCCAGCTCCCGCTGTCCCAGGAGCTACCAAAAGCAACACTAGTCTCTGCAGCTTCTCTTGTTCTCACAGGAATTGTCATTTCAAAGTTTGAGAGAGGAAGTCTAAAAATTCCTACATATTTGTTAACGGCTCTTTCAAGCATAATTTTTTTTATTTTTTATTTTTTGCATTTTGTTGCATACATTTTGTTGTTGTTGTTGTTGTTGTTCTTTAATAAAATAGTTTCACATTAGGGCCATTGGAGAGGGTGTCACCTCTATTTTGTAAAAGACTTCCTATTTTTGGACTTTAAAACTTCCAGGTCAATCTGAATATGAGCCAACACGAGAACTAATAAGGCCATAGTAATTTGGTAATTAAAAAAAAAAAAAGACTATTTTTCTGTTTAGAGTACAGAATTCACATTTTTTGGAAATAAAGTAAAAATATTTGAACCAATAATTTTACTATTTCTCAATTCCTCTCAATTTTAAAGTGAAGGGTAAATATCTTAAGGCTGGTAACATATGAAATGCAGCAAAAGCTTATCCTAAAGAATCTCTCCAGTTGTTGAATTTGATTGTCCCTGCTTCCAGCACACAGGGGTGGGTGGCATGCAGGTCCTTCTCCCCACAGTGGATTTGTCTTCTTTCATGATGAATAAGGACTTGCCATTAGTGCCTAACCCTTCTACAGATATTGCCCTTGTAAACAGCTATTTATTGACAATTAATGAATTTCAATTTAGAGTCATCTATACTAACCTGTGCAAGTATCTTCTTTTTAAAATTATCACAATGACTATTTTCTCTAGGAAGCTGACCAATTAAAACATCTGGCTTTTCAAAATTCACTCATTGATATTTTTGAAATGTTATTTTAACATTTTACTATGCATGAAAATACCATATACGCATAACTACAGTATTCAAAAGAACCTAATTTCATTTTTATAATTTAAAGTCATTTTTATAAATGGATTTACAAATCGGAAATATTTTAAATATGATTTGCATATAATTATTACAAATTATTGTTTTATTTGTTAAACAAAATTAGTTTAGATTTTCCAAAGTCAAGTGGGTATCCCAGAGGTATTTTTTTTTATCATTTTCTATCTAACCATATTATTTAAAATTCCTGAAATAGGTGTTGTTTTGCTTTATAATAATCATGTTTCCCATGACTGTCTTTCCCTATTTTCTTTAAAAGTACATTTTCTTTGATAATTTAGTACATTGGAAATTTATCCTAATCACTTAAATATGTGATATATAGTATTTTGGTGTTTCCTAAATTGAAAATGAGATACTTATCACAGAACATTAGGTTCTACACATAACAAATGTGAACTGCTCTTTTAAAGAGGTATTAGCAGGATCAACAAATCATTTCAAACTATTTATATTGTTTAGATATTTTTTAGATCTTGGGGAATTTTACATATCCTATATTTTTTATTCATCAGCCAAACAATCCTAACTTCTATATGAATAATGTACTCATTTATCATGTATAAATGACTTCCATCAACATGCCTCTCAAAAACATTTTGTTATCATGTTCAAAAGTTTTCTCTGTAAATGTCACTGAAATTGAAAATTGAAATTTATTATTAAATGAGATCTAAGCTCTCATGACCAAAAAAAAAAAAAGAAAAGCAAACCAACCCACCAGCTAACATCATTCATCCTCCAAAATATTAGCTGAACCTAGTCTCACATGACTGAAAGGACACTTTTCTAAAGTATTTTCAAGAATTAAAAGACACATTTTTTTCCTGCCCTGGAAATAAAAGATTTTAAAACAAAGGAAAATAGAATGAAAATCTGGTGGATTAATTTATCAGTTTCTGAAACAGTAGAACTAAAAAGATCAGTACCTAAAACACAAATACTTCCTTTAATGAATTCCCTGGGAATCCGTTTACGTGGAGCTCTGAGCGCGGGTTCAGCAGCCCTGCGACGATGTAGGCAGAATGGCCGAGAGGGGGAGGGGAGGGCAGAGGCGAGGGGGGGAGGGGGGGAGGGGGCCCACCCAAAAAGACCCAAGGTCAGGGAGGAGATACACCTCTGTCCCTGTGGACACCTGCGTGAGAGTTCAGGGTCCACCTGACGCCTACACAGGGTACCACCTGCCCACCCATCCTTCCTGAGAGCTCCAGAGAGACAGGTAGGTCATTAAATTCAGATTAAGTCAGGAATGTGGGGCTTTGATGTTGCAAGTGAAACCTTTGGGACAAGTGAAACACTAGCCCGATAAAGTAAGTGTAGCCATCTACTCGGGTATTACGTCATGTCATGTTTGCCAGGGCACAGACCAGTCCATGTGGCTTTGAGCTGCGCTCTGTGCTGGTTCCAGCTTCTCCTGGGGTCGCCCACACTCTGGCCACCCCGGGAGCCCTGGACGACGCAGCCAGCACCTCCTGTGGCCGCGGGAGAGCCGAGGTGGCGCTGGGGTCCCACCACCTCGGTGATTGGGGGGCTGGACACCCCGGGGCTTCACACCTGCTGGCGGGGAGAGAAACGCGAGGCGCCTATCGGCCCGGGGTGGCCCGCGCGCAGGGTGGCCGCCGAGGCCGCGTCCTGGGGACCGGCTGGCCTGCAGCGCGCACGGCCCAGCGGCGGCGGCTTCCCGGAGCCTCTGTGCGCGTCTCGGCGGGCAGGCAGCAGGCGTGGGTTCCCCTCGGTGCCCGCGGGGCGGGCCGGGCGCCCCCTGAGGCTGCACGCGGAGCCCGCCGGCCTAGGATGGAGGCGCAGTCGCCCGGCCCCGAGTCCGCCCCGCGAGGCGCCGCGCGGAGTCTCAGTGAAGGCAGCGTCGTCAGCGCCACTCCCCCGATGTCCCAGGGCTCCGAAGCCGCGGCGGGCGGGCCCGGAGACCAGGGCCGAGCGCCCCGGTGCCCCTCGGCGGAGCGCGGGGCCCGGGCGCGCTACCCCCGTCCCCCGCCCCGCGCGGCGTCCCCAGCACCTTGGAGGCCGGCCCTGCAGTCCTGGAGGGGCCTTCCCTGTCCTCCGCGCCCCGGCTCTGAGACCCCCACCCAGGACTGGGGAGGCGCAGGAGCTCTCTGCACACGCGCGCGCGTGCACACACACACACACACACACACACACAGGCGCGCGCGCAGGCCGTTGCTATGGAGAGGCCGGTTACCAGCGAGGCTGAGGGCGACAGGTCCCCTCCTCCGGGCCTCCCTTCCCTGCCTGCGGCCCCCCTCCGCCGACCTCCACCCTCGCCCCGCCGGAGCTTCCGGGGCCCCTCCCACCTCCTCCGCGGCCCCTGCCTGCAACCCCTCCGCTCCTCCTTCCCTTCCCAGGGCCGAGCCAGGGGTCGCCCCGGAGGCTGGAGAAGTGCGTGGAGGCCTGGGGCCCTCGGGTGCGCCCCAGCCCGGAGGAGGGCAGCGAGGAGAGACGGGAGCCACCGCTACTCGGGTCTTTGCCCAGGGCGCAGTGCCGGGGCACAGGTCTCGGGATTGGACCACCGGAAGGCCCAGCGGAGGTGGGGGGGTGTGGCAGGCTGAGACCCGAGACCCGAGGGCATTTGCTGGGGGTCTGCAGGCCTTGCCCTGGCTCGAGGCTGCGGAAGCCGGGGCCTCCCGGCACCTCCCACCCTACTGGATGTGTGAGGCGGTTGGGGTGCACTGTGGGTGGGGAATCCAGGAGAAGCCCAAGTCTGCCCATTCGGCCTCCCCTGGACCTCATTCTAGAAGCCTGGGCCACCCTGCCCTGCGACCAGCGAGGCGACAGGGGCCTGCAGGGGCTGGGGTGGACGCGCCACCTCTTAGCCCAGGCCCTCTCTGAGCGCTGGCTCTCGGCCACTGTAAATACCAAATCAAAGCAGAACCCAGGCCTGGGGTCGTTGGAAGTGAGTCCTTCAGACACTTTTAGAGGCCAGTGGGGACTCCACTCCCATCTGTGTACGACCCCTTCCCCTGAGCCCCAGTCCAGGCAACCCTGGAGAGAAGAGTGACAGCAGGGCAGGTCTGGGGGCAGTGCGGGAGGGGAGGGCAGGGCCCAGGGAGGGTGTCTGGTGTGCCCTGGAGGGGAGGGAGCGTGGCTGCGGGGGGGGGGGGGGGGGTGTCTCCGGCTGTGGGCTGAGGAGGGGCTGCCGTCTCCAGCTGTCCCGAGCCCAGGAACAATGGTGAGGCAATGGGAGAGGGAGACAGGGAGGGCGCCAGGGTTTCCAGAAAAGGAGAAACTAAAGAGCCCTGCGCAGACTGTCATCTGCATGTGACAAGGTCTCTCCCCACTCCTTTCTTTCTTCCCCTTGTTCCTGCAGCTGTAGGCCGCTGAGAACGCTTTATACACACAGATGTTGGGTTTCAGCTCCAGGGGCTCGGCTGCTCGCCCCGGGAGGTGCACACTGGGGTGCCCCAACCTGTAGCTGAGACAGGGGTCCAGGGCTTGGAGGGAAAGAAGGGGGGCAGTGGGGTGGCTGCATGCAGGAGGCCATCCTAGAGCCCAGCGGGCCTGGTTGCCCCCAGACTCCAGCAGGGCCCAAGAGCAGTGATCCAGGCCAGGCCTTTGACCTGGGGAGCAGGAGGGCAGGTGGACTCCCCGTTTTCACCTCCGCCTCAGACCATCTTTTGGAGCCGATAGCCTGCAGTGCGCCTGGACCAAGAGGTGGCAAAGTTCTCACTCCTTCCGCGGCCTGCAGGGTGCTTTGTGCGGGAACTGGAGACCTAAACACTTGAGGGTAAAGGGGGAGGGCGGGCATTTCCTCCCGTTTTACCAGCGTGATCAGCCTGCTTCAATTTGGAGAGACAGCAACCACCTGCCCCCCCCCCCCCAACCATGGCAGAAGTGGAAGAACTAACTCGAAAGAGCGGTTTGCCATGACTGTTTCCCTTGCAGTCTCGACCCCCCCGGCCTTTCCCGGGCAGAGGTCGCAGGCCATGCGTGCTGCCGGTTCTGGCCGGCCCCCTCTGCCCGAGCGCTCCCCCGAACTTGCCGGGTTTGGAGTGCACTCGAGCGGTGCGAGGGAGGACGACTGGAAAGAAAGAGCCGGCGAAGGCCCGGGCGATGTACGAATGACTGACAAAGCCGATGTCCATTCATAGTCTCGGGCGGGAGACGGTGTTCCGAGAGCCGCGGCCCCTTAGCCAATTGCTGTCAGCAACATGTGGGGGGGGGACATCGCTATAGCAACCGGTGGCTGGGCCGCGAGCCGCGCCGCCGCCGGCCGGGTGCGCGCGGGGCCGGATATAAGGCGGGGCGCGGCGGCCGCGCTGGATGGAGCTGCGCGCGCGGCCGGTGGCCCTGCGGGGACCGTCCCGCGTCGGCCCCGCGCCCGTCCTCGCCGCGCCCCGGCCCGGAGCGCCTTGTCCCGGGGCCGGGCCAGAGCGGCGCGCTCGGAGCCCAGCGGAGCGGCCGCGCAGAGCTGCCGGCGCCCGCGGGCTCGGAGCTGGTGCCGCAGCCGCCGCGGGAGCCAACAGCGCACCGCACCTTTGTCTACGCCGGCCTCCCGAGAAGTTTGAAGTCAGAAGCAGGATGGACCCGCTCGTCTGTGGCTCCGGCGCAGGGAAACGGCTGGCCGTGGTGATGGCGCCGCCGCTGCCCGCGGCCGCCTCGCCCCGAGGCCGATCGGCCGGGAGCACGCCCCCCCACTCTCCGGCTTGGGCGCCGGGCACCGGCCCCTCTACAGGTAACCGGGAGCTCGGGAGCGGGGCGCAGGCACCGGCGAGGTAGTAGGAGAAAGGAGAGGGGCTGGGGGAAAGGAGGGAGGAGGCAGGAGGGACCCACGGAGGGCTCGGCCGGGCAGCCGGGCAGCTGCGGTGGGGGGGGGCGGGGTGCGGAACCAGAGCCTGTGGAGGGTGGAGGGTGCGCTTGGGGGCTTGGATGGGCAACCTGGACGTCGGAGAGCCCAGTGCAGGGCTAACTCAGACTCAAAGCAGGACACCTGTCAAAGGCTCTGGCTGGCAGGGGAGGTCTGAGGTCATCCCCTCAGTGGGTCTGGGTGGGACATCCCAGGCTGACGGGTTGGTGCTGCAAGGATTGGGAGGGGGGTGACAGCTGTCCCGTCCCCCCACACACATCCGCACCTTGGAGAAGGGCAGTATTGGCTGGGGCCTTCCCTCCTGGACTTGCTGGGAGCCACTTGGGCGGTTCAGATCGTCAAGACAGAGGGGCGTGGGGGTAGGGGGAGCGCATGCTGATGTGCAGAGGTGTGGGAAGAGGAGAGGAAACTGAGGGAAGAGCAGCCAGGATGGAGGGGCACCACCGGGGGGCATTTCCCTCCCAGCCCATTTTCGGGCACTCCTCACTGCCTCTCTGGGTCCGGGAGCAAGCCTGTGTGCAGTCGGGGTGTTTGGGATGGGGTCGCAGGGAGGAGCAAGCAATGGGCAGGTGGGGCCGTGGTGAGACTGCAGGATCTTCTGAGCACTGCCCCCCCCCAGCACTGCCCCCCAACCCCGCGCTGGTTGGAGACTCGCCTTGGTGTGGCCACCTCCCCTCCCCAAAACAGAACCTGCGCTTTCTCAGCAACCCCCCTCCCACCCCTAGGTGAGGCGGCTGCGTGCTTGCAGAGAGAAACTTCTCAAGGAGGGACATCATCGCCTGCCTGCCTTAACTACCTGTGTGGTTCTGAACTGCAGCCTCCTTGAGGTTCTAGAGAAGTCTCCCTGGAGGAGTCAGGTGGACCCCAAAATTAGAGGTGGAAACCACAGCGGAACTGGCTTTTTAGGACCCGAAAGGGTCTCCTGCCCTTTTGTGTCACCAGTGCGCTGACCTACCGCACTGCCCGCTGGATGGTTGGGGGATCTCTGGCACAGTTGCCAGGGCTCCCAAATGCACACGCAGGGGTCAGCGAGGACCCTCTCGGCGCTGGTTGCCCCACGGGGCTGGCCCTGCTGTCCCGGCCTTGCTGCTGATCCCCTGCCCCTGTGCGTCCTCCCACTCCGGCTCCCAGTTCCCCGGACTAAGTCCACATGTGGCCGTCCCTGTTGGGCACCGGGGGCCTCTCCTCCTGGGGTCCAGGGTGCGGTGTGTCCACGTGGTCTCTGCCCAGCCAGCGTTCCCTGAATTTAGACGCGAGCAAAAGTGCGTCGTGGTGCTGAGTTGTGTGCAGGAGGGGGAGGGACACTCATTTCTTTTTATCAACTCAAGAGGAAACGCCCCCCACCCAAGCAAGCACACCCACTCAGCTGGAGCAGGCTTGGCCGGGGCGGGGGCAGGGGCCACAGCGGAGACGTGCCTGGCAAGCCTCTGCGGCTCCCGGTGGAAGGATGCAGGCATCGTTAGGGACACCACCCGGTGCCCAGTGGCCCGAGTGCTTTGTGGCAGGGAGTCTGGGCCACGGCATTGTCCCCCGGGGAAGGGGGCTGGGGACCTCTTGGAGAGCCTCGTGCCTCGAGTGCTTGTGGCTCCCAGGAGCCCTCGTCGGGGCCCTGCAGCCTGATCCCTTGGTCCTCTGCGGGATTCCTGTAAATGAGCTCGTGGCAGGGACCCGGCAGGGGAGGTGAAAGAAACTGCAGCACAGCTGCGCTCCACCACGGTGGGGTCCTGACCACCAACACCCCCCACCCCCACCCCCACCCCCAGCCCCAGGGCCAGGCCGGGGACGCTGGCTGGAGCCTCTTGGCCTCGGAGCCAGAGGATGGGCGAAACTCCAGTCCTGGAGAGGGTCTGGTCCTTGCTGGGAGGACTCCTTCCTGGAGACCTCGGCTCCTGGGAAACACCTGACCCCGAAGGCGCGCCAGCGCGCGCGTCGGAGCAGGCCTCCGGGAGCGGACTACCCGCCCGCGGTAAACACGGAGCAGGAGCGTGTTGGCCGTGTGTGATGTGTCTGCGGTGGGAATGCCGCGGAAAACGGGAAAGATGGCTAGGGTCAGGGTTCCTCTGGGGGCCCCGCGTTCCTGGTCTGTTCTCAGCTGGTAGCTCTCTCTTCTCCCCAAGACAATTTGCTATGTATCAAGCTCTACTAAGAATTAGTTCACACAACGGTGGTTTTCCCCCTTTAAACATAAATATCGTAAATCTTCCCTGATGTCTTAAAACAGAGTAGTTCCCCAAAACTGGTGTTCTAGGAGTACTTAAAGATGGCAAGTAGATAATTTATTATCTTTTGCATATTTATTTTTGTGTCTGTGCCTGAAAAAAAATAAACAAATGTCTTATTTTAAAATAGGGTATCCCCTCTTATTTTCATTTAGGAATAATTATTTCTTGGGCATTCTTTTCTCTTGCCTATATAGGCCTTTTTTTTTTTTTTTTTTTTTTTTTTTTTGGCTACTTGAATGGCAGATTTGCAAGTACAATTTCATCTGCGCTAGGAACAATGGCTTTCACTTGCACAAAGGATTTCTCCCACCCTGGATTCAGACCGAAATGCCTCTTGCTCTGATAATAGCTTCTGAAAAGATTTTGTAATGCAGAGAATTAATACATGATTATTTCCGCCTGACTTCTCTCATTTATGAGAATTCTGTGGCAAATTCCAAATTAAAAATAGTTCAGTTAACAGCTTTAAAAAATACTTTTAAAATATTTTAAGACATTACCGCTCCCCCTCCCCCATATTTTTAAGTTTGGTCATTCCCATGGCCCAAAAACTATTAAAATTTTTGATCAGCCTTAAAGTGATAGCTACTATATTTTAGTAAATACATCTTAGTAAATCTATTTGAAATTTCCAAATAATCTTAAAATTTTTCATCTGGGAAAGCAAAGACAGATTTGTTGTAGCAACTCATTAATAGTGTCTAAAATCAAATTCTAAATTTTACAGGGAAAGAGAGCATTACAATCATAGTAACCAAAGTGCAGAGGAGCACAGCATGAGGCTGGGTTTGCAAAGCCAAGTCCTTAGGAATGATACAAATGAAAACATGCACAGATTAGAAGTTTCATATTAATGAAATTAAATGCCTGTGCCCATAAGTTTTGGATACAAGTGTATTTTACAATTGAAGTCAGTGGCTTAGGTAAGGGACTGCTATTGTTAACTGTTCACTGGGCACAGGCTTGGAAACATGCTCAATGTAGCTCCTGGTCCATAAATATTTGTTACCGTGAAGTTTTGTGTTTGTGTGGCTGCCTTAGTCCTCACAACCGCATTTGAGCATAAAATGTTCTCTCTCTCTCTCTCTCTCTCTCTCTTTCTTTTTTCCTCTCTCTTTTAAGCTTACCACATGGACAGCTAAAGAAAAAAAGTTTTGAAGATATTTTGCCATAAATGGCTCAGAAGACAATGTAAAGGAAGCCCCATGCACGCTTCACATTACAAGCACAGATCAAAATAGTTTAAATAGGTCAGGACAACATCTGTAGATTCTAATTTCTAAGAGCAACTCCACAAATTGTCTCTGTGGTCACATTTATCTCAAATCACAGCTTCTGCAATATTTTATATTCTAAACTCAAGAAGTTGCAGGTGGAAATGTTTGAGTGGAAGAAATATGCAATATTGTACTGCAGTTTTCTGCCAAGATACATATAACCTGATCTAAGGTTGACTTCATTATTCCTGATTATTTTTAAAAATCGTACTTTTCCTGCATCTGGAACTTAGCATTAAGTGCTTGTGTGTGCAACTCCTGCATGCTGGGGTACACAGCTACCGGTGCTCCTGTGTGACCTCTCTGCCACTGTACAGAAGGAGGTGTTCCGCTTTTAAAGGATGCCTGACTATAAATGTCAAAGTCATAAATATTTAAGCATTATTTTCTTTCAATTCCAAGCCAAGACTGACAGGATACCTCTAATTAGTCGTGGGCTCTCTGCAGGGCCCAGCCCCAGGACAAAATTTGGGGAAGGCACAAATAGTTCAAGTTTCTCAGCCTTGGGGGGGGGGCAAAGAGGGGGGAGCACTGAGCACCCCCCTCCACCCAGGTCACACTTGGAGCAGGACAGGATCAAACTCACTTCCCAGCACATATCAGGCTGGTGGTTAGCAGGGATTCCAAGTTTTGTTTGTTTTCTTAATTCCACAAAAAGAAAGGAGATAAAATAATCAAGTTATTTAAGCTCAATCACTATGCCAAAAAGGGGAGTTCACTTTCCTTAATTTTTATTTTTTTGAAAAATTTGTATAAATTTTCGTTTCTTCCGGGATTCTTAAGACCAGACTAGCAACCAGCACCAGTTTTTCCTCTCACTGGGCCCTGCGGCTCAGCGCTAGGTAGGTGGGCACCCACTGAGGTGCAGGCTGGGAGCGGGGAGGGGCAAGGAAGAGAGACTTTTGGTTCCAGCGGTGGCACCCAAGGCCGGCAGGAGGGAGGGTTCCGAGCTCCGCAGGGACTGGCGACCTCAGCATCACAGCCAGGACGGGAGGGAGGGTGCATGGTGTCCCTCTGGCTCACACCCTCCGAGCCCCCACCCCCCTCCACCCCGAGCCCATGCTTGGGTCACCCAGAGCTTTCGCCATCAGCAGCCTCAGCGACCCCTCTCCTGACTGCAGGAGGAGCCGGAGCCATCCCCCATGAGCTGCGGGATGTCAGCCAGGGTGCCTCCCTCCTGCCCGGGACCACGGTCACCCTTCTCTGCAGGACAGCTTGGAACTAGAGGGGACCAGAGAAAATGAGACTCTGTGGGCAGGGGGGTTGCGTCCTGTTCCTCCCCGCCTCCCCTCCTCCCCCAGCAGCACCTGGGACCCGCAGGGGTGGGGTCCGGGGGAGCTGGGCAGCGAGCAGGGAGGAGGGAGAGCGGGATCTCCAGAGGAGGGACAGTCCGCCGCTCTCCTTGACATTTTTCTTTGACCTTTGAGTCAGTTTCTCGCGCTGAGGAAGGGGCAGCCGGCAGGCCCTGTTCCAGTCCCCGTGCGTGCCCAGCGCATCTTGGGCCACCATGACCGATGACCCGTCGGTGCCCCGGCCACGGTGGGAAGAGCTTCGGTGCGGCCTCCAAGCTGCATGTCCAGCCTGGGGTCTCTCCTTTGCCCCCGACCTGGGCCAGGTTGGTGTGTGGGCAGGGCCTGCCACTTGTCTCCGTGGCCTCCCGCCCGGAATCGCCGGCCGCCCTGTGCCCCTCACACGGTGAGCGGCCGGGCACCCCCGGCCCGGTGGTCCCCGGTCGGGTGCGCACTGAGCGTCCACCAGAGGCCGAGCTGGCCAGCACCCGCGTGTGCGCTCCGCGTCGCCAGGCAGGAAGGCCCAGGAAGTCCCCGGCCCGGGCGCGGCAACCACGTGAGCGCGAGGGGTCCTCCCGACGCCGGGTTGTCATCCCCCGCGCTGGCGCCCGGCCCAAGTGGGGACACGGGGACTTCCAGTGGCTGCCCCGGGCGGGCTGGCGGGACGCGCAGCGGCGGCCAGGCGGACCGAGCCGGGGCGGAGGGACTCGGACGCCCCTGTCTCGCCGCGCCGCCTCCTTTGTTGTGCGCGCTCCGTCTGCCGAGGCGAGGCTGCCCCGCGGGGGGCGCGGGCGGAGGGGGGCGAACAGTCTTACTGGAAAGCCCCTCACGGAGGTGTGCCTCCGGCCTCTTCGGGGAGCAGAGGGGATGGCCACCCAGCCGCGGAACGCAGACCCGGGGCGGCGGGGGGACCCTGGCCCGAGCCTCGCTGCGCCCTCGGGCGCTAAACCGCTGCGGGACAGGGGACGGGGACGCAAGCGAAGCATCGAGGGGCCGGGGCCGGGGCCGGGGCCGGGGCCGGGGCCGGGGCCGGGAGCTGGGGAGCGGGATGCCGGGGCCGGGAGGCCGGGGCGCGGGGACCTGGGGCCGGGGAGGCCAGGACCCGGGCGGCCGCGCTCCCTCCGGCACTGCTGGGCCTCGCTGCGCCGGGCGGGGTCCGCGCGGTTTATTTACGCGGGCGGGGACAGGGGTGCGGAGGGAACGGGGGTCGGCGGCGGCGGGCGGCTGGTCCGCGGCTCCCGGAGCCTCCACCTTCTGGGGGCGGCCGTGAGGGCGCGGAGGGAGGGGCGCGCGAGAGGGGGGAGGGGAGGGGTCCCCGCGGGGGGCTACCGCGGGGCCCGCCACACAGGCCTCCCGCAGCCCTGCCGGCGCCTCCCGCGCCCCCGCCCTCCACCCCGAGCCCTCCCTCTCCGTCCCTCCCCCTCCGCCTCCCCTCCCCCTGCGGCTCCCTTCCCCCGCCAGCCCTCCCCTCTCCCAAGCCCCCCCCCTCCGTGCACCTCCCGCCGTTTGCCAGCCTCGCCGCGGTCCTCGGAGCCGCGCATCCAGGCAGGAAAATCCAGCGCCTTTTCTCATTTAACCCGCGTTTCCATTAACTCAGTCCCGGCACCAGCTAATCCGCTGCACGGAAGGCAAAAGGAGGCTAATTAATGACCAGCTTTTCCAGTCAAGACCGGCGATAATTGCTTTGGTGGCCTTTATGATTACAAGATAAAAATGGTCCGGCCTGACATAGGAGGCCCTGTGTACACTCGGGGACGGGAGCGAACGAGCGGGTGGGAGGCTGGATACGGAGCAGAAGATTACTAATAGAAGACACATAATGAACAGGCCGACCAGGCATTCATGGGGAAAAATCCATTTTGTTACCACGCGAAATTAGGTGGTGGAAAGGAGTTTGCTAATTGTTCTCGTCTTGTAGCAAGCTGGGATGAGGCGGGGCGCACGTCTCCATTCAGGTCCCCAGGAAGGCTGGAGGGCGCGCTGCCCGAGGGGCCCTCCTCCCTGCCCTGACTGTGGCCAGTACACCTGCCAGAGCGGACTGGGAGGCCAGGCACCTGTCGCCCGTGGAGCCTAGGGAAGCACACCTGGAGGCTGTCCCCTGCCCCCAGGGCAACGGGAATCTGATGGCTGGTCTCCTCAGGCTCCGCACCATGAGAAGGGGACTCGGGACCCTCGGGTTCCAAAAGCCTTGCAGCTCCCTCAGGGAAAAGCACTCGGTGCATGGTGCCCTTGGGGTCTGTGTCCCGCGGGTGCGCGCAGGGCAGGTTGGTGGGGGTGTCGGCAGCAGGTTCCTCTGGAGGTGGCCCCCCTGCAGTTGTCTTCAAGAATGCGGATGTGAAGCTTAGGAGAACCTGCCTACCCTGTGTGCTGTGTGCTGTAGAGTTGTTTGACTTTTCTGTGCTCTAGGCACCGCCCCCCCCAAGACATTTGTGGTGTGTGCTCGGGATAAACTGCTGTATTTTCCTCACACTTGTCTAGAGGAAGGGATGCGCACTTTTACTTAAGGCAGCAAATCAGCTGCCAAAGGCTTGACGTTGTTATGGTTAGAAAAATGGTGTCCATAAGGGAAACAAGTGATACTTCCAGATCCTTTTGAGAACATTGCAGTCTGTAGTGTGCTAGTTTGAGGGCTGCTGTTCTGAATGGTCTGATGGCAGCATAGTGCTGGGCTGAGCCTGACACTTATGTCTCCTTGGAGAAGGGTGGTCTTTAGGAGGTCCTAATTTGTTAGGTCCTAACATGCACCTTCTCTCTTGTTCTTCAGAAAAGCAAGCTCAAGCTTCTACCGCAAGGAGCAGAGCAAGAGGACTCGACCCCGTTCATCGTGCTCACCCTGGTCTCTGTGGTGGCCATGGTTGGGGTCCTGCTGGCCTCGAGTGTCATCTACTGCCTGCGCCACACATCCCACTCCAGGCTACAAGAGAAGCTTTCGGGAGTAGGGGACCACTCTGGCCCAGATGCTACAGCTGCCTATCAGGTATGGGTTTTGTTTGTCCCCTCTGTTCCCAGCGGTTCATTTATTCATAGTTTGCAGCTACTCATCAGCATTCGTGTAAACACCCTATAACCACAGGTTTACTGCTTTGTATGAATCCTACTCTATTCTCGGCTAGTCTCCATGAGTCGTGAGAACAGGTTGCTCAATAGAAATGTGGAAAAAAGTACAAAACATGAATTATGTATGACCTGTTATCTTAGTTTGGCCACTATTCATGAAAGATGCCAAAGTTGCAAGATAAATTGGTTATGTAGACATTTGAAGATGTCTCTTAGATCATCAACTTCCTCGGGTCTTATACGAAAAGACCCTTTGACCTGGCCCATCACCACCCCCCACTATTATTTGGATAAAGTGCAATCCAGTGCTGAGCGGTGGGAAGTACACCAAGGACGTCTCCATGAGAGCAATGGTGGCGGGTGTGTGCTGAAACACGCGACCATTCCACACACACCTGGAAACAACTCAGAAGCCCCTGAGAGTGTGAGGAAGGCGGGTGCAGCCCAGAAGGGACAGTGAAACACTCACAGAATGTTTAGGAGTTCTGTAGCATGCACTTCACATTTAGTGACATCCTAAAGCAATGAGAATGGGCCAGCCCACAGCACATACAAGTCAGGTGACAACAATCAGTATCGTTCCCATTTGGGAAGGTAAAATACTTAATTATCATTTTGAAAATTCAATCAGTATATACTTGTGAAATATCTTCTCTCATTGGGCCAGATTCTTTGTTTTTTCTAGTCAGGGGATTATGATGTATGGCACGTCTGTCTTGTAAATAAAGCATCACATTTTACAATAACATATAAGTTGAATATTCAGTATCACAGTTACACAGGGGGCTCCCAAGCTCTTCCTAGAACCACCCTCCCCCCATACTGTCTTGCCAGGTGCCCCCCCAGAGCTTGTCCGAGCCGGCTGCTTTTGCTCCGCTGGCCACCCTGGCGCTGGCCACCCTGGCGCTGGCCCACAAAAGGAGTTGAATGAATTTATAAAATCACTATGCTTAAAAGAGACCAAGAGATAGCTTCCCCCTGGCCCTTGTTAGAAAGTTCTTGGTATCACCACTGAATAGAGAAAAACTCTGGTTTTCTGGAGGAGGTCGCAAGGCAGGTCAGTAGGATCTTCTCTTATAAAGAAATGGCACTTTCGAATGTGTGGGAGATGGCATTTCAGCCTCAGTGCACAGCTCTGCTTCAAAGCAAAAAAAAAAATAAAAATAAAAAAAAAATCACGTTTGAAGAAGCAGCCCAGAAAAAAAAAAAAAAAAAAAAAAAGTCACATAAACTAGTAAGAATTTATCCAGAAATTCTATTGAGCAAGAACATCAGTGTAGGATGCCGGGGCTTCTAGGCTGTGTCTGTGCCAGGACATAAATAAATTATCACACCAGTTCTGTTCTGTGTGCAAGAGACGGGAGATCACACAGGGGTGGATTTTTAGAAAGCATGGCATCCTTTGATATACTTTGAAATTCAAATATAAAATATTGATAGAATGGAAAGGTTGGGCTTGCATGCAGAAGTGACTAAGTTTGGCAAGAATGCAGGTTGAAATTGCATACTTAGAACCGAGTTTGTGATAATTAACAGAAAAAAAATCTTCCCGGTGACAGCTCTAATTAATAGTATCTGTAATTAAAATCATGCCCTTCCAGCAGGAAAATTGTTTGAATTTCTTAGAGTGACCTTTCTGCTGTTCCTCCTGGGGGCATGGTGGTTAAGTTGATATTGATTTTATAATGAGCTCTGGTTTGTTTAATAAGAATCTGTAATCCAGACAATAAATGAAATGTGTGCTTTTCTTCCACCCAGATTAATAAAAAGAGGGGGGAAAGCACAGAAAAAACTTTTGCTTTAAAAATACAATCTAGGAAAATTTGGAAATGAAATTATTACAAAGATTTTCTGATGGGCGTAGTTTCCAAATCACCATGAGATACTTTTAGGGAACAACTCTGGTTAACTGTAGACGTTTGACCCAAAGTGGACTCTCTGCTGGGGAGATGTTACTGCTTGAGCTGTTGAGTTGTTTGGGTTTGTGGCTCGCAGAGCAGGACTCAGCAAATGGGGATGGGATTTCAGGACTTTTACCGCTAGATTTCGCTGAGTCATGGATGAAGGCTCTCAAAAGTGTCAGTAGAAATAGAGGGTGCTTACATTTATGAAGGGAGCAGGTATTAACTCAGGAATGCATCCATCCTAACCCTGGCTTTTCTAGAGCTACCACCGTCTGGGTTTTTTAAAGTATTGCAGAACATAAAAACAGTCTCAAGAAAAGTTGCTTTGACGCTTTCTTCATTTTTCAACCATTGAACTTTTCTGCACTCTGCTAATCCTATAATGCAAGTGAGATTTGGATAAACCTCCTGTTAATTCCCGACACTGGGTGATGAGGAAAACTGAGCAATTTAACATCATACGTTATTTCATACTCAAACTTTCCAAGAGACAGAGGTTGTTTTTTTTTTGTATATTTTTTTATTGGAGTTTGATTTGCCAACATATATTGTAACACCCAGTGCTCATCCCGTCAAGTGCCCCCATCAGTGCCTAGTCACCCAATCCCCCCACCTACCTCCCCTGCCACTACCCCTTGTTCGTTTCCTAGAGTTAGGAGTCTCTCATGTTTAAGACAGAGGTTATTGTGTACAGAGGTTAAAAGCCTGGGAGTGAGGAGCTGTGGGTGGCAAAGCAGTAAGTTTTACTTACATCAGATTATCAACTTACCCTTTAAATAGAGGAACTGAGTGTTCTTATCAGAACATGAGGAGCCTGGCTCTGGTCAGCAGTGAAGACGCGGGGAGCTCAGGGCTGGTGGCCTCTGGAGCAGGAGTTCTTCCCAGGGAGCCATGGAGGAGAGCCCGTATGTGCCCAGGTGAACAGCCAGCAGTGGCCTCATTGCAAGGGAGCTCAGGTGGGGAGGCCCCCGTGCAGCAGACCCTTTGGAAGGCCCTGGTCCTTGCCATCCCTGATAATGCACACCTTCTAGATTTTACCCTCCCAGGCTCCTGGCAGCCGATGCAGAGCCCCCACGTGCTCATAATTCACGGTTTGTGGCTTTGGGTGAGTTACAGGGCATCCGTGGAGTGTTCCAGAATGATCAGTGGGCTTCTCTTAAAATCGTTTCGAAACAGTGAGTCATTTGCATTATTAGGTCCCAGTGCAAACACGCTTAAACATGCTTCCTCTTCTTCCTAAGCATGAAGCTATTTCATAGACAGAGTCAGCATCTCAAAGCTTAGTTTACACGTGTACTTGTGTGATACTTTGGTCACTCTACCTATTGGAAAATCAAGTATTTCTTGATAGACTCTTACACTTTGACACTTACCCAGAGATCAGTCTTATCAGATAATCTATTGAAGTTTCATTTCCTTGAGCCTGAAAGAATTGGGTGTATTAACTTTCAGAAAAACGGAAGCACATTTTGAAAGGACATTTCTTTTAACGACGGCTGCCAACTTTTCCCCGTTGTGTTACTTCATGTTATTTTTTCTCCTAAATATATAAAACATAACATGCTTGGATTAAATCTGTACTTCATTATTTAAAAAGATAATTTTCTTACTTTTATTCCCCCCCTCCACACACACACACTGGCATGTTAGCACATAACATCAGTGTCATGTAGATACGTGTGTGCACGTCTACAGCACCTGCTCGAAGCTGGTGGGGTTCGGGTCGGTGTGGATGGAGGCGTGGAGCTGTGTCCCGCATGGGATGGGCATCTCCTTGTGGGGAAGTCCTGATTCTGGGGAAGGCCGTTGGGTGACACTGCAGAAAGAAGTGATGGGGTGGTTAGAACACATCCCCCTCCTCTCTTGGAGTCTCTTTGAATGTTGCCTCCGTTTCTCTGAGGCTTTGATCACCTTGGGGCAGCCCCATGCTCCCACCCTGCCTGTCCCCAAGTGAGGGCACAGAACCCTGCGGAAGTTCCAGCAAGCGTCTTTTGATGGTTCACTTCACAATACCCAGCAGGCTTCCTTGTCCCTGGGAGGCCCTTGGAAGCAGACCCAGAGGAGAGCATGCGTTTGGGTGCAGGGCAGCCTGCACACTGGCTGTGGGGCTCACCCCACTGGCTATGCAGTAGGTGCGTGGTGGCAGCTGCTTGGGGTGCTTCCTCCGCCCGGGCTGAGGTGCCCTGGGGCCCCAGCCTAACTCCGCAGCCCAGGGCCAGGGGAGAGCCTGTGCCTCACAGAGGAGGGGGCATGTTGCCAGCTGGCTTATTCCTCTGCACATTGGATCAAGGGACCTTCTTTTTTTAAGGCAGTTGAATCTTTTGTAAGTAGCGCGATCACTAGTTAGAGAAGTGTTGTCCAATTTCAGTAGAAAGCGGAGTCTGCTGACGTTTCCTTGACCCCCACCACAAACTCCTGAAATAGCCCATTTCAGTCTGAAAGCATGGCCTTTCTTTGCTTTACATTTAAATTTTCAGGTCAAAATAACTTTCTTTCTTTCTTTCTTTCTTTCTTTCTTTCTTTCTTTCTTTCTTTCTTTCTTTCTCTTTCTTTTTTTTTTTCAACTTCCCATCAAGCAAAGTCTATCCTGCTTCAAAAACAGAAAAGTACCCTCAAGTATCATTAAAGAACTTAACGTTTTTATCCCAACTCAAGCAAGCCTGAGAATTGGGATTCTGGCTCATTTTGCCTTTGCAGGAAGCTGTTAGCACCTGTGGGTCTGTAGGGAGAATTCTCTAGAAGCTTTCCAGACACAGAGTCAATGGCTCATCTGGTCAAGGAGAAGCTAGGCTCCTGAGGGGGGAGGCCTTGTCCTGGGGTGCTGTGCACCCCGTGATCCCAGAGAGAGGCCTGAGCTCCACTGCAAATTAAGTAAAAGCCGTATTGTTGCCTGAAGGTGCCACATGCCATGGCCCTAGTCACGTGCCAGCCTCAGGGAACCAAGCAGGCCCTTGCTCTGCAGAGAGGAATGCCTGTGCATTTTGCGCCTGCGTGCAGTTTCAAGTGAGGGCCAGCAAGCCCCACGGAATCTTCTAGATTCCTTTGCACTCTGAGTCTGAGTGCCATTCCGCAAGGCATGAATCTCTAGTGCAGCCTTTCTCATAAACCTGAAATTCTCAAAGATGCCGTTTCCAAAAGCCGCAAGCGCGAGCCCATCCTCCAGTCTCTGCCCAACGTGTCTCCTCAGAAATAGCTCCAGAGATTTGGAAATAAGTCTAGAGGAGGCGGAAGCCTGGAAAGATTGCCAAAAACATATCTAAACACCAAACTGAGATATGTCTCTGTCCTAATATAGCAAAGCCATCTCCCTTGATCAAACGATAATAATTAGATCAGACTTAATTGAAAATAACAGACCACTCAGTGAGCTGCTTGGAAGACAAAAGCTTAGGATGGCTGGTACGCAGCATCCCAAGACCTGGATTCAGGGCTTCCTTCCATCACCGTGTTGCCGGGTTCTGTTGCCGTGTTGGTGGCTGGTTAGCGGATCTGGATGTGGCTTGAATAACTGTCTTTTAAGGAAGGCAAGCGATGGCGGGGAGGGCACACCAGCTTCACCTCCACTGCGTCGGGCCACGTCCCCAAGCGTGGGTCATGCTGTCTGTAAGGGGTCCTGAGGGGCCAGGGGCGTCCTGGCAGGGCTGCCGAGGGAGGGCCCAGGTCGGCGCTGGTAACCTGCTCCAGTGCTGGTCTCTGTGGAAGCCAGAGCTGCTTCCATCCCTCGGAGGCCGTGGGAGCTCCTTCGAGGGCACCCTATGTGCTCAGGGGGCTCCTGGGGTCAGACCCTGGGGTTCCCAGCTGGTGCCCACAGTTGCCTGCCAGCACCCAGGGAGGTGCTCTGACAGCAAGCGTCAGATCAGCTGTGACTTGTCCCAGTCCCCCGCCGGTGGGTGGCGCAGCTGAATTAGGGTGATTTACACCTTCTGGGCCCCAGGCCAGCGCTCTTCCCACTGCCCAGACTATGTCATGGGCCGGGGGGCCCTCACACACAGAACCTGTCCCTGGGCTCAGACTTGATGGGCCCTCTGCCTCTCTCTGGGTGTACGTGGCCCCGGGGACTTTGGGAACGTCAAAGTCACATCTCAGCTCAGTCTCTGGCTTCTTCAAGGCAAGGAGTCTGCCATCCGACCACAGGAATGACACTGAGACCACAAGTGATGACACTGAGGGGGAATGCCATCCCTGTCACTGTGGCCACTGTCTCCACAAAGACAGTAGGGCATGGAGGACATCCTTCGTGGGCATCCTGGAGGCAGGATCAGTGTGGACGGGGCAAGTCCTGGCCCAGGAAGGCCCCCAGCCCGTGAGCTCCTGTGGGGGACCAGGTCTGTCTTCCCGGGGCCAGGCCGGCTCCCCTGCACTGCGCCAGCCCTGTGGGGGAGCCACCTGCATGCCTATCCTCTGATGCTGCCCTTCCTCCTGGATCTCCTGCCTGCACCTACCTGCAGAATGGAATGAGAGGAGCTGTGGGATCTTCGGGGGCTGCCCGAGGTCACAGGAGGTCACAGGAGTATGGATGTATATAAGGTCTGAGCAGTTACTTGTGGTGCTAGTGGTGCCCAGACTCATTGCTGGCGGCTGGGGATTCAGCCTAAGCGCCAGGGTCCTGGCAGGGACACCTCCCTTCTGGATGTGTACTTCTTACCTGGTCCTCTGTGCCCGGCCCCGATTCGGAGAGGTGGGCACATCATCTACACCAAAGCTGAAGACAGTCTGCAAAGGAAGCATGTGCTTCAGGGACATCCAGACGTCTGTGAAGGTGGCTAGGGTAGGGTGCAAAGGGGTTATTCTGCTTCTCCCCCATCTTCCCAGGACCAGCGAGCAGCAAGGCCAGCCCTCGGATGCAGCCCCGACGACAGGGGGATGGGGGTGCAGCCTGGCCCAGGTCACTTCCATCCACCCTGCCCACCTCCCGCGCCCCGGGCCAGCGCAGGGACCCTGTGCAGGGGAGCCGTCCTTGTGCAGGCAGCGGCATGTGCCCAGGGATGGATGTGTTGCCCTCACATTGTCAGGGGCAAGGCCCTGAATCACAGGGGCGCTGGCAGGAGAAGCTGCCAGAGTCAAGTGAAAGATGCAAAATGGGCTTCATGGGGATTGAGGCGAAGATGGCAGGAGCGGGGAGAAGGCATTCTCAAGGGCAACCGCAGGGACCAGGTTGCACCACCCAGTCCAGGCCCCGAACACACACACACACACACACACACACACACACACACACGTCCCCTTCAGAGGGGCTTATGTCGCCTGGTTTCCCTGCAGGGGGCAGGGCCTGGATGGCTCCATATAGTCAGGCCCTCCCTGTGGGAGAATGATGCCCCCAGGCCTGCAGCCTGACACAGGGACAGCCTGGGCTCGGCCACCTGGCGTAGTGTCCACCTGGCGTAGAGTCCGGCCGTCAGGCCCTGCATGCATGCGCCAGGAGGCTGGTGCAAGGACCTGCACTCTGACCCAAGCCCCCAGGGGGCCGAGGAAGTGTGTCCCAAGCCCAGTGGCATTGTCCGCAGTGCAGTGCGTGACCTGGCAAATATAGGCAAGCCCAGTTGGGCCCCTCCCGTGGCAGGGACGAGGGGAAGCCATCCTGCAAGTATGGGTGGGGAAGGGCCCTCTGCCTCTCTCTGGGTGTATGTGGCCCTGGGGACTTTGGGAACGTCAAAGTCACATCTCAGCTCAGTCTCTGGCTTCTTCAAGGCAAGGAGTCTGCCATCTGACCACAGGAATGACACTGAGACCACACGTGATGACACTGAGGGGGAATGCCATCCCTGTCATCCCGGGAATGCCCCTTGAGAGGGCCCAGGCCATGTGTTTACACTCCCACCCAGGAGACTCGGGCCTATGACTGTCATCTCCATATGTCAAGGAGGGACATTCAAGGTCATGAGGGAAGGATCCAGTCAGCCCGCAGACTCCCAGAGGCAAGGGCCCACTGGTGCGCATGCGTCCTCACCTCACACTCCTCCACGGCCCCCCTGTGCCCCACTGCCTACCTCCCACCCTGCCCTCGTGCAGATTCAGGGTCGGTGGCATGTGGGTCACCCCCAAGGAACACAGTGCCCAAGCCTGGGAAAGGCTGGATGGCCGAACGCAGAAGTGGCGCCATAGGTCTCTCTCCAGAACGCTCATTTCTTCTAATGAAAGAATCACATTTTCTGCCACAAGAAGGTTGGCGAAGACCTTGCTCACACATAGGACCAGCTTATACCTGTGTGAATCCTGTGCATGGGATGGAAGGGGAGCCTGGGGGGCCTGGGAGGGCTTCTCAGAGGAGGTGAGGGAGAGAGGCACTCAGGCGGTGATGTGGTCTGGGCAGCATCCCAGTCGTGTCTTAGGCAGCGAGCAGTATCAGCTTTTCCTCTTACATTGGAGAAGCTGCATAATTGGATTTCTCTTCTCCGCCTAATTAGTCATTCTTAAACTTTGTTCCTCAGAATATTCCAGTCTCCACTGGGGCTCTCTGCTTTGGGAATCTTGCTGATAATTAAGAATGGAATCTTGGTAGGTCATTTGTCTATTAACCAGGACAAGATGTTCACACAAATGATCTCCAGGTAGGAAGGTGACTTGTGCAAAGTATTCAGTCGGGATTTTTGATGGTGAAAAATAAACAGCCAGGATGTGAGGGCACTGAGGCCGCGACCCCTGCCACCCCACTGACTGCTGGGTTGATCCGGTGGGTCTGGCCGCCGAGGCAGGTGTCCCCTTCCTCCCTCCCTGAAGCCGTGCTGACTGGAGGGGACCCCCTTCCCCAACAGAGGAGGACCTCGGGCCCTGGCACACACGTGGTGCTTGCTTGAGAACACAGGGCTGTCCAGTCCCGAGACTCCAACACATCCAAACAAGGTGCTGCCAGTGTTTACCTTTCTTGAAGAACATTGAACGATTTTTAAATTTAAGCTTTAAGAATAAAGCAAGCAGCCCGATTATGTGTCTGGGTGTGTGTTTGTGTGTGTCTGTGTGTATGATTATTTGGGAAACAGGGGAAAGCAGACTCAGAGACGCTGCGATTAGCAAAGAAGGCCAAATGTTTTAAAATGCGTGATTCCATATGGTGTTTGGAGAATACGAACAT
This sequence comes from Canis lupus dingo, assembly GCF_003254725.2. NCBI lineage: Eukaryota > Metazoa > Chordata > Mammalia > Carnivora > Canidae > Canis > Canis lupus. Next base: position 20,989,568 of record NC_064258.1, on the reverse strand, counting down.
GAGACGGCGTTGGGCTTGGATGGACTTGATGGCTGGCGGAGTTTGGGTGGTAAATGCTGGGGTTGCTAACTGTGCAGGAAGTCAGCACCCATGAGCAGCCAGAGGACTAAGGTTCTTGAATTAACATCAGAAGTCGGGATTTGTTCTGTAAGTAAGCATCGTGTCACTTTGGTTTTCTGTGAAGACAATGGAGCAGAAGGATAACCCAAAAGGGGGTATGCCTAGAATTGCACCTTTCATAAACCAGCACAGAAACCAAGAGGGGGGAAGTACAGTATGGACTTGTTTGCAAAACCAAGTAATGGGTGGGAAGGGATGCCCCACCCAGCTGGCATGTCTTGGGATGGTCTCCCCCTCCCCAGTGTTGCTGTCCTCCACCACAGTCAAGGACAGTGAAAATCCTGAGCTCAGTGGCCCCAAACTTTGAAACCTGAGGGGAAACCAGGACCAAACTTCAGACCGTCCTGTTGGCCCTTTGAGCCATTGCTCTGTGGTCCTGGTGTATCGTGAGTCTGTGCATCTCCGGGGGACACAGCTGCCCCCATGAGCCTGGTGCCCTGGAGCCTCCCGGTGCCTCTTCTCCACCAACCCTGGTGCTGGCTCTGCTCAGCCCTCGCCCTGAATCACAGGCCGGCACCCTGGCTGGACTCATGCGACGGCCACTGGAAGCCCCAACCTCCTTGGAAGGGCAGCACCTGTCCCCATCCTGGACCTGTCTCGGATCCTCATGAGCCCTCTGAGGCCAGCGCCCTTCCTCCGCATCATGCCGGAGGAGGCAGAGATGAAGCTGAGGTGGGAAGGGGCTGGTGGGGGTCACCTGAAGCCACCCAGCTCAGGCCTCCTCAGGACCCTCTTCGGCCTCGTGCAGGCAGGTCGCCATTCAGAGTAGTGTCACATGGAGTAATTGGGCCCTGGACATGTGCAGCCCCTAAGCAGAGAGGCAGCTGCTGGGGGCTTGCCCCGCCCCCAGGCCCTGCCCCCAGACCCTGCCCTTTGGCTTAATTAGGCAACGCTGCAGAATGCATGCATGTGAATACCTTTTGTGTCCCTGGCCAGCTCCTCACAGCCCCTGGAATATCCCCTGTGCTTTTCTGTGTCTGAACCTTTGTGCGGACTATGCCCCTCACACTGAAAGCCCTCCCACTCGTCTTTATCCTTCCAGATCACTCCCATCTGTCAGCCTGCCCAGACCCCACACCCTCACCGAGCCTTCTCTCCTGGCCCTGGGTCATCCTGCCCAGTTCTCAGCACCAGGACCCTTTGTTTCCCCTGACCTTGCCCCACGAGTCTGTGGTCACTTCTCCGTCACTGGTGGTTGCATCTGGGCTTCTTTCTGCACGGCGGCCGGCAGGCCTGGTCCTGTCCCTCCCCATCACATGCTCTGCGAATGTGAGGACACCCTGGTTTCCCTGAAATGCCAGATCTGTGTGATGAATGCACAGCGCCCTGCAGGGGACCTTCTGGTGCTCAATAAAAGCTAATCCATATGTTGCACTAAGCCTCAGTTGTGAGCGGGGCCAGTTCGGGGTGTGCTGGAGGCTCCGTGAGCCGTCCCTGGTGATGTGCAGCATCTGGGGGGGCGCCCCTCACAGGGGAGCACCGGGGTCAAGTCCTGCAGGTGTTGCCCAGCATGATGGTGGCGATGACAACAAGGGATGATGATTCATCATTACCTTTCAGCAAGAAGAAAGGACAGTGGCAGACGTTTCTTATAGAAAACAGCTCGCAGCCCACTCTGCCTGGCCAGGCCAGGAGGCTCTCAGGGTTTATTGGTGACGGATGGACTTGGCTACTCTAACTGGTCCAAATTGGGATGTGCGTGTGGGCCACCCAAGACTGGCCCTGCTCACGGAGGTGGCACTGGATCTGTGAACTCTGAAGGCATCGCAGACTCCTGGACAAGATGATAACTTAATGGTAGGAGGGTGGCAGGCTGCAGCGGCCTCCAGGCCTGGGCTTCGTGTCTGTGGTCAGCCCTGCCACACACCTGTGGCCAGGTGGGGCTGTGCGGGGCTGTGAGGGCTGCTCGTCCGGCGGGAACTGCCCATCTCCAGGTCCTGTCCAGCTCCGGGTGACAGCGCAAGCGGTCGGGGCAGAAGCCCTCAGTCCCTATGTGCTGGTGGAGAAAGACGTTTTATGGAAACAATGGCTTCCTTCCTCTGACTTGAGCCTGATGCTTATCAAGAGCAGAGCTGAGAGAAATGAGCATGCCTCTGCTCTTAAAGGAGAGGCGGCCTCCAAGAAGAGTGGGTTTGGCAGCCCCGTGGGGTTCAGGCCACCACATGTGGGTGGACAGAGTGGCGCGCACTCGCCAGTTGCCTTTGGGGCCTCTTCTGTGGGCTGTGTGCCACCTGCCAGGGTCAAAAGACTGTAGGAACCTTCCGAACTTGCTAAAGCTCTTGAGCTGCTGCCTGCCAGTGGTAGTCGGTACCCGGGGGTAGGATACCGCCTTCCCCTCTCTGCAGCTGGACATGATGCCAGCTCCCAGGTGGCCCTTCTGTCCAGGGCAGCACACCAACGGTGCACCCCACAAGCAGGCATCTACTGCAGCCTCCCCCCTGTGCTTGACACCGAAGGAGATGGAAAACACCGGAAAATGACTTCCATTCTCAAGTTTGGGAGGTGAGGTGTAGTTCTTGTCCTGGTAGCTGGAGAATGACGCGTGATGGCTGTTACCTAGGGCCACCCTGGGGGGTCTGGCTGCATGGGGGCAAGGAGTGGAGGGAGGAAAGAGGGAGGAGTGGAGGGAGGAGGGACACGAAGCCATGGCGCCAGGGCCGGGGGCAGAGAGTGGAAAAAAGCGTTTTTTTTTTTCCTTCTGACATTGGATGGCTCAAAGACCCTTCTAAATTCACAAGAGTGTTGAAAAGTATTTTCACTTCTCCAACTTAAAATGTGCCTTTTTTATTTTGAGAAGACGTCTTGCAAAATGGGATAAAATTACTCCCTATTCCTTGGCAAACAACGTTTATCGCGGAGCTGTTTGGGTTAGTTTATGAATGTTGTGGAACCCAGCACTTAAAATAATGCAGCTGCACATTGGACCAGAGGAGCGCCGTCTGCGGCCCGAGCATTAGGAGGGTGTCGGTGGTGGGGCGGGCGGAGTGAGCGCCCGTCCTGCCTGGGGCCCTGGAGGAGCATCCCTCCTGGGGGTCTTGGGCCAGACTCCCTCGTCAACACCACTGAGAAGCCCCCCGGGGGTGGGGAGGTGGCGTTCCAGGATGTTCCAGGATGAGCAGCGGTGGCCATGCACCCAAAGCCAGGTCCCATGGGTGAGCTGTGAACCAACTGAGCGCCCCCATCCCAGGAACAGTTGTGGCTGTGGCCAGATGAGAGGTGGGCCTCCCTGGGTTTCTGCTACGGCTCCGACTTCCGAGGGAGGGGGCAGGAGGGCTCTGTTTGTCACCCAGGAATGGCTGTGGCCGTGTGTGCCCTGTGTGCCCCCCAGAGCCCCCCACCCCGTGTGCAGGGGATGCTGAGAGAGCCTCTCCAGCCTGCACTGGGCTTGGCGCTCACGTTCCTCCTCCTCCTCCGCAGCACCAATGATGTATGCGATTTACGGGGCAGGCGGGGGGGGGGGGGGGGGGGGGTGTCGAGCAGCTCTTGTAAACCATCTGGGAAGTCCCAGTGTCAGCGCCATCGCCCCATGGCCCAGAGCGCAGCAGTCCCTCCTAGGCCATATCCGTATCCACGGAGAGGTAACAACCCACCAATGAAACCTGAAACCGCCATGGACAGACACAGGTGATCACACGGGACATTTCCCCGATGTGCCTGGTTTTCTAACGCAACCTTATCGCCACTTTGACAACCTGGGATGTCTCCTCCTGCACTTTAACCTACACGTAGTTTCTAACCATTTCACTTAGTCTTCTTCATATGGAATGAAGAATTTTATGGATTCTAAATGCACCTTGTTCTGGTGTTCTTTACTACAGAAGTCGCACATGCTTTATTTAAGGGGGAAAAATGAGCAAAATAAAAAAGAAAAGCAAAACTGCCTGCCTCCCCACCCCCACCCCCAGCAGAGCCTCCACAGGTCCAGACCATCCTGCGTGCACGGTGCCTCCCGGGAACCTGTGTGTTTGCTCCAGAATCAGAGGGTCTGGATAGAGACCTCCCCATGCTGTGTGCTCTGTAGCCCCCACGCCTCACCACAGCATGCGGACCCCTGCCCCCCATGAGGCCTCCCTGTGGGTGCTTTGTGTGCCATTGTCGGTGCTGTATTTGTGGGAGGCTGCAGTGCCCTCTGAGCTGGAGACAGGGTCCCTCCCCGGAGAGGGCTGGTTCCTTTTCAGAGTGCTCGCTCAGTGTTTTATGCAGCCTGGAAAGTAATTGGCCTTCCCCCTCCCCGGCACACCCTAATGAGCCACCCCTCCTGCTCTGGCGGCTTTGTGCAGCACTCCTCAGTTCTGCTCTGTTACCACAAATTATGCTCTCCAAATAACCCTAAAACTCCAGCCACCCTTTGTGTACACACTTAGGCAGCGCGCGGCTTTGTTCCGATTGTTCCTTGAAAGGTACAAAGCGGTTTTTCTTAAGCCTTTGTCGTCTTGGTCTTTCTTTTGGCAGAATTTGGGAATGACAGGTCTTTTCTCTTGGAGCGATTCCCACTCTCTGCAATTTTCCCCCATCAGATAAAGATTTGAGAAGTGAGACATTTGCATTATTATGTGTGTGGATGGATTTCTGCCCCCAGAATCCTATTCAACTTATTTTTTGCAAATTGTGTTACAAAGAAGTAGAAAATACTTTGAGGCTCTTGCAGAGATACCCCAGGGCCTGGGCTTCGAGGGCTTTACAGGAGGTGGCAGCCATGGGGTTGAAACGTGGCCTGCAGGCCCGTCTCCTTAGCCTGTTCCCTGAAAATGTGGGGCTGTCTGGGCCCCAGCAGACCCCACGCTGACCCTGCCCAGAGGGGTCCTGCCCCGGGCCCAAGAGTGCGCCGGCTCCAGACATGCAGGAGGCAGCCCTGTACTGCACAAAGGCTGAGGTTTTGAGTTTCCTCAGAGAGTCTGTGGTCACCCGGGCACAGGCACGAGTGTTCTCGCCGCTCCTGACACATAAGGAAACTTTTGGCCACTTTAAACAGCTCGGCACAAGCTTCTCATGTCTAATTGGTGATTGACCCTTCCGTTTTAGAAATCCTGTTACTCTGGTTTCTACAGAAAGGGTAGAGAGGGAGTCCCCTTGTTGAAGACGGTGGTCAGTGGTCATGCTGGGTTCCACCTGGCCCGTGGGGCCGTGACCCGGCAGGGGTGGCATCCGGGCAGTGGGGCCTGGCCTGGTGTCCTGACCCACTCTGCTCCCGGTGGTGAGGGGGTGCAGTGCTCAGGGCCGCATCCACACCCGCCCCGAGGATCTGCCCGCCAGCTCTGCATGACTCTTCCATTACCCCACCTTGCAGTTCGTGAAATGGAGACACAGAGCCGAGCACCTCATCCAAGTCACGCAGCTGGAGACAGGGCAGTCCAGACTGCACAGCTCTGGGTGTGCGGTCCTGGCCATTGGCCCCTGGTCGCTGCGGCAAATGGGGGGTTCATGTGGACTGGGGTCTGTGTCGGACCTGTGTTCTCTGCCATGGATTTTCCCCAAGATGGGAGTAGTCTAGGACACGTGCTTGTTAACCATGTACGGCTGCCCTGGGGAGGTCACCTGCAGAACCATGTCATCTTCTCATTATTGTGCGTGCACCCTTCTCCACAGGAAACATGAAATGATTTGCATCTGTTTTCCTCAAGAACCTTCTTCACACCTGGGGTGGGTAGGGTAGATAACTAAGAAGGGACAGAGCAGAGATGCGGAGATGGTCGATCTCTCCAGGAAGACCTGACACCCATCTCCAGAGGCAGACGTCCCGAAGGCACAGAGCTGCACGCTCCGAAAACCAGTGACTTCCCCTTTGCTATCTGGAATCTCTAATTCACGTGTGCAGTGGCGTTTCCTTCTGTGTCGGATGACAACAGAAACCCGCTTTGGTGAAGCCCCCGGGGGGAGTGACTCAGGACCCTCACTGAGCACTCTCAGGGCCAGAGGGACGCACCCCAGGTGCGTATAGGACGCAGCCTGGAGTAGGTCTGGATCTTGGGTGCTTGGGGCGGCCCAACGACAGAGCCATTTGAAGGGGATTACGTGACTTGTGGGTCGACCCCACATGTGGGTTTGTGACCTGAAGATCCATGTGATGAGACCTGCCTTTCTTCCTCCTTTGTGATTAACTGCCTCTTGGTTGTTGAATCCCATGAATTACTACGTGAAGATGGTAATTGTCTCATAAACGAGGTGGTCAAGCGGAATGCTCAGGCCCAATTTCATTAATGTGGTGCTACCCCGAGCATCATTGAAACATGAGAATGGACTTGGTCTGGACCTTAAACATTGTTTATTTTTTAGTGAGGGGCTGGAAGGCCCTGCATGAACATCCTTTTCCAGCCAAGTGAAGGTACGTTTGGGGAAAATCTGTGCCAGTGCAGAGGACAAGGTGTGACCCACACAGCACGTGCTGGGGTCCCAGAGGCAGTGCTGGGCTCCAGGGTGAAGGGAGTTGAGACTGTGCTGGGTCCAGGCCCTCGTTGCTCCCACCCTCGGTTCATGGCATGCGTAACCCGGCCCCAGGAACCTGCGTTCCTGCCAGGATTCTGAATGATACAGATTTCAGAGCAGCATTGGGTGGGTCCCCAGGTTCCTTCCGGGGCGCACTTGCATTGTTTATGGAACATTGCCCGTCCTCCTTTGCACAAATGAAACGCTCCCTGTAGATGGCCCCAGCCCTATGCTCTACACTCACCAGATCGTTCCTTACAGAGTGTTCGCTGGGAATGCAGTGTTTGTCAGTGGCTGCGTGAGTTTCTGCTCTGTCCCGCATGGGCCCCCCGCAAGCTGATGGTGAATACAAGGCAGTAAATGCAGGGAAGCAGTACAGGGAGTGGGAACAGTGCTGCGGACTTCAAGTACAGTTTAAATCAGTGTTTATGCCTAAACCATTGCTGGGTCACTGCCTATGGGGTCCAAAGGATCACATCCCCAGGTGTTTCTGTGTGACTGCAATCGCCTTTTTTAGGTATAAATGAGACTTTTACATGAAGAGTGTGGTATTGTCCAGAGGCCAGCAGAACTTTCTGGTCAAAGGGGAGGCTGGGGAAGCCAGACGGCTCTGCTAAGAGGCTCATATCTGCATAGCACAGGACCCTGAGCCTGAGCCTGACCCTGACACTGACCCTGAGCCTGAGACTGACCCTGAGCCTGACCCTGGCCAGACCACGACTAAGTCAGCTCATAGTCTGTATCTTGTCTTTTAAAAAGAAGTTCCATTGTCCTTAGGACATTTTAATTTTAAAGCAGTGCAGAGACTGGTTAGAATGCAGAATTTCTGTTATTCTTTTACAAACCATAATCAGCCTCAAGCACTAATTAGAGGACACATGGTGATTCCCTCAGAGAGCGCAGCAGGGGAGGAGGGTGCCGTCTCCTCCTGTGAAGACGTGCACTCGCCCCCTCCCGAGGCAGCAGGCCTGGCAGGTGTCCTCCCCTGGTTGGATGGACGGGCATGGCGTTGTTGTGTCGGCCTGGAGGGAGACCCCAGGGGCTGGGGCTGGCCCCCCACAGCCACGGAGTTGCCGGCACCCCCACCTTGTCTCGTGCTCACACCTGCTGCAGCAACCCTGTAACGAGGGACCAGCCTCCCATTCTTTCCCCAGTCCTAGGTTAGGAAGATGAGGTGGGGGAAGGACACGGTTTGCCCAAGGTCACAGGAGTGGCCTCCTCAGGGCAGAGAGCAGACCCCAGACCACAAAAAGGGCGGAGCAACCCCTGAGAGGAGGGGCTGGTCACGGATGAACCTTGGGCATGAGAAGTGGTGCCTCAGCCACGGCGGGTTGCAGGCAGGTGCAAAGGGCAGGTGGAGTTCTCTTTGGACACGAGCAAAGCCTGGGGGTACTGAGGAGTATGGGGGAGGGGGCTGACGTGAACAGCAGCATCCCTCGGAGCCTCCACGGCACAGATAACCACGCCTCCGACTGCATTTCTGACCAGATGGACCGTTCACCCCGCTGTTCACCTCCTGCTCCCGAGAGAGCTGACTGCAGCGGGGGCCACCACCCGCAGGCCCAGCAAAGACCTGAAGCGCGGTCTCTGCAGAACACAGAGCTCCAGGTGGGGCCCTCTCCCCTGTGCTCTGGCCGCCAGGATGCTTTAGCCTCTCCGGCGCCCCCCGGCATCTCAGCACACCTGGCAGATCCACGGCGCCCCATCCTGGAGGCCCCCACCTGCCGGCTCCTGTCCCCCGAAAGACCCAGCAGACAGTGTCCATGTCATTGGTGCTGTGCACAGGTCCAGGAGCCAGGGAGCTTGGACTCGGCTGGTCCTCCTAGACGGGTCTTCCTGGCACCTAGGGACAGTGCATGCGTCGCTGGAGCTGAGTGATTAGTGCTTGCTGTTCACAGGCTGTGCAAGTTCTGAGCACCTGAGCCCTCAGATGAGGAAACCGGGACTCAGAGAGGCCAGGTGGCTTGCCCTAGGTCACACAGCCCTCAGGTCCCAAAGCCAGAACCATGGTCAGGCTGTCACTCAGGTGCTATCAGCAGGTGGATGATTTCCCGGAATCCAAGGAGAAGAATCAGCTCAGGTCTCTGGAACCCTGGTTTCTAGGCGGAGCCTCCCCCTGAGACTGCATTCAGGGCCCTGCCACACATGCCCGAAGGCACAGACCCTCCCCCAGCATGTGCCCCCTCCCCGTCCTTAGGAAGCCCAGGAGCATACTGTGGGTGGCTGCCCACAGAGCAGGGCTGCAGGGGCTGCACAGGCAGACTGGCTTCAAACCCTGGAACCCATTTCCAACTGAACCCTTGTGTCAGGACACTCCTCGTGTTGGCAGCTCTAAGTTCAGGATGCACAGTCAGTCCAAAATCCAGGTCCACCTGAGCAGGTGGCCCCAGCTGTGACCTGATGTACAATGTAAAGGATGTGGGGATGAGGCCCAGCCTCTGCATGGAGGCAGTGGGCTTCCTTGGCCCAGGAACGCTCCAGCTCTGCGGGTGAGGTGCCCCCGCAAATGGCACCCCCCACCCCCGCCCAGCCACGCTAGGGCCACCGCCACACTCTCAGGCGTGCACGCTGTTGGATATGGGCTGGGGACCGTTTCTTCTTGGAGCTTCCTCTGTTTTTAAGCATTTTGTTTGTTTAAAGAAAGACATACAAGCACTGAGTAGGCATCAGAGCGCCGGGCCCCAGGTCCCAGCCCTGCAGGGCCCCGCAGAGCGTCCACAGTCAGCCGCCACATCCCCTGTCCCACGAGGAGGTCTGAGCACACGACCAGATGCCTCCCCAACCCCACAATGCTGTGCTCCCTCGACAGACACATCAAACTCACTGAGCGCTTGCATGTTCGTGTGGGCTGAGAGCTGTTCTCATTTTTGTTGTGCGAACCCGCACTGTTCTGATGATCGACTGAGGACTTTCCCCATGGCAGCGCAGCACGCACGTCTTCGGGGACGAGACTGGTACCTGCATCTTCAAAGTGGAAACAGGCAGGCTCGGGGCTGTGCGTGGGGGCCCACCCTGCACATCCTCCTCCCAGGGTTTGTGGTCGTCCTCCTCTTTCCCTCCACAGGTGTGGGGCGGGCACGTAGCTGGTGTGACCCCAGCTGCTGTAAATAAACCCCAGCCATCCATCGGGAACCTTCCTCCGCCAGAGGTGCTCCTTCCTGGAGGACATGTTCTGAGCACTTCTGGCTGTGCTGCAGGTGTCCTTCTGCTTCCATTGGACTCACTGCTGACTCTTGCAGGTGAACAGTGTTAAATAAACCACAGTAGTGAGTGCAGACATTGCATTTCGGGTGCTTTCTAACAAAATCCAGTAGGATCCTGCGTGCGTCCATAGAGAGAAGTGGTGACCAGAGCCACCCACCTGTTGGAACCCCCATTGTGTTGGAGGCGGGAGTGTTAAACAACCTCATTGTCTGAAAACCACGTGTGAGCCAGCAAGCACAAGGATGAAGGGGGCACCCGCAGACGTGCAGCCCAGTGTCCTCCTCCTGCCCTTCCGTGACCCATCATGTGAAGTCCCCCGGCCCTCTGAATGCCCACAGCCCTGCTCCTCAAGACCTGCTGCTCTGCCAGGAGGAGGGTCCCCGGAGAGCACCTGTGCTGGGCTGTGTGCACCATCTGGCTCCAGGGAGCTGCGCTGAACGGGGTTTTTCCTCCAAGGTGGCAGCCGCCTCAGGAGGGTCTTCAACGCCAGAGGAAAGGGCAGCTGCGTGAAGGGTTCCGCGGGCCTTACCCTGCCCTGGGGCACCTGAACTGGTGGCACAGGTGACCCTGGGCACCCCCCCCCCGGGAGAGGACACAGACACAGGAGCCATGCAGCTCCCCAGCATGGGAAGCTGGGAAGAAGAGGATTCTTCCCAGGAATGCATTTCTGATTCGTCCCTTGGGCTCAGCTTCTCTTACAAAGTTTTTCTTGCTATCATTTTATTTTGGTGGCTCAGGTTCCCACGGTGGATTCAGGGGGCAGGAGGATGGAATTCATCAGATCATGACGCAGGAGCATGTCCAGGGTGTCTTGCTCGTGAGATGGGGGGGTCCCGGCCAACCCACCCTAGGTGACAGCGGCAGCTGGTGTGCAGCTCCACTGGGTCCCTTGTGTCTGAGCGCCGCCACCCGCCAGCGCCGGGTTCACACGCCACCTTGCGTGGGGACGGCCCGACCCCACAGTGACCCGACAGTAGCTTCGTTCACCCGACATGCTGGGGTTTTCCTTTAAACCTGGACACTTTGTCTTTGGGATATTGTCAGAGAACCAATCCTTTCCACTGAAGCACATGCTTTGTTGTCCATACATGACATTCTCTGCTCGTTTTCATATGGGCCCTCATCAGTTCGGGTGTCGTTGGGGAAAAAAGGGAAGAACCAAAGAGAGGTTGCAGGGTTGCTCCTGAACACCCGAGCACAGCAGCAACTTCAGAGCACCCTATAAACCCCATCTGTCCCTCCACGACCACGATCCTAACACGGAAGGAAAGACGGCCCCATCTGCACATACGTTGCCTCATTCCGAGGATAGTGTAGCATCCCCACCCCGGTGGGTCCAGCGCCCTTTTCACTGTCTATGTGTGTGCACTGTGTGTGTGTGTGTGTGTGTATGCTGTGTATGGGTATTCGTGTATCTGTGCAGCTGGGGGTGTACATTCATGTGTGTGACATCTTTGTATGTGGACATACATGTGTGTATCTGTGTGTATAAATCCATGTGTATTTGTGTATATGATGTGCATATACATGTGTGCATCTCTGTGTGTGTATATCCATGTGTGAGATATCTGTGTGTATCATACATCCATGTCTACTATTGTGTGTACACATGCATGTGTGTGTATCCGTGTGTGATATCTGTGTATCTGTGTGTGTCTACTATTGTGTGTGCATGCACACGTGTGTATCTGTGTGTATGTACACCTGTGCATGTATGTGTGTGATATCTGTGGGGGGGGGGGCATGGCCGCAAAAGAGCCGTGTGGCCCATAGCGTTTGGGTGGGGCAGGGCGGGGGGCACGCAGTAGCCACAGGAGCAGCACTGACCTGCCTTCCCCGTCTCCCAGGAGCTGTGCCGGCAGCGCATGGCCATGCGCCCATCCGAACGCCCAGAGGCCCCGCACACGTCGCGCATCAACAGCGTGTCGTCCCAGTTCAGTGATGGGCCGATGGCCAGCCCCTCTGCCAGGAGCAGCACATCGTCCTGGTCCGAGGAGCCCGTGCAGCCCCACATGGACATCTCCACCGGCCACATGGTCCTGGTAAGGGCTGCGGTCCTCTCCACCAGGAACCGCAGGGCACACGCCTGCAGGAGGGGGAGTGAGGGTGGGCATGCGGGGAGGGGGCTCCTGCCAACACACGTCCCCTGATTCCCACCACACACCCAGGCCGTGTCAGAAGCCATGGTGACAACGTGCTGGCCACCGAACCCGACTGGTCAGGCAGCTGCCGGCGAGATGAAACCCAGTGTCAGAGCGCCTCAGGCTTGGTCCTCTGGGCTCAGGGGAGGGTGAGCACGTGCACCCGTACACACCTAATCATGCATGGGATTCTGCCCTGGTCATTTTGTTTTCAGTGTGGAATTTGCATCAGTGAGCGCCTGCTGTGTGTGCTGCTGTCGCTCAACCTCTGATCCACCAGGACACAATCATGGTGTCTTCCCCTCCAAGGCAGATCACCAGGTGTGGTCGGGGAGGCAGGGGGGTGTCACTGATTCTACTTAACAGTGAGGGGGACAGAGGTAGGGGCTCAGAGCCTTGCTGGTTTGCAAGACACCCCCTGGAGGCCCTGGTGTAGACAGGCCACCCTCCCCCAGGCCCTGGTGTAGACATGCCCCCCCTGGAGGATCTGGTGTAGATGCATCCCCCATGGAGGCCCTGGTGTAGACACGCCTCCCCCCCCAGCTCCTGGTGTGGACACACCCCCTGGAGGATCTGGTGTAGACATGCCTCCCCCCCCAGCTCCTGGTGTGGACATGCCCCCCTGGGGGATCTGGTGTAGACATGCCCTCCAGACGCCCTGGTGTAGACACCCCCCCCGCCTGTCCGGCTCCCTATCCTATCTTTCCCCAAACTGCGCGTTGACTTCAGAGGGCCACGTGTGGAGAGGTGGTGCATAGCCGTGCTACACAGTTGCTGTTTGAGTTATGCTAAGAGGTGTCCATCTCACTGGCTGTCTCCTGAAGGCTCCTGGGTCCTTGGGCCACACGCATCTTCCTGTTGGTGCTTGTAAAGCACAGCCCCAAGCTATTAGCCATGACTGTCCTCCTGGAGACAGGCTTCCTGGGGTGATAGGCAGAGCGTGGTCTCCCCACTCCTGAGGCCGCCATCAGGGGAACCCGCACACAGAGCCCTGTGTCCTCGAGCCCTGTAGGCTGAAGCCCAAGATCAAGGGACCACAGCGTGGGAGTCTGGGGAGGCCCCTTCCCTGTGCATAGCTGCCCCGTTCTCACTGCGTCCTCCTGGCTCCTGGGGGGCAGGTCTCGGGGCGGCCACTTGGCGGTTTGCCACCCCAGCCTTGCGTCTCACATCCTGACCCGCAGTGGGAGCACGGTCTGCACAGTGACATGCGTTGGGGGGCCTCTAGGCACTTCCTGCCTGTGCACCCGTCCTGACATTCTGTCTTCTGACCCAGCATGATGGGCGGCGTCAGGCACTCTGGCCACCCTGTGCTGACCACCCCAAGCACCTCCCCTCGTGGGGAGCCCCGGGCCCGGGGTCCCCGCGGGGAAGGCCACAGGCACAGTGTGGCCGGCCCAGGGCCCATTCCATGTTGCCTGGCCGTGTCCTCCAAGGCACCCGCTGCAAACCTGCGTGTGTCAGAACCCCAGGGATGCGCCAATGCCTGACCTTCTACCTCATTAAGGCTACAAGGGAGATAATTCTTCGGTGATCAGTCAGCCCAACTCTCCGTGAGGGAACGTTCATGTTTATCAGACAGCAACATGATGATCTCCCCAAACTACATGCGAAGGATTCAAAGACCATCAGATAAAATACACGAGGTCCAGGTGAATCCTAGGGACCAGCTGCTCCAGATATGCAGCTGCACCATGGACGTCATGCACCTGTGACACCTCAACTTACAGACGTGATGGAGTCCAGGGCAGGGTGGCAGCAGGAGCACCCCATAAGGTGGAGAGGAGATGGCCAAGTTATCTGGAAAACACACTCCTCACCAAAACCTGTGGCCAGTGCGCAACAGTGCAACGTTTCCGTTAGCAAAGGATGGAGAGCGTGTTGGAAGGAACAAGTGCGAGGTTAGAAAGGCAAAATGGACCCGACACGCTAGAGCACTGTCAGGGGCAGCAGACCTGGGGTGGGGCTGACCTAGAAGCAAGGCTGACCTGGGGGTAGAGGTGACCCAGGGGCGGGGCTGATGGGGGGGTGTAGGGCTGACTTGGGGGTGGAGGTGACCTGGAGGCAGGATTGACCCAGAGGTGGGGCTTATCTGGGGGCAGGGCTGACCTGGGAAGCAGGTTGACCCAGGGTGAGGGTCACCTGGGGAAGGAGCCCCCACCTCCCAGTCCCCAGCCCCCTCTTGGTCTGGTTACTCTGCTGTAGAATCCAGGGTTTCCTGCCTGGAAGCCACAGGAATGGAATTCTAGAAATAAACGTTGCAGCCAGCAAGTGACCAGAGAGAGGAAGCAGGCACTGAGGCTTTGCATGGAAGAAGGGAGATCAAGGGCTGACGGGTCAGCAGGGGTCAGGGGTTGCAGGTCACCCACTACTCCACAGTGACAGCACTGGTGATACTAGCCTGCTAGGCCTGGGTAGCCTTCTTGGGGAAGAGGCTGAGGGGGGAAGGATTAGTACCCCTGCTCAAGGGGTCCAGGGTAGGTGGATGGTCCACCCAGAGGTAAGTCAGGGGAGTACATGCTGACCGAGGCCCAGAGACACCACAGGGTCAGGGTTGAGAGGAAAGGCGGGGGCAGGGAATTAGAGGGAATTCTCTGGCAGCCATGGGGTGAGAACGTGGGGAGGGTCATGGCTGCTCCCAGGGGCATCAGAGCTGCCCTGCGGGGGCACCGAGAGGCTCACGGACACCCCCACCTTCAGCCCAGGGATGGAGGGGGCAGTGGATGTGGGCCCACCTGCTCCTGGAGCCTGCAGAGCGTTGGACCAGGTGGGGAGTGTTTGCAGGAGGGTTGGGACCCCTGGGAGCCAGGCCCTGGGGGGAAGCACCTGTGTCAGTAGCCTGGCTGGTGCCTGAAGGAACGTTTGCAAGGGAGCACGGTAGCGTGTAATCAGGGCCAAGGGCAAAGTCTGAAACACGCAACCCCATGCAGCCTACCTTGTGAAGCATTACAAACATCCTCATACCTTGAGTGTCTGAGGGCAGAGCTGCTGGTAAAGGATCATCTTTGAGGTTAGTATTTTTGTTTTTTTAAAGATTTTATTTATTTATTCATAAGAAACCCAGAGAGAGAGGCAGAGACACAGGCAGAGGGAAAAGCAGGCTCCATGCAGGGAGCCTGATGTGGGACTCAATCCAAGGACCCCGGGATCACACCCTGAGCTGAAGGCAGATGCTCAACCACTGAGCCCCCCAGACACCCTGAGTTTAATTTTTAAAGAGGTCTGTTTCCACATCACACTTGTCCTCAGAAGTTGAGCGTGGCGGCCCTGTAGATGCTGAGATCAGGTCAGCGTCCTGCGAGTTGCTGAGAGTTGCTGATGGCCGGGAGCCTGTGGAGAAGTGGCATGAGAGTGAGTGGACACAGAGGAGCCACAGGGCTCGGCCGCCCATCCACCACACTCTTCTCCACTTCTCTCCTGAGTGCGGGGAGCGGGAACATTGAGCAAAAGCTGGCTTGCTGCTGGCTCCGTTAGTTATGGTGTAAAGATAGATGACCTAACCCAGGACGTGGGTGCTGGAGAGCATCTTGGTCCCTGTGGGAGGTATGGATTTCACCTCATAGCACCCTTGCCTTCCCTGCATCCTTGGACACAATGCAGCAGGAATGAGCATCCTGACCGTTTAGGGGACAGCCGCCATCCGGAAGCCATGCAGTGGGAGCCGTCGTGCACCCCGTTTCACAGATGGAGACCACGGGACTGAGTGGTACATGCAAATGACTGTCCCAACCCCAGGAAGAAAGACGAAAGGCCTGGCGTCTTTGAGAACAGAGGGAATGAGCTGCAGCAGGTGTCAGCTCAGCAGCTGACTGAGGGCTGTGGAAGGCCTGCGAGGGCTGGCGAGCACTGTGCCCACAGTGGGGACCCCGGCGCTGGCAGAGCCCTGCCTCGCCCATGTCTCTGCCTCCTGGGTGTCCCACGTTCCTTCTCCAGCCTCCCCAACCATTTCCGTCCCAGCGGCCTCCTGGGTCAAGTGCTCCTTCATACTCCCCAGGCCCCAAGTCCCCTGCTTACCTGGGAAGGCTGGCGGCAGGTGCTCCGACTGCAGGCTGGCACAGCATGGCCTCGGGCAGCTTACAACCAGGACCTCATAGTCTTTCTAAAAGGATGCAGTTCTGTGAGGCTCCTTCCCTCCCTGAGGCCTGAATGAGCATCATGGCACTCTGGCCGCCATCCTCACCGTGAGGTGACTGCCCCTCAATCCCCACCCCGGAGCCAACGTTATTGTCAGGTGTTTGCTGCTTGGAACGGAACACAGTCCTTCATGGGACCCAGGGTCTGAGAGGGGGCTCCATAGGAGTACATGACTCTGCTCTGCATGTCTTGACAGACCCTTAGTTCTCTGTTACTCCATTTACAGTCACCTATGCTGCTAGGGGTGATTTAGGCAGTTTTCAAATTTCGCCACTTCAAACACAGCATATGTGAAAATAATCCCAGGCTAAACGTCTAGAAGACCCTGGGTCATTGAGGATGCAGTTTCATTTATTTGGGGAGGTATCAGCAAACTTCCTGCCAAACGTTTGACTGATGGACATTCCTACCAGCTCGGTAAAACACGGTGCCTGTACCCCAGATGCTCCCCAGCCTTGGGTATGGCCAGCCTTCATCTTTGCTGCTGATGTGTGGAAATGATATTTTAAAGCAGGTTTTTTAAGATTTTATTTATTTATTTGAGAGAGAGAGAGAGTACAAGCAGGGGGAGCGGCAGAGGCAGAGGGAGAAGCAGGCCCTCCATAAAGCAGGGAGCCCAACATGGGGCTCGATCCCAGACCCTGGGGTCACGACCTGGCTGGAAGGCAGACACTTCACTGACTGAGCCATCCAGATGCCCCTAAAGCAGTTTTAATTTACATTTCTCTCATTGTACATAAGACTGAGCAACTCTTCCAACATTTGGGAGCTCTTACTGTTCCTCCTGAGAACGGCTTCAGAAGTGTCCCCTCGGGGCTGCAGGGCTACCGGCCTCTGAATGTGCACACGTTCTGCGCATTCATGCTGACGACAGTGTACGGACCTCGGCACTGTAGTGAAGCCGAGGTGCTCTTGTCCCCTGTGTGACTGACTCTTCCACCTGTGGGAGGGGCTCTGCTAGCGATGGATTTGGAGGAAGTTTCAGTACGAACCACAAAAATGAACCCTCCGCAAGGTCCCCCTGGAACAGAGACATGCATCACCAGGTTGGGAGGCTGGCAGGCTCCAAGCCTCACGACGTTTCCCGTGCACACCAGCATTGTGAGGTGGGCCAGGAGTGTCGTTTCCTATTCTAAAAACAATGTTCCTGGTGACATGAGTGGGGAGGGCGCCCCCGAAAGTCCCGAGTGCCTGGCTGCTGCTCGGTCTTCCTCCCTAAGGACCTGTCCTGGGGGCTGGAACAGCAGAGATGGACTTCCTCACGATCCTGGAGGCCACAGTGCTAAGATCCAGTCGTGCACAGGGCTGGTTCCTCCCGGGCCGCTCTCCCTGTGTATGGGCGGCCGTCCTCTCCCTGTGTCCTCAGTGGGTGTCCCTCCGTGTGTGTGTGTCCTCATGTCCCCTTCTTACCAAGACACTGGGCACCCCAGGTCAGGGCCCATCCTAGTGACCTCGTCTTACCTTAGCTACCTCTTTAAGACCCACCTCCAAATACAGGTATGCCCTGAGTCCCAGGGGTGGGGGCTTCCACGCAGGAAGGTGGGGACGCTGTGAGCCTGTGACAAGTGCCGGTGCCTGAACTACCCCATGTCTTCTGTAGTTGAGCCAGGTGCCAGGCCCTGGTCTTTCCCATCGTGTTTCCCATGCACTGCAGGGCCTGAGCAAGCGATGACACTGCCTGTGCCCGGCTCTGCAGCCTGCACACCCCGCACCCTGAGAGCTGCGCAGGGCCCCAGAGATGGGCTGGCAAAGCATTCATAGCTCCTGCTCCTTCCAGGCTCACATTCCCTGCCTCCTGCCCCCAGCCCCTACCTCCTGCCCTGGCCCCACCTCCCAGCCTGTCACTGTTACTCTGGGAGAAGGCAGCTCTGCAGGAGGCCACCTGGGAAGGGAAGTAGCCACTGGGCTTTAATTCAGTAACAGCATGTGGCCGCCCTTACATAGGGCCTGACGGTTTCCACCCATGAGCTAGGCCCTGGGGACAGGTGCTCAGGGCAGGAGGGACAGGCCAGGAGCACCTCCTTAGTGGAAGGGGTGCGGGGGGCGGGGGGGCTGACCCAGCCAGATGTTCTGGGAGCTGAGCCCCGGAGCCAGGTGCTCTGCACCAGAGACGTTCCCGACCCCCAGGTTCCCTGCTGCTGGGGATAGGAGGGACGGTGCCCTGTATCCGCACCGCTCTCACAGTGCTGCTGCCCCTGCCCCACAACCGTTCCTGAGGCACCCGAGGCTCCTTTGGCAGCTGGGACATTGGTGACTCTCAGCAGCTTGATCTTGACACAAGCAAAGAGTGTCAATTCTGTTGTTCAGTCTTTATAGGGACGCGTGGATTATTTATTGTGTTTTTGATGGAGGAATGTGATCTGCTGTGTTGTTTTTTAACATCTGCTTTATTATTTAAAGTGCTAGGATGAGGCTAGAACATTTCCCCTGCTTGTTAGACCTTCTCGTAGTATGTAAATTGGGTAAAGCAGAGTAAGTGAAGTCAGACATACAATTATATTCGTTGAATTAAGTTAAATAATCAAACACTGCATTTGGTAGTTAGCAGGTCTAGGAGCTCATGTCTATGAGAAATCAAAATCGGTGCCCAAAACAGGACATGGAGGGTGTTCATTCACATATATGTGAGCAGGAAATACTTTCTGAGCATCCAGGGACCTACTGGGGCTTCCCTGATATCAACCTGACAGGATAAGCCACAGAGAGATGCTCACATCTCCCCCCACCCCCATCCTGGCCTGTTCAGTTGCCTCTAGACGGTGCAGAGGAATGCACCGGCAGCAGCACGGTTCCCGGCCCAGGATGGAGCAATGTGATTGTGTCTGTGCAAACGAACGCAAAAATTTAACGCTGTCTAAAACGCGGTTCTTGAAATTGCACAGAGCCTGTCGTTCCACAAATAACTCATATGCGGACAAGCATCCATTGAGTTTGCTCATTTTTGTGTCCTTGGCATCGAGCACACAGCCCTTGGATATAGCAGGCATTGGATAAAAATCAGTCCACATGCCCGAGTGAAGTAGTGATGAGTGTTTCACTCCGGAGAAGTTTACAGTCCATCTGAGGAGGCGTGGACGTCTAGAAAACGCTGGAACATCCGAAGGCCAAGTCATGCTCTTTTGCTGGGAAGATTTCTTCATTCCCTGTGAAGGTGTGCAGTGGACAGGGAGGCTGAGGGGAGCTGGCCCCGAGGGTACTGACTGGGCACAGTCTTGGTCAGAAAGGAGCAGCTGTTTGGGGTGAGTGGAAGGCAGGGTGGGCAACAGCACAGCTCCTGGGAGCCCTGCAGCAGTCCCTAGGGCCGCAGTCTGTAAAGGACTAAGTAGCATGAAGCCGGGCCACACCCAAGCCAGACTGAGCCACCACGTGCAGGCTCATGCCTGATCCTCACACGACGGCTGTGGCTCCTTGAACAGGAAAATAGGGAAAGCGGCATCCACTTGTCCACTTACCCATGTTTGTCTGCTAGGAGGTGAGAGCACATGTGACAAACAAGCTGGGGACCCACAGGGTCTAGACCACTGCGCTCTGACGTGTTTGCCTGAAAATGTTCTGGCAAATCCTCCTGCTGGCATAGTAGACTAGCCAATAGTCCAAGACTCGTTAATTGTTTCTCATTACTTTAAAAATCCCATTATCTGTGATGCCGCAGCCGTTGAGGAGGCAGTTTGTGGCCAGCACAGCGGCTGCCATGCACATCCTTCCACTTTCCTCCAGAACCCACTCCCTTGTCCTGGGGTCTCCCTGGGCCCGGTCTTGGTGCAGACCTGTTCTATTCCTACTTTCGCTCCAGCCTGACTGAATTCCTCCATCAGAGAATCCCTGTTTTGCATTGGTCCTCAGAGTCCAGGTGGCTCAGCAGTTTAGCACTGCCTTCAGCCCAGGGCATGATCCTGGAGACCTGGGATCGAGTCCCACATTGGGCTTCTTGCATGGAGCCTGCATCTCCCTCTGCCTGTGTCTCTGCCTCTCTCTCTCCTCTCTGTGTTTCTCATGAATAAATAAATAAATAAAATCTTTAAAAAAGAAAAGAAAAAACCGCCATGCATTGGTCCTCAGAAACGACAGGCCATTCACAGCCAACAAGTGACCGTCTGTGCTCTCTGCTCTTGTAGAAGCATCTGGGGCACGTGTGCTCCTGTGCCCTTGCGTCTCTTCCACGTGTCCTCTTTTTGTACCCCCACCTGCATTCCAGGGGCTTCCCTCGGGGCTGTTGTCCAGTTTGCACTGTTTCTCTTCAGCAGCGTCTAATTGGTATGCAATCCACCCATTGCATGGATGATTGCAAGGAGCATCATTTTCATTCATGGTTGATCTCTTCATTCTTTTTCAAAACTGCCCGCCATGCTGTTCTTCTCCTGTTGACCCCCATTGCAATAGCTTCAGTCTTCATAGATGTATTATTTGTGTTTCTGCCTAATGCTCTGTCATCTAGGTTCTTCTGAATCTGATCCTGCTCTTTGATGTGTTTTCTGAGTTGCTCATGGGAGTTTGTTTCTGGCAGGTTCTGTGACTTCCAGAATTTCATGAAACCATGCCGAGGGTGATCACCTCGAGAGAGGTTCTCGGGTTACTTTGCCAGACACTTTGGGCTCCCGTGGAGCCGGACCATGTTCATATTGGTTCCTCTCCTGGAGGCCTTCAGACCACCCACATATTGTACGGTTGAGCCTCAGTCCTAGACGAGGCCTGTGGTGCAAACACTTTCCCATCCTGAATCCATGCGGAAACAGACATTCTTTCTCATGCCGCAAGCAAGCCCTTTCCCTGGGGACAGGGTCTCACCAGGGCTCTGGTGTGCAAGGAGGGGTAGGGGTTGTGGACTCCTACATCCACCTTCTACCTTCTGCCCCCAAAACCCCACATGGACAGGAAAGCCAACACCTGGGTTTGAGGTGCAGGAAGTTGTGTGCTCTCCCTTTCTCGGGGGCTTGAGAGCCTTCAGGTCACAAGCTACCCATGTCACTGTTGTCCTCATCCTGGATTTCAGAGGATTTCCCTTCATCTTATGAAAATCTGACTGTGCCCTTAATCAGTGTTTCTACACGTCTTGTGGGGGAGGCTCTTCAGGTCGCCCCATTGCTCACGTCCCTGGGAATAGAAGACTTACAGAGAGTTAAACAAAGGGAACAGGGGATATGCCCTTTGATTTTGCATCACCTTGACAGCCGCACGTGAGAGCCAGTTTCATGAGACCTATACCGGTGGCAAGCTCTTGTCAGAGGAAGCCAGGCAATGACGTCATTCAGACTGGTTCCCACACATCCCTTTCCGTGTGCAGGCGAAGGGGTCACCTTGCATCAGGAGGTGCTCACTGCCCCATGAGTCCATGTTGAGCTGTCTGCAGGTGTGCACTGCCAGGAGCCTTGGCCAGTGGGCAGGGTGGGCAGCCGAGTGGACCCTCAGTGCCGATGGCCAGCGGCCGCGGACGGGATCCAGGTGGCATCCATGTTGTGGCCACAACAAAGGCAGCTGTTGGCAGGGGTGGCCCCAGGTGCTGGAGCTGCATGCACGGGGACAGAAGAGCAGGCGGGATGACATCTGACAGCACAGTCTCACCTCACCCATCAAACCTTGAGGACTCGTGGGTGTAGGGTGCGGGCAGTCTGCCGTAGGATTGGCAGTTAAGCTGGAGAAAGGTTAAAAATATATTTGATAGTCTTATGTCTAACTGTTCACCCTAAGAAAGTGAAGATAATTTCTGATAGATCGCCTCCCTTCTCTTTTCTACCTCACATGCCTCATGTCAAAGGCATGGAATGAAGAACACTTGCCACCCGGCACCTGGCTGTGGTGGCTGACGACCAAGCCTCACTCTGTGTCCTCCCCACACATCAGGGTCCCGCTGCTGGGAAGCTGCAGGAAAGTAGAGGAGGCTCTGGCCTCGTCCCTCTGAGTGAGAGGGGACGAGAGATGCGGGCTCTTGTATGAGCTTTATGAGCTTTCCAGGCGTTTGTGCCGTTGATTCTGCCCCATTCCTGTTTACTCCTCACAGCACGTAGCCTATTGTTTCTAGGAAATTAAAACCTGAAACGTCCTGGATGCAAGGGGTACTTTCAGAATTTTTGTGAGTCTGTCCTGATAACGTGCTGCTATAGGATCCAGCATCTCCCATCCAAACTCTAGGAGAGAAAATTCGTGTCTGTGGGGCCGGCCGACATTGCCCAGGCTGCACTCGCTGGAACTCTCTTCTCCTAAGCCCCTCAGCAGGGAGTCATCGGGAAAGTCATTGTTGTTGGTTCAGGGCGCCCAGGCACTGCCCAGGGAAGACCTGCCATCCTGTGGTGGGGGGGCGGCCTGTGCTGCTAGGCAACCACCCTGCTCCTCTCCAGGGTCTTCTGTTAGCCCACCATTGTTGTCTCTGAGTGAAGACGCTGTCCCCAGGGCTGCCTTGTCAGGAGGGGGAGGGCGATGGTGTTGGGCCTTTGAGAAAATCGGCTCCTGTAACAGCGGCCTGGAAGTGGCCATGTGAATTTTGTAGTTGACCATCCACGTGGGGAGGGGGTGCCCGGTCACTCACACGCACAGGCCTGCTGGCACACAGCCTGCGGCCATAGCTCTTCAAAACCCGCTCCTCAAGGGCTTCAAGACAATGGTGCTGCCCGAGTCATGGAAGCCAGCGTGGCCAGAGCAGACGGGGGACCCCGGTTCCTCCATCTCACCACTCCGCCCTGAGTGTCGGCCTCAGGAACCTGTGGGTGCACAGGTGGCTCTGGGTGCTGCCCGCTTTGGAGACCCAGCTTCTCTGCTGGAATTTAACAGGAGGCCACTCCAGGGCTTGGTTATCTTAGAGCTGCATTTCCGTGACTTGTTTCCTCTTGTATCCCTGCCTTTCCTGGCAGCTCTTTGGAACCCAGCATTGGTTTCTTGTTGACTTTTGTATCTTAATGGAATTTCTAAATACCCTGCAGCTTTAAGGATTTCTCATATGTCAAAGGGACATGGCTGCAGCTGAAATCAAAGTCTTCTTTTCTCATTCTAAAGATCACGTATTAATTTATATTGACAACGATTTGTTGTGAAGCCATTTGCAAGCACATTCTTTCAAGTTGTTCGAGTAATTTATAAAACAGAAGTAGAGGGTTGCCTGGCTGGCTTAGCGGTTGAGCATCTGCCTTCAGCTCAGGGCATGATCCCAGGCTCCTGGGATCAAGTCCCACATCAGGCTCCCCATAGGGAGCCTGCTTCTCCCTCTGCCTGCGTCTCTCTATCTCTCATAAATGAATAAATAAAATTAAAACAAATAAGCAGAAAGGTAACTTTGTCCGACAGTTTGCTCTTCCAGTTAAACTCTTCTGACTTCTGTTTACATCAAAGCGTTAGAAACGGTAACTTCCTTTGTTAAAGTTAGCATCAGTTCCTGTGCTAAGGTGGCTGTGGTCAAGCTTGGATTTTATGGATGGAACGATTTACTTACTGCCAAGCACAGGGGTTTAGGAGATGCGTGAGGAGAGAACAGGGGTGGAGAGCAGCTGGGGGCCGCATTGTCTTTCGTGCAGATCCTCTGATGCCCATTTGTCTGTCAGGTGAACATGTTGTTGGTAGAAGCTAGACTCCTTAGCAGCGAATTCTTACAGTTGTTTTGAGAGTTCCAAATGCCATGGGTAGACATTTTAAACTCCTAAAAATCAGAAATTAGTAGAAATACCACAAAATTGAATTATCTTTTTCTTTAGACTTATGTTAATTGTAGGGGCTGCCGACTAGCAGACAGACATTTAAAAATCACCACATTGTCCGTTGTGGGGTTGTGGGGAGGGGGTGGCGGTTGTTGTTACTGTCTATAGACCAAAATTACAAAAAGAAGAGAAACACACAAAAGATATTTGGTAAAGGCAGGTGGTCTGGATGAATAATGTTCCTTTCATTAACATATTTCCCTTATTAACTGTATAATTAATTGTACATAGCCCAGGGAAGCTGTGGAAATTGCATTTTGAGATGTATCAAAGCGGACTTATGCTTCAGACTTGCATGCAATTTACCATTAATGAAGCCAGAGATGGAAGCCTCAAATCTATAATTATTACTTACTATTTGAATGACAAGCAAAGAATTTTATCAGCAGAGTTTTAAATGAAAGGGGATTAGCAGCTAATGTTGAAATTGTTAATCTTTCTTATGAAAATAATTTCGAAGAAAATGTTTTAGTGGAAAGAGAGGTTTGAGGGACACATGTGCCATTAAAGCAGCCACTTTCTGCTACTCTGTATGAATTTGTCCCTGTTGACAGCAGGGTGCAAATATTTTTGAAAGTGAATGAATATTTTATAGGCTCCAGAGCTGCTCATGCATTCCAGGAATGGATTATGTAATACTTCCGAATATCCCAGCAAAGGTGAGAGAGTCTGTAAGCCAGCCAAGGGAAAGGAGCCACAGCTGAAACAAATCAAAATATATGAGACTATTCTAAAATAAATGGAAACTTGTCTAATAGTAGAGAAACCTGCCTTTCCCCACTTCTGAGTGCTCATTTAAGATTATAAATAGTAAATATTGTTAAATGGAGCCCTGGTATCCGTTCATCCAGGAGGATTTCCTCCTTGGCGATGCTGCCGTGGTTCTGTCACCTTCAACTCAGGTGCCCCCACGCAGGGCCAGCCTTAATGCCAGGGTTCGCCAAGCTGTCGCCCATTCTCAAGGCTGGGACTCAGACAACAAATATTTATTGACCACCAAGACTGTGCCAGGCTCCATGCCAGCAGTGCAGAGACTGTAAGGAGTGAAATAATTGGCCTCTTGGGAGTACCTAAGATGTATCTTATATTTATTTCTTTGTCCTGATTTTTCCCACTGAGCTAATGGCATGGACTAAAATACTAAGTTGGTAGCACCATCTGGTTAGACCCAGTGTCGCTATGAACAGGAGGTTCAATGTTCAGGTTTCTAGAAGCCCAGGAAGCTTGGTGTGGAAGGCACGGTCCCTGGGCTTCAGGCTCTGCTGAAGCCATGTGCTGACAGGCGGGCAGGTGGCCCCCAGGGGCTCCCTTGTCGTTCCCGGACAGCTCTGAGCTGCCCTCTATGCGGCGCCCAGGGAGCCCAGGCAGGTGGTGATCGGAGATACTGAGGTGTTCTCTCTTTGCTTCCTAAAAATGCTCATTTCCTCAAACCTGTTGCCTTCTTGGTTTCCACCTTTAAAATATTCTTAAAAATATGTTTTGGTGCACTGATGCCATCGTTCTGCTCCAGTTTACGGGTCTCCCTGGAATTGTTTAGTGTCATCGGGGAAGCAGGTCACAATGGCAGTGATGACCCAGGGCACCATGGCGGGCCCTCGTGGGCTGCTGGCACTGCCATGCTGGCGTCCATGGGTGCCACATGATTGCACACCTTTGTCTGTGTTTTAGGATTACCTTACTCATGGACACATACATCAGAGCAGTCCAGGTTAATATAGTTGTTTGATTTTACATTTTGAATTTTGGGTTAAGCCCTTGGCTGTTAATTTTCTGCGGTACTTTGGAGGCACTGCCGTGATGTCGACAACCAGGTAGTGCTATCAACTACCTGGGCATTTCGTCCAGGCGACAGAAGGACAAAGGTCAATGGAAACACCAGGAGTGTTGATGGAATTTCTCAGATTTTACCTCAACCTTTGACTTGGGGTAGATGAAGTCTACCTTGCTTGACCAGATCCATAGGCCCTTGCCCCACTGCAGTTGAACCAGTCATGGAATATTTTACAGACTGAATGATTATAGAAATTCAGGCATATAGGGAGAACAGCTTGGATAATCAAATGAGCAATCTCTATCAAATAGACTAAAATCCTCTAATTTGCTCCGTGAGTGAATCCTGGCAGTTCTGCCTCTAGAATAGATGACACCCCCACCCGCATCTCCGAGCCCCCCCCGCCCCCCGGCCCTCGCCGGTATGTCTGAATGTCAGCCCTCAGGCTCATGTGTGGATGGCCCCTGCCTGGAGCGACAATGACCTTTCAAAATCGCTGTCACCATTATGTGCCCCTTTGCTGAAAACACTCTGGTGGCTTCCCACTGCACTCACTGCAGGCCTCAGATGCCTGCAATCTGCCCCCCAACCTGGGGCCCAGGCTCTGGCCACTGCCCCGCCTCCCACCCCTGGCTCAGGCTGCCCTGGCTTTCTCTCTGGTTCTGGACTGTGCCAGATCCATTCCCGCCCGGGCTCTCCACCTGGCTGCTCTGTCTCCCTGTGATGCCCCCAGGGGCTTTGTGTCATGAGCCCTTCCTGTCCTGCAGGATGTCCTCAGGACTCAGCCCTGCAGAGGGGTCTCCCTTCCTGGGATCTGACCCCCTGCTTCCCGCACCCCTCACTTCTTTGTTGTGTGTTCCTACCACGTTACTGTTATCTTTCTAATGTGTGTGTTTATTTTGTATGTGGTCTGTTCTCCACCTGAACAAACCAACCCCATGAGGACAGAGTCTTTGCTGGGTCCTTGGAACACACCAGTGCCCTGGCTCTTCCGACATGCTAACTACGTGAATAACAGAGGAATAAATCACTAACCCACCAACACAGGGGCAGGAGTCTGAAATAGTGTGGCTCGGGTCTGTCTTCTACAGTGAGAGGGGGACTTCAGCTTTCACTCATGATGTCAAGGACCCTCCTTGCCCTAAATTTAAACATCAGTACCCATACACGTGTGGGAAATAAGGTATAATTCTCTCGATTATTTTCCATTGCTTGTAAGTATTTATCTTTGTATGTTAAGCTGTGTACACATAACCTTAATTTCTAAGATGTTAAATGAGGTAAGATTCAGAAAATTATTTATAAAGCTGGTGGAGCTCCTTGGAGAGTGACATCCTGAAGCCCAGAGCAGCGCACTTGCTGCTGCCGCATGTGGCTCCCCCCTCGGTCTCTCTGCAGAGAGCGAGGCGCCCGCATGCACATGTGGAGCACTGCGTCATGCTGCACGGCGCCCCGCAGGAAGCAAACCTCCTCCCTCTGTCCTGCTTAATAACAGGAGGTGCAAAGGACCAACCTGCTTATTTCTTGAAGTTTATTCATCAGAACCTGTCCGGGACAGATTGTGTTCGTTATTAACACTTGCCATCGAGATTTCCGTCATAAGTCTTCAGAAAGTCGTGGTTTTCTTTTTCTCCACGTCTGTCAAGTGACGCTTAGTGGAAATCACGCACGTATTCGATGAGCGGGTATCATTCCCTCAAGCAGGGGGGTCTTCCCAAGGAGGCCGGGCTCCATCCTGCACCCAGGAAGCCCATCCTGCCGCTTGGTTGCTCACTCACTGATTCCGGGAAATGCCCTGCAGTCTCTTTCATCCCTGGTCAAGACCTCGGTATTGTTAATACGATTTCTTGTGACTCTGGACTCTGTTCTAGCTGTAGAAAACCAAGACCCAAGACTCTAATAAAGCTCCCAATTAGTTAAAGTCTGCATAACTCAGATTCAATTTGTTGTCAGGTGCCTTTCACTGGTGGCTTTGCAGAAATGCACCTTGCATTCTCTCTGACCCTCCAAAAGCCCAGGGAATGCCGGCCCCGGACACTCCTGCCCAGGGGGGCTTCCCAGTCGTTCTTTGAAAAACATGACATTTTCTTTACAACTTTTATTTTCCTAGTTCTTGCATGTGTTTTATTTTTCAATTACAAAGAAGGATCTTTAAATACAACAGAGAATTCAGTGTTCACAGCCTCAAAGCCAGCATGTTTTATTTTCTGTCCATTCTGCCCGTCGTTCTGTCACCATGTCCACTCCCCTCTGCGCCTGAGCTGAGTGTGTGAGCCAGGCACTCCCTCTCCGAGCCTTGAACTTTTCTCCACTGTGTCCATAATTTTATCTTCCCGTCCAGACCCCAGTCTGCTTGGTTACCCTGTGAAGCGTGGGAGTGCATGGCTAGGTTGTGGGGAGAGAGCCCTGAGAACAGCTTTCAGGGACTCCTGGGCTGCAGAGACTGCGTGACCCAGGGAGCTTTCAGAGGGAAAATTTGGGGGAAATGATGTCAGTTCACACTTGCTGGTGAAGCTAGTTCTGCTCACATGATGCTCCTGCAGGTCAACTTCACCGGGATAAACAAGGCGAGTTACTCACTGCAAATATGCGTGGAACATTTGCCTCCTCAAAACGAATTTCCATGGAAACGATTCTTAAAATGCAATAAAAAGGAGGAGAACCACGTGGCCTTTCATTTATTCCTCACGCATACTTCTTTAGGTTTTTTGTACACATGACCCAGAGGCTGAATGCCAAACTGTGTTTGCTTTTCCCGAGTCAACTCCGTCTTGACAACACAGGAACATGCTTTGAGTTGGCCTTTTCTGGGTCTGTGTTTTTTGCCGTTTTAAAGGCAAAACATTGTCTATCTGCTGTATGTTTGCAGAGCCGGAGCAATGCGTATTGTAACCACCAATGAGACCATCAGCCCCGTGGCAGGTGAGAAGAAGTGCAGAGGTTGGGCACGTGGAAGAGACACGCCGGGCAGGCAGATGGTGCCCTTGGCGTGGGGCCTCACCTCGTTGCTCTGTCATTTCACAGTCAGGGGCAATTTGAATATAATCGTGTGGTTTATGATTCCTGTTTCTAGCAAATCTTTTCTAAGCTGAGAAAACTACCCTCTGATCATTTAACTAGATCCGTCCTCCTCTGAGTTTGAATGTGCTGTTTTGAATTCCTAATTTTGAATTTCAAGTATCTTCAGATGCCCCCTCATAATGTTAATGAGTAACATATAAAGCGTGTCAGATGCAGCGCTGTGCACACGGGCAGAGCCTCTTTCCTTACCAAGCCTCCAGCTGACACTGCGGCTCCCAGGCTGTAGAAGCGAAGTCAGGACAGTGGACCCTACCAGAGTTCTCCTTTCCTCTTTTCGTATTTACTGCTCAGAATTCAAACCTCTTACTGTGGGAATTCAAACATTTAACATAAACATTTCCCTTTAATGTATTAATGAAGACAGCTGGCAATGTTTATTTTTATAGAGAGAAAAAAGGCCCACCTTTCCCCCAAATGGCAGCAGAAGCAGCTTACTCCCTGCTTTTAAAGGCATTAATCTACCTCTACCTGATTTTAAAGCACGAGCCTTCTGGTCTTCTCATGAGGAAGGGAAAGGTAAATGGGTTGTATTCTTCACTCTGACAAAAGGTTTGATTGTCACATCCATAAAGTCATGTAGTAATGGGCATCAAGGTAAAGAAAGGAATGGGAACAAAGCTTCCCTCATAAAAATCGGGTCTTCCAAAACCCCAGCTTTCTTTACAATACCTTTGCCACAATGGCCAGGTGTTTCCTTCTGGCAGCATTCTCATAAAATGAAGTTTGACTGGGATGCTTTCTATTTGCTTCATATCTGAGGACCCACAATGCAGTAGAGGTCTCCAGACACTTGGGAGGACACTGTTTTGTGCTAATGTTGACAGTTTTCGTAGATATTGACTGAGGGGACGTGACGCTGGGCAGATGCCATTTTGCTTATTTCCACGTAGTCCTCCATCCTCGTGAGTGTTGGTATTCCATGAAAGCGACGTGTTTCTACTGTTCTCTTTAATGATGATGAATCCACCTGCACTTCCTAGCGCCTCACCCCTCCACTGCTGGTGGTAAGGGATGCCAAAGTAGCATATCAATTCTCTGACATTTAA
The DNA here is from genome assembly GCF_003254725.2 of Canis lupus dingo. NCBI lineage: Eukaryota > Metazoa > Chordata > Mammalia > Carnivora > Canidae > Canis > Canis lupus. The sequence goes on along the minus strand of NC_064258.1, from coordinate 20,959,972 downwards.
CGGAGCTAAACTTTGCTGTTCCTCGGGCCCAGCCAGCCGCTCCACGTGGATTTGGCAGAGGGCCTTTGGAGGCTATAATCTGTGTGGCCCTGGCCCTGCGGCCTGGGTACAGACAACCCTTGACAAGCCTGCATGCTCTGTTACCGTGGCACCGAAGGGTGGACATTGGCTTGTCGCAGGTGGTGAAACAGAATCGTTTTAATAAGTGGGATTATTTCCTTAGTGATCCTGGAAACTGGTCCCTGCTGTTGACACTAAACATAAAACGGTGCCCGTGAAACAGTCTCCAATCACGCCGTGGTCTGAGGGCGCCAAGTCAGAAGCACCACAGGATTAGCACCCTCTTTCCACACTGGAAAATATCTTTTTAATTAGCAGCTTGATTTCACACCTGCCCTTAGGCTAGTGTTTTCCAGTGACACCTCAAGACTGGCCATGAAATACCTCCCTCTCCAAGCAGTAATCAACAAAAGGGAGCACGTAGGAGGAGGGGGCGAGTTCTGGAACCATCCGTGATTTCATGGTCGAGTGGGTGCAAACTCAACACGGCAATCTGAGCACGTGTTGGTTCTATCCACACAATGCAGAAACTGAGTTTTTTAGGAAGACCACTGTCCCTGGTAAATAGAATACAACTGTGAAGCTATGAACTACGTGCTTCAATGGAGCTGCGTGTTACTTACCTCTCTGGTAGTATTTACGGTGGTGTCGCTACACTCACAGCGATGGCGCATCCCCAGCAGTGGCACCTCTGCAGCTGCTCCTGGACTTCTGCATTCAGGCTGCACTACATGGCTGCTATTTCTGGAGATTCACTGGTCATATTTCATTAGGTAACAGGAAGCATTCTCCAGAACACGCAGTGAAGTCACAGAATACAGAAGAGGATTTAAGAGATTCCCTCTTTTTCTGATGAAAAGCTGAGACCCACCATGATCAGCATCCTTCCTGCTTGTATACACTTTATAGTTCAAAAGCAGCTTCCCATAGTGACCCCGTCAACCCTCAGAACCACCTTCAGAAATACAGACTATGATCCCCATGTTAAGTAACAGTAAGCTAAGGGTCAGTGAGATGAGGTGGTTTGCCAAAAAATAGCTGTGTGGGGAGCGACCCTTTGTGTATTACACTGTTGAGAAGGCTTGCAAAATCAAGTCTGGCACCTGCTCCATTTTACTGCTTTCCAATTCAGCAAAAGCTCCTTGAGGCTTTCATAAAGGCTTTGTGGACGGTAGCTAAAATCATCTCCTGAAGATACAAAGTGCTCTTGTGATTATTAATAAAACCTCATCATGCTCCAGAGCATCCCAAATGCCCCATAGTTCTAGAAATTGCTTTCTTAACCTCACAATGCTGACAATTTGATCAGAAAATGCTGCAGAAAATATTTAAGCTATCTTGACAAATTTGTGGACATGTCTCCAAGCAGTAACATTTTTGTCCCAAAGGTTTGGGATTCTGTGTAACATCATCCCATTAAATGTGGAGGCCACTCAGTTTGTCTGACACACGGACACTCTGTCATCTGGTAGCACATAGTCCTTGTGACCTAGAAAGTGCTTATAGTCTCCCTATCAACGGTGTAGTAGCATGAGCTAGAAAAACAGGGACAAGACGGGGAACTGGACTCATGAGGGAGATTGAGCAGAACCTCTGACTGGGTTAATATCTCATAAAATAGGGCTTATGAAAGCTGGTGTCATTCTTACTGGGCAAAAAAATTCAAAAGAAATGCTGGTTCATCTTCAGCCTGCTGTAATTGCTGATGCCATGGAGCCTGAGGCCAGTATCAGCCAGTGTGTGCCAGTTACTAACTCAGAAAACCCACATTCTGGGACCTGTGGGCTTTTCCCCACAGTTTATCTGGGGATTATCTTTTCTGCAAGCCCATTAACTCTAGGTTCCAGGGAAGTATCAAAATTCAAGAAGGTTTAGACAGCTCCCCACTCAGGACTCATCTAAAACCAGCTGGAGTAAAATCCCCCTGATGGAGTTCTTCCAGCCAAGAACCTTTGCACAACCTCTACCTCTGTCACCACAAAATATTAGGGTATAGTGAGCAACTCTAAAAGATTAAAAACATGCTTTCAAATGTTCCTTAAAAACCAGCAGTAGCTATCAAAATTAATTGATCTAAGCTCTTCAAATTGAATCAATACTGACCACCAACTCTTCATTTCATTTACATTTTCAGAGTGTGCATCATGGCAGGATCCCACCTGCATGTGGCCGGTTCCCTTCTACTACTATAAACTAGTACTATGAACTAGTATTTCTTGTATCCCAGGGCTTTTTTCTTTAAGTTTCAATTCAGAGGTACAAGAGCCTGGAATGGGGGCTGTGTAAAGTAATGTGGGTACCTAACCAGCAGATGCTTACAGCTCCTGGTGCAACAGGTTCTAGAACATCCCTCATCACACCAGTGACAACACCTATTACATCCCAAACAAGAGGCACTTGCCGAGTGCACAGAGTTCACACGATGACAGAGAAGGACTGGAGGAGACAGTGTGCAGCCTACACTCAGAAGGAAGAATAGGAGGGTTGTAGGGGGGGAGAGCTTTCTCAACTGTTGTGGTGCCTCCAAGTTCCTAAGGGTGGCATTACATCAGGGGTGCCACAAGGCGTTAGAATGTGGCAGCACCTACTTGGCGTGGATTATAAAGATGCTAGCTGGATAACCCAGAAAGGAAGGAGGTGAGGAAATATACAATGAAACATTCCAAAGTCCTTATGTTACCTTTTGGGGCAATCCTTCCAACTTCAGAAGATTGGAAGGCAATTTTTTGGATACCATCATTGACATAAAATGTTTATCTGTAGTACAAATTAGTTCTAGAAATTTCCAGGTTATGAGCAGTCATCTAACAAACATTGATTATGGGCCCAAAGCACATGCCAATGAGACATTGGCTCCATTCCCAAAAATCTTAATCTCTTGAGAGGAAGAACATCCTGACACCCCCAAGCTATAGCGCAAAGCAAAACATGATTAATGTCACATAGTTTTTAAAATAGTAAGTGTCCGACAAAGAGGGTGGGGTTGTAGGAAATGAGGATCAGAGAGACTGGCAATAGGCACATCCCAGACTCACAAAAGAGGTGGTGGCATTTGCACTGACCTTAAAGTCAGGATAGATTAATTACAGAAGAATCAGCATAAACAAAGTGTAGAGGATGATGGTGATGTGGAGTGGTGTGCAGTGGGGGTGGGGGGGTGTCCCAAAACATTGACAAATAGTCCTATTGATATAGAAAGGAGCAGGTTAGTAAAAGCTTGGACAAAGGACTGTGCTAGTCTAGGCTCCATTGGTGGTTTTTCAAATCAATGGTGTCGGGACCAGAAGTGGTGATCTGGTTGCTTTGTGAATGAATTGAGAGGTGGATGTGAAGGTAGGGGTGTGGGGAGGAGGCTGCATCAGGGAGTCAAGACAAAACAGCAGTGTCCCAGGCAGCAGACACAAGCTTTGGTACTGCACCTTGCTGCTGGGGGCTTCAGGCTAATGGATCTAGGCCTTGGCTCCTCCGAATATAAGATGAAAGTTTCATCTCAGCTTCTTTCCAACTCAGACAAGAATGTCCTAATAATATGGATATTGTCCAAAGCTGAAGTGATTGGTGATCAGCACTGAAAAAAAAAGAAGAAAAGCAGCCCACACGCGTGCCAAGAAGAGTAGGGTTTATTGAAGCCTTTTGGTTAGCTCTGGGTAGTGGAGTTATTAGTAGCTTTTGTTTTCATTCTGCTTACTTTCATTTTCTGTTCTTTTCTCTGAATGCTACGTGTATAATAAAAATGTGCAGTTTATTTAAAAACTATACCCTCCCGGGGATCCCTGGGTGGTTCAGCGGTTTAGCGCCTGCCTTTGGCCCAGGGCATGATCCTGGGGTTCCGGGATCGAGTCCCACATCAGGCTCCCTGCATGGAGCCTGCTTCTCCCTCTGCCTGTGTCTCTGCTTCTCTCTCTCTGTGCCTCTCATGAATGAATAAATAAAATTTAAAAAAAAAAACTATACCCTCCCACCATCACTACCATTCTCACTCTCACATACACACACATATATAAAACAAAAGTATTAGAATGTCAGTTTTTGAAACAGCTCCAGCTACATGCTCACTCTGGGGGAAAAAACATGAGTAGTGTTTCATCACATGTTAATTTACCTAAGTATTCCAGAAGGTGACTATGTCTGAGGATGGTACTATATCTGTTGTAATTCACACTTCTCACACCCTGGAGAGGCAGGACCTCCCAGGATTAAGCTATTGTGGCAGACTGTTTTTGTTTTTGTTTAAAACATTATTTTTCAACCAAGGCCTAGCTTCCCCACAGACAACATGAAAATATACTCTCATGTCACAGGTGAAAGCATCTTATCCACAAACATGAAAAAGGAAAGTCGCCAAAACCTTGAATGGGGAAATTATATCAGTTTAATATCATAAATGATATAAAATATTAACAGAATAGATCAAATTGAGATAAGCAGAACATGACCAGAGCAGCACGTGCCAAGAGAAAGAGTCATCTCAAGTTTAACACAATCAAGTGTATCTTTATGTGACTTTGTTCACAATCTTAAAAAGCCCATATCTACTTTCCTCCCTCTTACCACCCAAGCTTGCTTACTACAGTCCTACTTTGCATTTACTGCTATAAATTTAGAAATTCAAGTGAGCTTGCAGCATGATTTAACTTCCCATTGTGGAGGTAAATGTGAAAATGTAAACACCTGCCATTTACAGGGATTAAGGTGACATCCAATGCCCCTCTTACAGACGATAGCCCATCTTGAGAAAAGTAACTATAGAAATGCTGAAACCATACACTTCAGCCAAAACTATCCCTCCCCACCAGACCCCTCACGCAGCATATCTTAGCTAGACAGATATTTCACAAAACTTAAATGCATTATATCAGGCAAAAATGTCCTTATTAGAATAATTTTGTGGGACACCTGGGTGGCTCAGCGGTTGAGTGTCTGCCTTTGGCTCAGGGCATGATCCCGGGGTCCTGGGATCAAGTCCCACATCGGGCTCCCTGCAGGGAACCTGCTTCTCCCTATGCCTACATTTCTGCCTTTCTCTGTGTGTCTCTCATGAATAAATAAATAAAATCTAAAAAAAATTTATATTCAATATTCCATAATGATTGTCTCAAACAAAAAGCAGTTTACAGTTGATGTTTTCTGGGTTGGAGCCACTTAAATTCACTTCCTCCTCTTGTGAAGAACCCAGAGGGGCTGTCTGGGTGGAGGTCACAGCATAGGGCGCTGGCGAGGAGGGTGGGCAGGCTCCTCTCCTTCAGCTTACAGCAGCTGGAGGCTCTGTTCCTGAGGATGGCATGTGCCTCAGAGGGTCATGAGTATGTCACAGAAAAGCGTTCAGTGAGTGACTCGTGTGGCTCTCTGCCAGCTACACAAAAGGCCATCCACTGGTTTCCTCCATGGCTCCAGCAGGGGCCACAGAGGATAGGTGACAGAACCCGGGGCCCGGCTTCTGGTCACAGCCCATTGCTGGCCCTCCTGGTGATGTGGGCAGGGTGTCCCCATCACCCCCTACCTGCTGAGCTAGGCAGAACCTGCAGGTGATGCCTTCTCACCCACAGCACCCACCCAGGGCAGCGGCTTTCCATGATTTGCAGACCAGCATGGGTAGAGTTGGTATTTGTTAAGTGAAAAACACAAAACAAGTCAACTCTAGTCCAAACCGTGGTAAGAGCAGGAAGCCAACGAGACCGATGTGCGTTCCCTTCTCCGGTGTCACCAAGCCCAGAGCAGCTGCCAGGGCAGAGATGGGGCAGGCCCAACCTGGCCAGGTGCTCCCCAGAGTGAGAGGACAGTGAGGGCCGGCAGGGGCTCAGGGGCTCAGGTACCAGTCCCTGACACAGGTGCCTAACCATAGGGACCTGGACCTATATGTGCGTGTATTATTCTGTTTGTGGATACAGCTGAACACCTGTGTCCATACCCAAAACATTGAAGACCCACGAACAAGGTGTCCCGGGGCAGGACCACCATTTCCATCAGGCTGGGGTTTGGCTTTTCCTTAAAGTCATGATCATTTCTCAGCCGCACAGATGGGGATGGGCAGGGACACACAGACAGGGCCAGCCAGCACGGAGGTCTTTGTGGGAGGGAACACTCTGGAAGCGTTTCCTTGTCTGCTTCTGGTGATCACTACTGATAGACCAGGGTCCAGAAAAATGAAGATCCGTGCAGCTGGGGGTCAGGCTATCGGATTCCGTTGTTTTTGGTGTTGTTATTTTACCACTACAAGCTGTTTAACATTTTGCACACATCTGAGCAGTCCTGTATATTAAATACATCACACCCACTGGATTCAGAAAAGTGGGTCAATTATAAGACGGCTTCTGTGTAGACACGTTACCTACACCAGCTTTGGGGGAGTTGCTGGGATCTGGTCTACCCAGTGTCCTCCTTTTTCACAGTCAGCTCATAATTGCTGACAAGGCCACGTCCCCATATCAGTGTTCTTGCCACCCAGGCTCTGTACCCAGAATGAATATGTCACAAACACCTGTGAACCAAACAGCAAAATATGTGAAGAGCCTTTCCCACATTTGTGCATCTGGCTGGTCTGTGTCTTTCCTGGATCTGGAAAGAAGCAGCTTCCTAACTCATGCACTCGGGAGTGAGGGCTGTGACCTCTGTGGGCTGCAAGCATGTCCCAGGTCATGCCAGGGACCCGACGTTGCTGTAGGCAGCAATCCCTGACCCTCTGCTTTCCATTTCAGGCCTACATGGAGGACCACTTGAACAACAAGAACCGGCTAGAGAAGGAGTGGGAGGCACTGTGTGCCTACCAGGCCGAGCCCAACAGCTCGCTCGTGGCCCAGAGGGAGGAGAATGTGCCGAAGAACCGCTGCCCGGCGGTGCTGACCTGTACGTAGCCAGTGTGGGGCTCCTGGGCCATGGTGGGGTGGGAGATGGGGAGGTGGGTGCTGGGTAGGGCTGGGCTGTACCTTCCCATTCTCTCTTGTGTCTCTGCTGCTGTTCTCGTGGCTGTGAGGCTGTCCCCGGCCTAAAAATGGAATCAGTTTCTTCCGTAGTGGTCCAGTAGCACAGCCCAGGGTTGAGGATGTCGACATCCCAACCAACACTTGCTCTGTTTGCCATTACTGCATAATTTGAGAGTCATTTCTTAGTCTCATTGAGCCTCCTCTCTGCCTGTAATTGGGATCCCCCCCGTTGTCCTTGAGATCCTCAGGCCCTGAGGACAGCAAGCACAGCGCCTATCACACTGCGGGCACAACGTGGGTGGTGGTGGTAGCAGTGACCTTGCAGCCGCACGCTTATCCCAACACGCGTGTGGAGGACCCCCTCCCCAGCTGGGAATCACCACAGAAAGAGACACAGAATGACGCCAGTTCTTTAAAGCCTGAGGCCACCTGCATGGAGTAGGAGACAGGCTCATATCATGTGTGGTGTGTTCCATAAGCGACATCCAGATGGACAGGCCCACAGAGGATGCAAACAGACCAGCTCAGCCTGCACCTCCCCAGCCACCGGGGCTCCTTCCCCTCTCGTGTCGCTTAGTGATTAAACTCAGCAACCTCCGTTGTTCTAGCAGGTTCCAGGCCGGGCCTGCACTCTGATTAGTGCACAAGCCCACCCTGCAGAGAGGAAAGGGTTGTGAGCTGTGTTTATGACCCGAGTGCTGGACATCAACAGACACTCACCGAATGCTGACTGCATGAGCAGCAAACGTGCATGCGGAGTTCCCCCGTGGCCATCCTAGTGACTGCAGACAACACGTACTTGTGCATGCCTCGAACATCACTCCATGTTTGTTGTCGGCTGACAGCTTGGGGGGCACATCAAAGCCACGCTCTCTGCAAGATCGGGATCCACGGAGGGGAAGGGTGCCCCTCCCCTCCCGCTGTGTCCCACACACTGTGTCCAGGCCCTTCAGAGCTTGGTGCCCCCCCAGAGCCGGGGCACAAACCTTCTCCTGACCCCCCCCCCACCTGGCCCCGCAGAGGCCAAGATGGATGTTCTGACGGTAAATGGCGGGGATCTGATCCAAGTTTACAGGTCCACAAGATTAAAAGCTGGCCCCTTGTGTTGCCTTGGACACTAAGAGGCACTGCAGACCCTTGAAAGCTGAATGCATGTCTGGGCATGATTTTTTCTAACAGTTCAGTGGGGATTCAGGCCAGGGCCTCTGCTTTCATGAGATCTGGGGGTTTTCCCTGAAGAGCTTTGAAAACAAGAGCTTTTATATCTAGAAAAAAATAACAAAAACCTGCAGTTGACTGACATATTTATTAAGTACCTACTGTGTGCATGGGAGGGGGGCACTGACAGATGCTGGGCTGTGTGATGATCTAATGGGCCTGCAGATGACCTGGGCTGTGAGGGGGAGGCCTCCACCTGTGTCTTGAACACTTGCTGTTCAGGGCAGATGGATGCGCAGCAGGCTTCGCTGGCACATCTCCTTGGGTCGGTTGCATACGTGGACCATCAGGCGCCCTGTGGTTAAATGTTAAAATTTAGAGCCTCTCCCTCAACAGTGCAAATGCAGACCGCGGTGGCAGGTGCCCGCTGGCTAGGCCCTCAGTGACAGCAGAGCGTCCTGCCCCATGGCCCCAGGAGCCCTGACCCCCGCCCTTTGACCAGAGCCTCCTTCTCCTCCTCGTGGTGCTGGGGTGAGGTGGCCGGCACCCCCGCCGCAGTGGCCTGGCCCAGGGCTCCTCACCATCTGGGGTCGTGGAGGGACCCTTCTGCCGGTCCTGGAAGTCAGGGCTTCAGAAGCATTCTCGTGATGACCCCCAGGGACCCCTGTGCCCTCCACGCCTCCACCCTGTCCACTTGTAGGGGGAGCCTTCCCACGGATTTCAGCTGTGCCCCTTCCCAGGCGGGATGCAAGGGGGACGGCATGGACCTTCTTGGTCTCGCCAGGATCCACCGGAGGTCACTGCCTGCCCTTTCTGAAATCCTGCTTCCCGTGGTCAGGCGCTCACTCTGTGGTCCAGAAGCGGCTCTGTGGTGGACGTGCAAGGTGTTGAGAAGAGTGGGTTCCCTGTACCCCCGGCCCCCACAGGCCCGTGCTAATGTCCATCGGCACAGAATGTACTCCTCCCCGGTGTCCCCCTGCTGTTGCCGGGGGGGGGGGTCTGTGGGAGCCAGCTGCCCCTGCAGCTGCTTCCTGCGCTGAGACCCCCAGCTCCCCCATTGCCTGATATAATGGGGCCTTGGATGCATTGGGCCAGGACCTCCGTGGCCGGGCCTCCCGTCCTCCTGCTTCCATGCCTCCCCCTGCGAGGACGCGCTCCTGCAGTGGTTCCTCCACGCAGGAAAGTGCCTGCTTGAATCCACGATGCATGCCCATTGGCATCCACAGTCTACCAGCTGGACTCTCGGGGCTTCCCGCTGCCCCCGTGCCCACCTCAGATGCCTCTCCTGCCTCCTGGAGCTCAGCCCTGCAGGTCCTGTGGGAAACTCAAAAGGGGCCAGGACGTGGACCCTGCCAACCCGACAGCCTGGACCTCCCAGCTACTTCTCCCAAACTATCTCTTAAAGGAGAATTTATGAGGCGATTAACTGGCGCTGTGTCATCACAGAAGTTTAAAGAATCTCAGGCGCTTTCTAAATGTGTTTGAATTTTTAACAAGGATTATGCAATATTCTGCTCATCTGCTCTTTAAATTAAGAACAGGAATATGGTGCTATTTTGGTGCATCATCTTAAACAAAAAATACGTATATACATATATATTTTTTTTTTAATTTTGTGTGACAAAGACAAGACCAAGAAATAGGTGGAGACCCAGGAATACGTAGAGGGGAGA